>NW_017728906.1:131216091-131225207 GCF_001723895.1 Crocodylus porosus | reverse complement strand
ACCTCTTCTTCACTATTGCAAGAGTGAGACAGTGGAATAACTTGCCTGGGGAAGCTGTGGAATCTGAAGGCGTTCAAAAAGAGGTTGGATAAGAACTGGTCAGGAATGATTTAAGGGTACTGATAGATGTTGAGTTAAAGGTGTGATGACATCCCAACAATTGCACCTCCTGCAGCCCCAAACATACATGACAGGAGCTGGGATTGTTGGATTCCGATCACACCCTAATGCCAATGCAGGGAGAGCCTAGCATCATGATCACAGGCCCCCCCCACCCCGACAACCACTGGCCAGAAGCAAGCTGAGTGCTTGATGTGCCCATGGTTTGGAGTGCCAGTCAGCTTATCAGCACTCCCAACCTTGGGAATGCATGAGAGCCTTGAAGGGCCCCAGTACACTCCTGAGGATAAAAGTGCTGATGAGCAGATTGATGCTCCCAGCTTTAGGAGCACATTGGAGCAATGGGCTTTGATGCACTCCTTTGACTGCAAGCACCAGTCAGCTAACTGACACTCCCAGCCATGGGAAAGCATCAGAGCAAAGGTTTCTAATGGACTTCTGTGGTTAGGAGCACCAATCGGCTGGCTGGTGCTAGCTGACTGGTGCTCCTAACTTTGGGAGTGCATTGTACTCCTAAATCTGAAAGGGTCAATCAGCTGACTGACAATCCCAGATGCTCATGAGAGCCTTTCAAGGCTGTGGTGGGCCTCCAAATTGAATTTAAGGTGTGATAGGAACCAGCCACAAAGTTATTACACGTATTTTGTGCAGTTATGTCTGCCTGATGCAGTTATCACGTCTTAAGTGTAATGTCTGCCAGAAGCTTAGGAGTAGCTCTGCTTATGATCTACTATTGGTATTTCCCATGATTTTAGGCTTTGCTGGTTGCCACATGAGGTAGGAAGGATTTTCCTCCCTTCACATATTGCTACATTTGTCAGTTGTTTTTTTCTTTTTCCCTTCTGCCTCAGAAACATTGAGTGTTAACTACAGTCTAGGCTGCAGATTTTGAACTAAGGTGTACCAGTGTTCTGCAAGAGCTCCTGCTGGGACTAAAACATGGAGGTTGCTCATTAGATCATCTTGCCTTTCTGCTCAGGGTCATACTGAATGCCATATTTGGAGTCACGAAAGACTTTTACCCAATGTCAGATTGGTATGGACTGTGGAAAGAGGGTTGCCTTCTGCTGTATCAGGGGATGTGATCTGCTTTCTTAGAGCTCTCAAGTGCATTTTACCAGCTTTGGCCACTGTGATTCTCCTGCTCTACTCTTCACAGATTAGGGCACCGTGCTTGGTGGTTTTGTGACAGGATTGCCTGTTTAGTTTTAGCAGTAGATTGGATAAGGATTTGCTTGGGATGCTTTGGATAGGGACATGAACAATGCGTGCCCCCAGAGGCTGAAGCGGGACAGTGACCACCTGCAGGTGGTGGTGGCAGCGGGGGCATGGCAGAGGCAAGCAGGGAGCTCCCTCAGGCAGCCGTGGTGGTGCCAGCAGTGGGAGAAGAGGAGTAGTGAGCTCCCACTGGCAGTTGGTGACTACCCGCAGATGCCGCCAGTGGTGTCGGCAGCAAGGGGGAGGGGGATGGTGAGCGGCAACTGCCTGCAGGCATCACCAGCAGCATTGACAGTGCTTCTTTCAGGGGGTGCCCAGCCAGTCACCCTCAGTCTGTACTCGTGCAGGGGACTGTTTTGTCCTGAGTGCAGGACGTTGCACTTGTCCTTGTTGAACCTCATGAGATACCTTTTGGCCCAATCCTCCAATTTGTCTAAGTCACTCTGAATCCTAGCCCTACCCTCCAGTGTATCTACTACACCCCCCAGTTTGGTATCATCTGCAAACTTGCTGAGGGTGCACTCTGTGCCATCTTCCAGATTGTTAATGAAGATATTGAACAAAACCAGCCCCAGGATCAACCCCTGGGGCACTCTACTTGATACTGGCTCCCAACTAGACGTTGAACCATTGATTGCCACTCTCTGAGCCTGATGCTTCAGCAAGTTCTCTATCCTTCTTATAGTCCATTCATCCAGTCCATACTTCCTTCTCTTGCCTGCAAGAATGCTGTGGGGGACCATATCAAAAGCCTTGCTAAAATCAAGGTACACAACATCTATGGGTTTCCCCACATCCACAGAGCCAGTCACCTCATCATAGATGGCAATCAGGTTTGTCAGGCATGACTTACCCCTAGTGAATGCATGCTGACTGTTCCTTATCACCTTTTTTTTCCCTCCAAGTGCTTAGAAATTGATTCCTTGAGGAATTAGTTCCTTACCAGGGACTGATGTAAGGCTGACTGGTCTGTAGTTCCCTGGATCCTCCTTCTTCCCTTTCTTAAATATGGGCACTATGTTTGCACTTTTCCAATCATCCAGAACCTCTCCTGAAAGCCATGAGTTTTCAAAGAAGATGGCCAATGGCTCACAATCACATCAGCCAATTCCCTCAGCACCTTCGGGTGCATCCTATCTGGCCCCATGGACTTGTACACATCCTGCTTTTCTAAGTAGTCCCTAACCTGTTCTTTTGGCTGCTCACCTCCTCCACAAACTATGCTGTTCAGTTCAGTAGTCTGGGAGCTGACCTGTGAAGACTGAGGCAAAATAGGCATTGAGCACTTCAGTCTTTTCTGCATCATGTCACAAGGTTGTGTCCCTCATTCAGTAAGGGACCCATACTTCCCCTGATCCTCCTTTTGTTACCAACATACTTGTAGAAACCCTTCTTGTTACCCTTCACATCCCTTGCTAGCTGCAACTTCATTTGTGCATTGATTTTCCTGGGTTCTTCCCTGTATATCTGAGCAATGCTGTTATATTCTTCCCTAGTTAATTGTCCAAGTTCCCACATCTTATAAGCTTCCTTTTTATGTTGGAATAGATGAGCTCCAGAGGTTGCCTCCATCCCTACTTTTCTATGATTCTATAAGTCAGGAGCAACCTCAGAATTAACTTCCGCGTCTGGAGAGGTCAGCATCAGCAGACTACGTGAGAACTAGTGAGAAAGTATAACAAGTCCTTAAAGGGGTATGCTCAGATAATACTAAGCATCTGTTCACTATAAATAGAACTCCTTTGAAGTGTCCCCACATGGACATACACAATTTGCATTGTTGCAAATGAAGGCTTTTCCATAACTGTTTCATTCAGAGACATATAATAGAATAGACTCAATTCTGCAAAACTCCATATAGAGCACTTCTATTCCACTTCTGCTTGGTAGTGGTTCTGCATACAGATTGCTTGCCAGGATTAGGTCTGATGTGCTCAAAAGGCTTGTAACTTTCTGGGCATCATTGTCATTTCACCTTGACTAAAGGCTATTAGTGTAAACAGAGATAAACCATATTTCATGGCAACAAACATCTTAACATTTGACTGTATATTACATAAACTTATTCCAGCTTGTTTACGAACAAACTCACTTTTGATATTTTTAAATAAAACTGTATGTGTATGTAAGAAACAAGACCTGTAGTAGATAACCTGCCATGTAAGTGTTATGATAGAGCTGAATAAAAAAGAAAATTATTCAAGCCAATGTATCATCTTTACTGTCAGCCAAAGCAGTGGGAAAATAATACTTAGGGTATGGAAGCAGTTTCTTGTGTGTATAGGTTTCTGTCTTGTAATTGCACTATTTTCTACTGCAATATTGTACATGTCATACTGATCAGCGCAATACAACTACACATTAACATTTAGCTTTGCATTTTATCACTCTGCTGAGATTTATTTAGCCTTTACATTTCATAGGGATGAATTTATTCACTATTTACTCCTCCCTAAACTTGATAACAATGAGCTAATTTATTTAAATCCAGTCTGCACTAGATACATTTTCCAATGTAGTCTAAGAACTGCGTGTTGAGGCTGGGGATTTTGACTAGGATCCAATCCTTTGTTATGCTCCTGCTTGGAAACAAACCCAGAGGCGTCTGGCTAGATGGCCTTGCCCCTCTTCTCAGAGCAGTTGATGTACTTGGGATTAAAGATGAATTAACCCCCTGGTCAGATGGGTATGGACTGTGAGATGTTTTGCTTTGCACTGTGGCAGGGGGAATGGCCCTATTCCTTGGTTGGATCTCTCAAGTCTATTTTAACATTTCTTGCAGCAGTAGGACATTGGACACTATTGTCTGCCTGCTTTACTTTGGCAGGCTAGGGACTTATGCCTTGTGGTTGTTTCAGGGTTAACAGTACTACCTTGTAATAGGTGAGACAGTGGATTTCCTTGGCCTGCTTTGAATAGGGATGAGCCTGCCTCAGGCAGTGGGTTGGCTAAGAGTACCAGTGCAGGTCCCTTCCAGCTCTGCTTTTCTATGATTCTAGACATATTTAAACATAACCTCTTTTCTGTATTGTAAGGTCTCCTGAATTGATTGCAAGTTTTGTAATAGTTAATGTTTTTCTTAATCAAGATTCTAGACCTGAAGCTTGTATAAAAGAGGTGGAATATATGATCTACAAGTATGCTAAATATATATATTTTAATGTTTAAAATAAAAGGAGTCCTGGCATGATTTCTGAATGCGTCAGGATGATAATCCTGGTTGTTGGGGGTTTTTTTGCTGGAAAGAATATGGCTGCACTAGAGCTGGTAACACTTCAAGCTTGATACCACAGTAGTAAATGTTAGTGTTAATGTTTCACAAATGCTTAATTTAGAGCACAACTGCTTGTTCTCTATTATTATCCTTGAATAAATATTTTTGATGTATCCACACTAACTTTTATAAATGTATTAGCTTCCTCAAATTACTTGTCAATGAATGGATAGGTTAAAGGATATCAGGTACAAGCAACTAAGCAGCTAAGTAAATGATAAACCCAAATATTACTGATTTCTCTCTGTGAAGCAGACATTCAAGAAACCTGCTAACACTGTATATATGAAGAATGTATTAGTTCCTGTGCCTTAAAATAAACATCAGTGTAATATTTTTAAATGATTGTGTCTGAACATTGGACTTTCCAATTTGACTTCTGAAAGCAGAACAGTGCTTCTTCCCCTATTAATGATAGTTTTGTTGGATGATAGTTTAATTTTCCATGACCTGTATTAATAGCATATGTTTACTATTCCCAATTTTGACTATTGGATAAATAATTATTATGTGTATGTGTACTGTAGAAATACATGATGATTCATAAAGGCTAACATGTACTGCATTAGCCATAATCCCTTCTCTGCCTACATGATATATGCATTATTTGCCATCTAGTCCATCTAGTAATCATATGCCCATCATTCTAGTATGGGTACCAATCATGTACTGTTGATCCTATTCTGTGTTCTTTTCTTATATTATTTACAGGGAATGCAAATACATTTAAATAATTTTCAACAGAGTTTGAATATTTGCAGCTTGTGAACTTGATCTGCCTGCAGTTCAGCTCAACTAACACTGTAGACCAGATCCATTATGGTCTTTCAGGTCAATAATTCCTGAACTAAGAAGGATTAATAGGATTTATGACCCTATTTTCAGCTGCCTGTAGCACAAGCAGTACTAATTATATTTTCATTAACCTCTGTGGCTAGCTTATGTTCTAATAATTTAGTCCTGTTATGGACTAATCCAATGTTTTACATGTTCAATAAAGTGCACATACAAACAAGATCTATATAAATAAATCCTCATGGACATATCATGGCTGCTCTAGTGAAGATACACTAGCTGGGAAGAGTCTGTGCATCAGGGGACGACTATAATTTGACTCTCTGTCCTCTTTGACTACAATTTATCCCTACAAAGCTATGAGACACAGAAGCTGAACAACATGAGTCCATAACTCATGTTGTGATATTCAGATATCCTCGCCTGTGCTAAAATCTGGATGACCGGCCATGTCCTGACATATGTTATTCACTTCTCTGCTGTACTGATGGATGAGGCCATAAATAATTTGGTTGTTTGTTCAGTTAGTTGAAAATGGTCCCATTTTCCACATTAAAAAAAATTATATCAGATATATGAAGTAGGAGGCCTATTTTTCAACGTAGTTTCAGGAAACTTCAAGGATTCCCATATGAACCATGATAGTTCTTGTTGTGTAAGGACCAAAATAAACCTTTGCCATATGAGAAACATGGTATATTTTTAGTTATTGGTACTTTTTAACACTGTGGTAATGTTAAACATTTATATATTCAGTCACACTATTTGTTTAGTGAATAACGGGAGGTGAAATATTGACTGAAAATTAGGAACAACTCCAAAGTGTTTTTAGGAAGTGTTTCCTTGTGGAGAGAACTGGAAGGAAGAAGCACTTAAACATAATTAGACCTTTCCTTGCTATTACTATAACAACTTCTACCTAACATTCATGAAAGGTGCAGTAAAGTTCTTGACAAGATGCTTGTAGACATAATTTTGCCTGGAAACTCTGTGGAATCCCAAATACCAGCCAGGCTCACCCAAAGTGCCCCCTTTCAACCAATATTTTTGAACTTCCATTGTCTATAGAAACTAATTATGAAATCTTTGCTATAGCTCAGGCTGAAGTGGCTTAGACTACAACCCGAGTGCACTTTGCTATAGCTCAGGTTGAAGTGGCTTAGACTACAACCTGAGTGCATGTAAACGGGTATTATTGCTAGCAAGAAAGCTCAGTGGCTCCAAAAATATTCACTGGTTCTGCATAACTGGACATGCTATACAAACAGTAGTGTTCATGGGGGCTACTTTTGTTCATTTCATATAAGGGACTTGTCACTATGCGCACGCTAAACTTGTGTACTGTACATACTGAATCTAAAAGGTAGACAGCAGTGAGGAACAATATGGATTTTTAATATAAGAAAGCCAGAGCCTTTGAATTTAGTCCTGTGATGAATGACAGAGGAAATTTGGTTAAATCTATGACCCCATTGTTACGAATTATTTCACCTTGCTAACCTGTTCCTGCAGTTAATCCAGCAAAATGGGTTTCTAGAAGCCCTCTCTGTGATATAGTATGTCACCTATGTCCTCCTACAATAAACCAGAAAGAAATTAGATTGTCTGAGAAATATTGTAATACTCGCTTTATAGAAATCAAAGGATTTATTGGAATGCTGTAAGATACAACCCCAGCACATGAAGGCAAAACTTGACTTCCATTTAGCGTCCTTGTGTTCCAAAAATCACAACATAATGTAAAATAGATGGCAACTTAACCACATGTCCTACTGGTGGAGGTACTTTCTGCATTGATTATTACAGCTTTTCTTCCTCTCATTTAATAAGAATTTGGAAACAAAAGTTCTGTTATCATTCTAATTCTGAGGAATCCAGGGAGTCTGCCATCCATGTGAGTTTCCATGTTGGTTTGCTTGCTTGAGTCCTAATTCAGTAATTGGGACATAGCTAGTATTTGGATCTAGATTATCATCAAATACAGAGTTTATATCCTCCAGGCCTAGCCCATCTGTTGTGAACAGACTGTCTGTTGAAGGCGGGAATGTGCTGAGGTCCTGAGGACCTACTGGCAATTCCTCTCCCACAACCAGGCTCTCATTATGAACTATAGAAACTCGCTGGGGTATTTCCAAATTCTCTTCTGCATCTGTTGAGTCTCTTCAGTGTTTTCCCTTCCATTTCTTTCAGTGTATGTGTGCACCAGTTCTAAATCTCTTTGTTTTCATAGGAGCAAAGATAGGTTGTTTAGTTTACTAATTAGTGTGTAAGTTGTCTCCTCTGTAAAGAAGTCAACTTAAGATATTTTTCCTGGCTGATTTTTTTTTTCTAATTATCCACCTATGAAGGTAGAGCAGGCCTTGCTAGTTCTTGATTCCTTACCATCAAATCAAAGGGTAGCATGGATTTATGTAGTCCAAAAATAGAAGAAAAACAGACAGTTAAGTCTGGATTATGTTATATGCAAGGACAACAAAATATGACTTTGTGTCTTAGGTTTTTTGGTCTTAATTGCCTAATAGTCAACATGTGGAATTAATAGTATGGCTTGCTTTCCCCAATCCTTTGTTATTTGCAGGACAAGTAACACTGGTCCTTAGGTTGTTTATCTGGAGTTACTGGTCAAACTTTGTCTAACAAGACTGATTCAAATTACTTCCCCTGATCACTGAAGGTGCAGATTTTGTTCTGTTTTTTTCCACTGTCTCCTTTTGCTAGTATCTAGGCCAGTTTACATGAGATGCTTAACTGCGCATTAGTATAGTTTACTGTAAATAAGCATGTGCATCTACATGAGCACATGCTTACTATGCAGTAAACCTCCCTAATTCCAAGTAAATTTGCTACCTGAAAATGCAAGTAGCAAATTTACTCAAGATTAGTAACAGGGAAGTATCATTTGTGTAGATGCCTGCTGACCAGAAGCAAAATCTGCTCCCAGTCAGCGCTCCACCAGAGGCTCCACAACAGGCTCGTCCACTGCCTACTGCCAGGGCAGGCTCCGCAACAGGAGCCAGAGGATGGAATATGCCCCCCTGCCCCAGCAGCATGGATTTCCAAGCCCCCTGCTCTGCTATTATGATTGGGGAGTGGGGGGTTGCTGGGAGAGCATTATATCTCAGTGCCAGCTCTGTGACTGCTAGGGCAATGCTGGGAGACCCTGATCCCCCAGCACTGGCTCTGCAACTGGATGACAGATTACCCTAACAGCTCTCTTCCAGCTCCATGCTCACAGAGCTGCAGGGGGAACAGACTCCCCTCCCCATGCCAGCTGGGAGCTCCCAGTGCCAGTTCTGCAACCACAGGGGTGCTGGGACATCCCTATCTCCCAGTGCTGGCTCCATGCCAGCTCCTGGTAGAGACATAAGGTTCCTAGCAGACAGACAGGGTCTTCCAGTATTGGCCCCATAGTCATGGAGCCAGTGCTGGGAGATAAGGGTTTTTATGCAAAAAGATCAAAAGAACTGGGATTATTTATTCTGTAAAAGATGGATATTTAGGGGGATTTGATAACAGTCTTCAAATACCTGATGGATGATTATAAAGAGGATAGAGAAAGACTTTTCTCTATGGCTTTAACGGACAGGACAAACAATTAGGGTTGCCATATTTCCAATTTCTAAAAAGAGGACACATGTCAGGGAGGGGCTTTAATATGATTTTGGGCAGGGGCAGTGATATGCCTGTGCCCTACCTCTGCCCCTCACTC
>NW_017728906.1:131158990-131215741 GCF_001723895.1 Crocodylus porosus | reverse complement strand
CCCCAAAAGGGCCCACCATCCTCTTCCCCTGCTGGAGGGGAAGGCGCCTCCCCCACCACCCCCACCCTGCTGCAGCCCCAGCACCCAGACAGCTTCCCCCAGTGCCAGCAAGCACCCACCCCTTTAAACACCTATCCCTTCCATACCCATACACACACAGCCCCCCCAGAGATTCCCCAAGCCCTAGTCCTCCAACCTCCATCCCCTACTTACTTACCTGCATCCAGTTGCCAGAGCTGCTCCCACCACCCAGCCACATGTGCGTGCATACCGACCACTCGTGTTTGCACATGTAGATGCACGTGATGCTTCCTGCCTCCAATCATTCTCCCCTCTCTCTCCCCAGCCCCAATCAGCTCCTTGATAGGGCAAGCCACGAAGCACTGGGAAAAACGTTGATGCTGAACAGAGCAAAATCCCAGACATTGGTTGATATTTAAAAAAAAAGAGAAAAACTGGACAGAGATGGGAGGACCCAAAAAGAGGATATGTCCAGGAAAACCCAGATGAATGGTAACCTTACAAGTAAAGACTTTAAATTGCAACTAGGGAAATTTAGGTTGGATAGTAGTAGGAACATTTTGTCTATAAGGGTGGCTAAGCATTAAACATATAAGACAGTGGGTGTACAGTAGCTTATTTTACTATGCATTAAAGCATCACGTAAAAACTCATGTGATTACACTAATGTGCAGTAAAATAGGTGACTGCACATTAAGCATCACTTAACAATCATGTGCATTCATTACTGTGCATTAAGGCAGCGTAATGCACATTAGTTTAGTACCTTACATTGGAGGTACTAAATTTAATGTGCATTAGGAAAAGCACATTAAAGCACATGTAGACATGACCTTGATAGATATTCAATAGACTTCTATGCACAAATAATTTACTTACAAATATAAAGACTCTATGTTCAGCAATCTAGAAACATGTTAATTTAAGACTGACCCATCATAGCCTGAAGTCAATGGACAGATTTTCTTTGAAAATGTTTAGTTTATCTTGCCTATTTTGTCCTATTTTTCAGCATGTAAATCTGATTCTCATCTCATTTTCAACTTTTATGCAGTTATGTTAGCATAGGAACTTCCAGGGGATAATTCCTCATTTACAGACATGCCAAATCAAAATCAGGTCTCATTCATCCAAATAAGAGTGTATATTACTTTGCTGTTATGATTGTTATCAAGATTTTTTGTTTTATATCAATTAATCTTCAGAAATAGAATCTAATTGGTTTGCTTTTGAAAAATCCTGGCCTCTTAGCTACTACATATGTAAAGCAAGCAAAGCTCATGGGAGCTGACAATATAGCCTTTATTAGAACTCCCTATAAATGCTGGAGGCTGCAAATGAGAGAGGAACAGTGAAAAAAGAAACCCATGGTCATACCCAGTTCACTCCCCCTTTCAGCATCCACTCTCTGTCACTGTCTGACACAAGATCAGAGGCAGGCAGTTATTTCAGGTGGAAAGCTGCTTAATGAGTTTTGGTGAGCTGTTGAAGGCCACAAGGGTAGCTGCACCCCTTGACAGGTGCACCATCTTGGGACTAAAAGTCCTGCAGCCCTAACCTCTGACCTTTGACACCAGAAGTCCCTCCTCTTGCCCCCCAAGAATACTTCTTTTGGGAAGGGGGTTTGCCATCTTGGAACTGGAAAATAAACAAATTGTATAATAAAAATCAAGCATTGGTAATAACATATTTTAATTTTATTTTAAAAAAATTATCCTGATTTGTGTTTCATCTACCAAATGGCTAAAGCACAGGCAGTGGTCCTGAAAATACCCACTACTCGAACCTTTCAATATATCACAACTCTTTGCTGTTGTGATGATAAGGCAAATCAGCCTCTTATTTAGTCCTCCTCTCTTCTGAGACTACCAAAAGGAGCTGACAATATGTTTCAGTTGTTATAGTGGTTTTTATGTTGTGGAGAATTTGGCTGAGACTACCAGCACATTTTACACAGGCTACTTAATAGCCATCACATGGCAAGGACACTTCTGAACTCAGATAAATTAAAACCTGCAATGGAGAATGTAAAAAACTCTGAATCCTCAAAATATCTTAACTCTTACCTTCTTTCTATATTACAAGCTTTCTGATATCTTATGCTTAATATGAACATCTAAAATGAACAACTGGAATCACGTCCTCCATAAACAGAACATGAACGACTATCTGACAATTTGACTTTTTGAGATGAAACAAAAGTAAGGGGTAAATTGGCCACTTCTGTCTTCATAGTAGATGTCTCAGTATATCTTCTGCTCTTCTACTGATGTAGGTCAGGGTTCTATATTTGTAAAGCTAGTAACGCATCTTAAAAAGATTTGTAGTGACATTGGCAGTAAGGAATGTAGAATTAAGTGTTTTACAAATGTAGGTTACAATAGTATTACTGGACTGAAATAGGAAAGACTTCACTTCACCAGAATTTAATTCTGCATGTTAGTGGAAGGGATATATGTGTCAGGAGGGGGGCTATTAGATATTGCTAGTATAAGAATGGAACATAATTCCCAAAATAACACAGTTAAATGTGGGGTATTTATTAGAAAAAAGAAATTAAGAAACAAAGAAACATCCAAGAAACAAAGACTTTGACTTTTTAAATACTTTATTCAGGGGTTCAGGGATACAACAATGGTGGCCGCTTGCAAAGCGAAAGCACAAACAACTTACTACCAACCCAAAAACGAGACGGGACAAGTCTCTTTGTCCTCGGATCCAGAAACCAAATTGGGCAAGGGAGTTCGTTTTCCACACGGGAGCCACCCGCACCCATTTTAATGCCCACCAAAGTGCGTCCAACGCACACCAAATAACCAAAAGATCCGAGCCACAGACCGTCCCATGCACACCAAATCCCGGGCCAAAAGAATCCCCGGAACAACCAAACCACCAACACATCACACCGTGACACACCCCCTCGCTGCATTTCCCGTCGTTTCTCACATGCTACGTGGTCAGCATGCCGGCCACACAGTCCTAAACAATTCCAACCCTGCTCCATCCCATCATACACGTCACACAACCTTCAACTTCCACACAACAGAGAGCAAAAAAAGCAGCCTGGCGAGGGCCCAGGACGCGGCAGAGCTGGAAGTCGCAGTTCGACACTGAGCCAGCCCGGTCGCCCAGACTGGTCATGACATCAGAGTGTGTATTTGAGACGGCCGTCCTCCACCTGGCACAGTGCGCCCTCCAGGGCCCAGCGCGCCTCAAAGGCGGGCACCGCCTGCCGGAGCACAGCGTGCTCAAACTCCAGCGAGAGGACAAAGAAAACAGGAAGGAAGGTCCCACAACAGCACTATTATATTTTAATTTATATGTGGGTTTTTTTCTGAGAAACAATTCAAGAAACTGGGAAAGGAAGAGAAAGGGAAACCTCAAAACAGTGCTTTCTTGGTTTAGTCACTTCTGTTTTCCAAACATTTCCATGATAGGAAAAGCTGAGACAATCCCAAATAAACACTTCTAAATTTCAGAGCTTCCTAAGCACTTTTAAAGAGTTGCTTTTTTTCTGGCATTGGAAATATTTTGGTATCTGTGAGAAGAACTGGGGGTGAAGCATCTGGTGCCGAGTTCAGATTTTCAGGGGGATGTACTTCTAACAGCTCCCAGGTTACTGATGCCTTCTTCACATAAGTTTGTATTTTTTCAATGTCAATACTAAAATAACCACCAGAAATATGCATCTTCAACATTATGATAAAAGTATTATTATGCAAGTCAATTAGAAATGCTCAAACAACTGAGTTTAAAATTACTGATTAAAATTCTGGGCATTTAGCAAATAGGTCATGTTGTCTATACTACTGCCATAAGAGGACTGTTTTGTATGTTTATAAGCAACTTATAGCTATGGGGCTTCTGATACTCCCCTTTCACAAACTAGATATAGTATAGCAGATATAAATACTATAAAACCTCATTAATTCAAAATGCAGGGGTCCAAACACCTACTTCAGAATAAATAGCTTTGAAACAAACATACCAATGTTAATTTGCATATATGTAAATTATGGTGGTTGCATACCAGCTTAGTTCACCCATATACGGACCAAAGTGAGGAGCTACCCCAGTGACTACTTAAGCCAATTTCATTGGATGTAGCTCAAGGAGTTTCTAATGTAAACTAGCAGCAATTCTCTAGGTCCCCTTTTCTCCTACTTAGATAAATCTACATGAGGAACTGTCTCTCCAAGCCCCCCCCTCCCAATCCTCCAACCCCCATGAACCCACTAGCCCTGATTCTGCAAAACTGCTCCTGACTTCACCCCCAATTGTGTATGTACCCCCACCCCCACAGACTTCCTGGCACTTGCTGTCCTGAGCCCCAGCCACTGTGCGTGCTTCCACCTCCTTGGGCACCCCCAGCCTCCAGCTATTCCTGTGGCAGTGGTGCTCCCAGGCCCATCATGTGCTGCCTGCGGAGGTGGGTCTTTATTAGGGTTGTCTGAAACAACTCCGTTTCATTTTGACTTTCATTTCACCATTTCAAGGGGACAGTGTTTCATTTTGACTTTCATTTAGTTTCGAAAGCACTGTTCCGTTTTGTTTTGTCAAAACTGCTTTGACGGTGTTTTGACGTTTCACCCATAGGCTATAATGGGGAAGCATGAAACTGCCAATAACTTTGTCATTTCTTGCCTGATTCAGATGAAACTTACAGTAATGGTAGCCCCTTCTGAGGCCATGAAGCCTGCCAGCTTTCAAGTAGATGGGTGCAGGGGTTTCTGGGAAACTGCACCTCAAGCAAAACTCATAACATGGGTGACAGAGAGTGTGTGTGTGTGTGTGTGTGTGTGTGTGTGTGTGTGTGTGTGTGTGTGTGTGTGTGTGTGTGTGTGTGTGTGTGTGTGTGTGTGTGTGTGTGTGTGTGTGTGTGTGTGTGTGTGTGTGTGTGTGTTAAGGAGCAGTGGGGTGAAAACCGCAGGCATGGTAGCACCAGCTGAGGCCATGAAGCCTGACAAGTTTTACGGAGATAGGTGTAGGGGTTTCTGGGATACTGCACCTGAAGCTGTTCAGAGCAAAATTTGTATCACTCGTAGGTATGAAGGCACTGTGAAAGCTCAGTTGAAACAGTGCTTTTTATGCTGTATTTTTGTCCTTCCCCCAGAGCACTGGGATTGGAAGGGGCCTCAGTCACTGGCCAGCTACACAGTCAATATGAGAGCAGTCCTTTCTCCCTCTTCTCCCTCCCTCTCTTTAGTTTCTCTTTAGCTGCAAGGAAGCGCAGCTTTGAAACTCAAAATGTTTTGAAACTTTCAAAATGTTTTGAAACTTCAAAACATTTCAACTGCCCTCACTTCATTTCAAGGCTGTTTCAAAGCCTTTTGTTTCAAATGCGTCAAAACAGTGTCGAAATGAAACAGCTGGCAAAATTTTGCACAGCCATAGTCTTCATGCCTATTTGGCTCAGCTGCCTCTCATCCTCACACTGTAAGGCCTGGAGTATGCAGCCCCTGCCCTCCCTCTGGCCATGGCCTGCCAGGCTCTTATTGCATGTCACTCTGTGCCAGAACTACACTGTAGTCCATAGTGTGGAAAAACTGCAGTTTGACATGACTGGGGGTCAGTCTGGGAGTGCCTGAGGGGGTGGGAACATGTAAAGTGGCTGGCGTGCAGAACAGCAAGTACCAGGAGGAGTCTGCAGGGGTGGGAGATAGGGGCAGCAGCCCCAGCTACATGCACAGTTGGGGTTGGGTTCAGGGGTAGGCAGGATCAGGGGTGGTTTTGCAGGATCAGGTATGGATGGTCTGTGGAGGGATTGGTGGGAATGTGGGAAAGAGGGACAGGACAGTTCCATACTTAAATTAATGTAAGCAGAAGAAAAAGGGCTCCTAAATCATTGCTGCTGGTCTACATTAAGAACTTCTTGTGCTACATTCCATTAAGTCTGCTTAATTAGTCCCTTGGTTTACTCTTCACTTTGTTAGTAAGGTCAGCATGTGGGTGAACTAGGTCTGTACGTACCCATAGTAATACGGATACCTGCAAATTACTTTCGGTATGTTTATTTTGAACCCAATTACAGTATTTCAAAGTCAGGATTTTTTAGTTCCCTGTGTTTCGAATAAGCAATGTTTTCTTGGTCCATGGGACCAAATAACAACTTCAAATGTGAAAATAGACATATTTTGAATTATCAGTATGGTGAGGCATACAAAAACCTAAACTTTTGATAGGGGAGTGCCAATAGCTTTGAAGTAGCCAGCATTTTGAAGTACCCTATATCAAATTAATGATGTTTTACTGTATTAGGAATTATTCTCTGATATTCAACATAATATTCTGTTGATTGTTTTTCACCATGACTTCTCACTTTCTGTCAAGACTTATATCTTCTATCCCATTTTTGTAGATTATTACGATGGATGTATTCCTCCAATCACCCACTGTCATTTGTGCAAGTTGTATATATTGTTCATCTTTTAATCTTCTTTCTCTAGCTCCTTCCTCACATTTATTTCTCTGAATTTCATCCAATTTGTTAACATTCCTCATGTAGAACATGCCCCAAACAACATAACATAGTATATGTGAGATCTCCCACTGACAGCTAGGCCATCCAAAGTCGTCAGTGAAAAGGTTCAGATGGCTTTAGATCAAGTTAGTCTTGCCATGCTGGACTACCATCTACTTAATCCACAATGGTTTTGTTTATACAGTCCAAAATTATTAGCTGCTTTTACCACCATAGCATCATCATCATCATCATTATTATTATTATTATTATTATTTAAGATCTCTTTCTCTGCTTCCTGTTTTGGGTCTTTACTGGCATTACTGGTTTGTAAAGTAACTCTTTTACCGAACAGCTGTGCTTCAAAATATATTTCTCACAAATATATTAATATTATTTTTTTTCAAGTTAAATGTTACTTTATATTCAGCTCATGGACAAAATTCAAGCTAAGTGTAAGCAGGTATGTTCTATTTTGCATGACACCAGCACAAAATTTGATTCCATATTTGGGGAAATTTATTTTTTCTAGGCCTCTGTTCTAGTATTTTAACCTTTCCCAGGTTAGTAATATGATTAGGTAAAATTGATATATATGAACATTTACATTTATGTTTTTGAATTTGGGAAAATGATCAGACTATCTCACTGCTTTCAGACATTTTCCTAGGTATTCATTCATTCCATAGGTATAAAGGTTTCCACCAAACAAACAAAGTGAACTGCAGTTTAGTGTAGGACTCAGATATTTCTCTTTTTTTTTTATTTCTTGGTCAATAACTTAAAGAAAGAAGAGGGATAAATGTCTTTGACATTGTCAGAGGTAAAACAAAACAACAAGCCTGAAGAAGTTGGAATGTTTTCTGGTACTAAAACTCCAGAGCTTTAGGAAGTTTCTTTATTACTTAGTACTGTATGTTCTAATCAAGCATAAAGCAGGAAAGTGACTACTATCAAAGGACCCATAAAAAGAGTTTATGATGTTTCAGATTCAGACAACATAAAAAAGGACATATTCAAATTAGAAACACTATTATAAAGTGTGATTCTATAAGGAATCTCCATAACAGACTTAATAATGTGATTAAAGAGACAAAGTAATAGCAATATACACAAGTACTAATTAGAACATTGAAACTATTACGCCTCATGTGGGAGACAAGTAATAAAATTCAAAGAATATTTGTAAGAAACACTATCAGACTAGCTTTTAAGTTTTCCAGTGCCTCAGGCTGATTATGTGAACTTGTGGCATGTGTCGAAAATGTTTAAGCCAATGCATTTGGCCTGGTAATTCTCCCTTGTTTCACTGCCTTTTGCACCACTTGCAAAGTCATAGATTGGTGAAATCACACTTCCCAACAGGCCTTCTTAGTATTGATAAGAGTCACAAAAAGGATGCCCTTATATTTGAAGACGATATATGGTCTAGGGTAGAGCTTTCCAATTGGTGGCTCACAGGCTACATGTGGCCCTTGACGGGTTAAATTGTGCCTCCCAGCTCCCACGTAGCTGCCAGCTCCCCACATTACTCCTGCTGCAACAGCAGCTGCTGGGGGCTCCAGGCTCCCTCTCCAAACAGCTGCTTCTTCTTCCTGCTGCTTCCCTGGGTGATGGGGGAGCATGGCATGATGCAGCTCCCAGTGTTGGTGGAGCTGCAGCCTAGGGTGCCTGAGTGCAGCAGGGCAGCTTGCAGCCAGGAAGCAAAGGGTGCTACAGTACAAATCAGGGGAACTTGATGTTGTGGGGAGGTGTAGAGAGCAGCAGCAGGGGGGCTGCCTGGTACAGTGGGAGAGTACAGGGCGCAGCAGGGAAGAGCTCATAGTGCAGAAGGCTCTCTCATGTGGTGCAGTGGCAGAGGTGCTGAGGCTTGTGTGCAGCAGTGGTGAAGTGTACAGGCAGGTGGGCCCACTTGGTGCAATATTGGGAGCAGCCAGGCGTGCAGTGCAGCCAGGAGGGCATGTGTCCCTTGGGGCCCATGGCTCCTGCTGGTGCAGCCCCTGCCAGTGTGGACCAAGGCGCATGCAGTTCCTAGCCACTTAGCAGTTGAACAACCCTGCCCTGACAAAACGGTAGTATAAAATGGCCTGCAAATAGATGCACTTGACAAATAGGTTTAATATTTGCCCAAGTTAACACTCAGTGGCTGTGTTAGGACACTAAGGTTTATACCAGCATTTTATTCTGTAGAAGCATATCTTTGCTCACCTCTTTCCCATTAAAGAGAGTGGACCAAATTATACTCCCATTCAAAAATCATTCAGAGCCTCATGAGCGTTTGAGATTATATTTAAGTTAAAGCATATATATAAGTCTTGAGGGATTGGAAAAACTGAATTAGGTTGGTACCAGAGCACATGAATTACACACGTTTTAAAATGTGCACACTCACCAAATACTAAATCAGTGCCAATTATGCTATATTTAGTTGTTCCAAAAAGCAGCAGTGATCAATTGACACCCATTATATAAACTGCCACCATCCATATCGCCACTATATCTGACTCAGAAAATTCTAAGGCAGGTGAACCCTTTTACTCCAAACTGCATTTGTCCCATTATTTTAAAACTATTCCTGCTGCTGTGATGTTAAAAGGTTTAATAAATCTAAGACTGCTATTAGAAACATTAGCACCAGCCTGTGTGCATTTTTATTTTAACCCTCTGAGGCTTTTCTGCACAGCATTTCTGATCAATTTTTCTTCCACCATTCATTATTAAAATAAATTGCTCTTGTATTAGACTCAGCTGCAGGCAAAATCCTTCCATTTCAGGTGTCCATCAAGTTTTTAACTCAATTAGGTTAATTGACAGCAGGTTTAACACTTTTCTTAATTATGACTGCAAACTAGCAAAACACACCACATACACAAAACAAAACCTTCCTTGATTGCCCAAGCTATTAAAAAGGCTTTCATGGTAGGGATCCATAAAGTGAAAAGGAAGGAAACCCAATGACAAAACACCTCTGTCTCTCAAAATCACTTTACAGCTTTTTATTGGTATACTTCAAAGTGTTAAACCTATGTATGAATTAGAATCTGGCAAAGTAGATGCTGTTGATTCAGTAAGTGGAGCTCTTCCCCCTGGGTAAATACAGAACTAGAACACTCTTTGGGCCATTGTCATTCATGCCAGAGAGACAAATCTGAAACAGGTGAATGGATAAATGGATTGGCTGAAAGAGGATTCTTTGTAAATGATAAATTGTATACAGGCAATTCCACTTAACGCTGTTTTGCTTAGCGCTATTTTGTTATAACATTCATTTTAAACTGATACCTGGTTTCACTTAGTGCTCAGCGAGCTTTGCTATAATGCTTGTGGTCACCATCTTGGGTCATTAAAAACAATTGCAGTTGCCATCTTGAGTTGTCAAATATGTTCGGCTTTGCATAATACTCATTTTGCTTAATGCATGGTTTTTCAGGAATAAATTAAGAGTACTAAGCAGGGGTTGCCTGTATTTGTTTGTGTAACACCTTCTCTGCCTTTTTTCTGTGTGAACATCCATAATAAATTGTCCAGCTGAGGGTGAAAATACATGTTAGGGTTAACAAATGCTAATTGTAAGTAATGTTAGGCAGTCTTAAGGTTAAGGGTTGCAAGCTAATGTGCACTGCTCAGACCTGCTGCTACAGGAGTAGTGAACTGGGGTGTAGCTAGGGGTTGCAAGTCTGTTCTGCGTCCTGTTCCCTGGTTCTCTAGCCATAGTCTAGTCCAGGGGGCAAATGGGGAAAGAGCTTGCTTAAATAGTCTGCCCCTACACCCTGATTGCTCCCTCCACCCCCTGAATCATACCATTGACCCTTAGATTGTCCCATGCCCCTGGTCATCCCCTGTCCCCAATCAACCTGAAAATGGTGGCAGCAGTGGGGAGAGGGAGGGTTCCCACTTCCTTCCTGTTCCCAGACTCCCTGCAGCCTGTGCCACCCCCACACATCTGGTTCCAACTACCACTGTTTTTCATGTCTGCCTGACAGCTTCTTATGACAATGTTCCCCCTTTCTGTTGCAGAACCAGAGGAGACTGGTTCAGAGCATAAGGGGTCAGAAGGGAGCTCAGAAGCAAGCAGGGAAAGGGAACTCCTGCCACCTTTGCTGCTCTTGAGTTCATTGGCATAGCAAGCCAGCAATTGGGTAGAGGGCCCAACGGGGAGTAGAGGAGGTAAGGGAGTTATTTGCAGGGGGCAGAGGTGGATGGAGCAGTAGCCCACCAGCTACCCAATCACCTGCTTTCTCCCTCCCCTGCGCCCCCTTTCCCCTCCCTCTTTTTCCCTCCACTGAAGTGACAAAAGGAAGCTATTGCCCTCTTCAGACCTCAGTGAGCTCTCCTGTGCCTTCTTCTGCTAAGTTCCACTTCTTCTCCAGTCATCATTTACCTTAGTTCCCCTTGTTGCTATATGTAGTCAGTAGGGACCCTGGTTTTCTCTGATTTAAAAAAAAATCCCCAATTTTTGGTTTAAACAAGTAGCCCGAAATCCACATTTTGCCATGATCAAAATTAAATGCCACACACACACACACACACACACATATTAGTGTGTGTGTGTGTGTGTGTGTGTGTGTGTGTATGTATGTATATATGGGCTACTCTTTTAAAGCAAAAATTGGGGACTTTTTTTAATCAGAGAAAACCAGGATCCCTGATCAACAGTAAGCAAGTGATGCCCTGAAAACCCCACTGTTCTCCCTGATGTCGGATGACCCTGCTTACCAGATTAGCAGTGCCTCTCCTCAGGAGTTCCTGAAGCAGAAGAGGAATCTATACCTGTTACAGGGTAGTGTTCTAATAGAACTAACAGTAGAGCTGGTTGGAAAAGAGCACAGTAATATATATTTTTAAAGGGCTTTATTCTAATTCTGAATGAATAAAAAAAAAAAATTGAAAAAATTGTAATCAGCTAAAGATGTATTTTTGGATAGTGATAGAGATGCTATATTTCCTTTTTATTTCTTGTATTCATTAACATAGTAACTACATTCTTATATACATAATCTGCCAATATGTGCTTAATGGGTGTGTTTACACCTTCATTAATGTGCTTTAGGTAATACAGATTAAATCTAGCGCCTCTGTTGTGAGGAATTAGAAAAATGTGCATTAGCCTATTTTAATGCGCATTAGCTGGAGAACGTTTTTTGTTATGCTTTAATGCACATTAAAATAGGCTTATGTGCATTAAAGTGCATGTGTAGCCATGTCCAACTGGAAATAGATCAGTATCATAGTATCAGAATGAAACATGTTACTACTATCAGACAAAATATTTTGACTTTTTCCATTGAAAAATGTCATCAAAATTAGTGTGCTTGCAAAATTTTAGATTTAAACCATTTCAAGAAAACTTAATATAATTATATAATATACAGTCAGTATGATGAGAGTATTCATAGATATTCACTGAAGACCAAATTATTTCACTAACTAATGAAACAGAAGGAGTTACAATGGTTTGCTATTCTTCCTGTCTCTCCTTGGCTGGGTGGCACTGAAACACTAACTGTAGCAGCAGAGCAACTGTGTAGTGATCCCACACTGTGGTGTACCAGATGACATCTGCTTTAATATCATGTGACTCAGCTTTGCCAAAACAGTAGTTTGCCAGTTTGGCTTCAATAAATCACAACAGAAATCACAACTCCTCCAGATTAAATCATTTAGGATAATAACATAAGCATTTACAAGGCTGCCTGCATGCTGATACCCTGATGTTTGAAAACTTAATGAGACTATTCTTGTGAATAAGTTGATTGTCAAATTAAGAGTTACAACAAACACTCTACTTTTGCATTTTCCTTTAATGAGCTAGCAGATACATCTGATACATTTTTGTCAATTAATACTGTACTGCTAGATTTCCATCAGGGGAAAATTGAGTTTGTGACTACTCTTGTATTCCCAAATGTACAGTGACTACTTTTCTATTTTCTCAGTTCTACATTCTGCATTGAATAGTCATTGGATAAAATGAATAGATAATATTGGGTAGACCCCCAGATCCTCCACTCCTTTATGGCAGTTCTTATCTCACTGACAGAAGCAGGCTCCTCCTGTCTTGGTTTCCTGTGTCCACAAAGTAAATAGGATCTAAAATCTGTAAAAGGGGCCTAGAATGCCATTTATTCAGGTAAAGTTAGCAATGCAAGTTACCTTATTTGTCTAAAATTGTTGTAGGGACTGGTTCAGTAATAACCTGCACCTACTTCTTGGTGCATTGTACAGAGACCACCTCTTGATCAAGGGTTGGCCTGAAGTTGCAGCCTATCCCACCTATAGTTTGTGCAGCCTATGATGCTTTATAAAATCAAATAATTTCACCAAAAATATTAAGAGTAGCTTGTAAACAGTGTCCCATTCAGAGATCTGATACTAGAAAATACGAATAGGCTAAAAAAGCAAAACAGAAATATATTTGCATTACATAGAAGAAAAGAAACTAAGTCTTAAAAGGGGGTTGGATCTTTACATTATTCAAAGAAGATATTTTGCAAGGTTTATCCTGGCATATAACTTCTTAGGAAATATGATTTTGGGGGCAGTGGTGACAGATTACAAGTTCTATTGTGATATTTCTGTATTAATTGTTTTCATGTGGTTATAGTGTAGCATGACTCGGTTTACCTCCTTAGCCTGTCCACAGAGAATGAAGGGTTAAATGCCAGGCCTGACTATGTGCTGGAGCAGACAAGATGGTCCTTTACCATCAACATAGTATTGAATATCCTTGTTAGCCAGGGAGAACCAGGAAAAGCTTATATCTCCAAATGGGAAGGAGCCTGGGCTTACCCCTTGCTCTAAAAGAGAAGAGGGTGCTAAGAGAAAGGACTCTCTGAGACTGGATAAGGTTTCAGTGGTCCAGAGCAAGAGCCCCCTGGAGCTAGGTATGGGCACTCCATGACCAGGGGGTCACTAGTTTTTTATATGCTCTAGAAAAGGTTTGGTAGAGTTCTCATGAAGACTGTAATTTTTAATTTTAACTAGAAATTGTATGAGTGGGTGAACTTATACATGATTTTTTTTTAATGTTCCAAACTTCAAATTTGCCTGCATTTAATTCTTTAACTGTATTTCTTGTTCAACATGTTTCTAAATGCAAACTACTTAGACCTTGTTTCTCTTTGGCACTTATGGTGATGATCATAGTTTAAAATCTATACTATAGATATATTGTTTGGTTTTACTCGCATACACCTTGTGCTTCTTTTTCACAATGTTATTTGGCAAATAAAAAACAGTCTTTTTGTTGAAAGAAGTACTAAGTTCTGCCACTATCAGAATCAATAGCAAGGTTTCCATCAGCTTCACACATGTGGGCCATTACTTTAACATTTAGACAAGGCCATTGTCCTCAATTTTTATAGAGGTCTTGATTCAGTACATGACCCACAGTTTGAATTTCATCTTAGTCCAATATGAATTTTATTTTCAGCAGGCCTACAGCTGAAAGCACAAATTCATCAAGCTTGTACTGTACATATAAAGGTGGTAAAACAAGAACAGTTACGTCACAGTAGGTTTGACACACATCAAACCACTGGGATCTACAATCAATGTTTTGAACACACACAGCATGTGTTCGTTAGTCAGGTGCATTACAAAGAAATGTTCCTTTACAGAAAATGTCATTGTAGTTAGGAGGCTGGTACAAAGCAGGATGTCAAAAGAAGTCTGTCAATTGATGTCAGTAGAAGTTGGATGGGGCCCTATAACAGTATACACGTGAAAGTCAAGTAAGTATGAAATAAAGGATATGAACAATATATTAGTAAAAACGTTTTTGCATCCCATCATAAATGAGTAAAAATCATTAAAACCATAGAGCACGTCCACACATGTAGGCACATGCACCTGTGCTGGCCCCAGCAATATAAAAACCTGCCCTGGCAAGCAGCTCAGGGCTACTCAGAAGCTTCTTAGGCCTAGCCATTTGATATCTGGGGACTCTATCCCTTGTACCAGTTGGACTGCTGAAGTGGTCCCTGCACCATCGACCCACTGCAGCAGTCTGGCAGTGGGGGCTGCTGCCTAGCTGTGACCTGCTGCTACCTGTGATATCATCTGCCCTCTTGGACCTGCACCCCAAGGCTGCTCCCCTCCAAACCCAGATGGGGTGCCCCCACTATGTTATCTGGGCAGCTATCATGCAGAAGATGTGCTCCTTGTAGTGGCTCATTCTGAACTTTCAAAGCATGCCCCCAGATGTCCAAGAGGTCAGCCACCTCTTCTGTCCTCCATGTGGGTCCTCAGTGTTGGGTCTGGACATGCTCCTCTGCCTGGGTCTCACCACTTGTCTCACCAGCAGAGATCCTGGTGTTCCTTGTTTATGAACTGCAAATGTTCTGATAAGAAACCCAAAT
Source organism: Crocodylus porosus (assembly GCF_001723895.1). Taxonomy (NCBI): domain Eukaryota; kingdom Metazoa; phylum Chordata; order Crocodylia; family Crocodylidae; genus Crocodylus; species Crocodylus porosus. Next base: position 131,200,900 of record NW_017728906.1, on the reverse strand, counting down.
TCTCTCATTAAAATACCCAAAATACATTCACCTGCTATTAAAATGAAATGACACTATATAGAGAGAGGGCAATGTTTTATTGATATATTTGGGCAATGCTGGGCAACGTGTTATCGATATATTTACAAATGTAAAGCAATTTGTAGGGGGTGGGGGACTATGGGGCTTGTGCAGGGGCTTGGGGTTGGGTAAGGGGTGTGTGAAGGTGGCTTGGGGATGTGGGTGTTGTGTGAGTGGATTGTGGGGGACTGGGTGCAGGAGGGCTATTGGTGGGGCTGCTCAGGAGGGATGGTTGTCCTATCCCCCCACAGGGTGCAGCCCCCTGTCCCACACAGCCCATAGCTTCCCCCCACAGGGCACCCCCCCTGCACAGCACACATCCCCCCCTGCAGAGCCCTCATGTGCCCCCTGCCAGGCCTCAGCTCCCACCCCCCACAAGCCCACAGCTAACACCCACAGCAGCAGTGCCAGTGGGGTACTCAGGACCCACTGTGGCCAGAGCTCCCCGAGATGTGGCACAGCCTTAGAGCCAGCACCACTTGTGCCGCCTGTCACAGGAAAGGCCCAGCTCTGCATGGCACCGCATGAGGTCCATGGAGGCAGGACCTAGTGCGGCGCAACATGCAGTCCCAGCAGCAGTGCCAGCCCTGGGTGACAGCCCAAGTGGCCCCAGAGCTGCCTGAAGCCACACAGTGCTGTGCTGAGCCCTGCAACTCCCACAGCAGGTGGCACAGGCAGTGCCAGCTCTGAGGCAACCAGGGCAATGCCGTGCCACTGGGGGACTTTGGCTGCAGCAGGCCCTGAACACCTCACGGCTGCTTCTGCTGGGGGGGCTGTAACCCCTGCAGGGGACCCATGCCCTCCAACCAGCCCCCCCACAGCCCCCACACATGCACAGCCCCACCCCTCACACTTCTTCCCTACCCCACAGTCCCTACTTACTGGGGACAGCACCCTACTTACTGGGTCACAGCCTTGTGCCACTCCTGCTTGTCCCAGCATGTAAACACAGCATGTCAGGGCAGCAGAGGGTACCATAGAGACACCTGGGGTGCCAGAGAGTTCTGGAGGTCCGAGCCCTGGCTTGCCTTAGGGCGGGGGAACCGTGCCCTGCACCGCTTTTCTCTGCGGTGTTTTTATTTGATACCTGGGAATCCAGGTGTCACATTTTGAACTCGCACTGCAAATATGCAAAGTGGGGAACATTTTTTCATTCTCAGCATACCTCTTGTGGCGTCTTAAACTGGTTTGAGGGACAGCAAAAGGCATTTGTGCACTTGTCTGGACACACCCAGAGAGGTCAATGCAAACAGCAAACACAAAATAAGGCTTTTTGTGATAAAACACAAGGAAACATGCATCCTACTAAGGCTTTCCAAAGATGATGAACATAAAAGTGTAGCTTTTAAATCATCTAACATTACAGTGCAAAAGAGATGAGAAAAATGCATTAAGAATTAAGTGTAAATACTTAGAGCCATAAATGTTAAGGAAAAAAAACCCCAATCTGACATATTTTAGTCAAATATCAGAAATACAGCTTATTCTTCATGGAGACCCAATCTTTGACCTCTCTGATGCAGGCAACAGTAACGGAGACAACTGTGATAATGATAGAATTTATATTTCATGAAAAAAGTAAATATAGTAATGAGGAAACACTGCCTAAAGGAATTTTACTTTAAAAATGGAAAGTCTCAGTAATGGTGTGAGTAGAAAAAGATCATGGTTGATCACTGTTTTCTTTATAATCTGAGACAGAAATTGCATGGAGGATAATACTGTCAAGGTGTCCATTGATATTTTGAGATTTCGGTTTTGAGGCGCTAGAAGCAGTAGGTTTTATTTTACTGTTTCTTTGTTTGTCTCTTGTTTTGAGATTTTAAGAATCTCACATTGACTTCTTACAAAAGCTGAGGTAGCCAAAAACTCTAGCCAGTGGGGGTATACATTTTCATTTTTTTTACTATTATTGTTGTCAAGAAGTTTGAAAAGTGAAGTTCAAGACAGCTGTGATGTGTTCAAGTACCACTTATAATCTCATTGAGCTGTAAACTTTATTTTTTACTGCTAGGGCCCTCATGTACAGTAGAGCAGAAATGGTTAGTAGGTATCAAACAAGAACTGTCATTGTTAGTTATACTCTAAATCAAGTATGACAGAACTATTTTATTGTTTCCAAAAAATCTAAAATTGGCCTCTATTTAACTAGGAAATCATTTTCTCCAAATTGACTTCTGCTTTACACTCCTGCTCACAGCAGTCAGAAAATAAGTCACTGACAGCTCTGCTTCAGTTTCAAGGAACAGTAATACAAGCCAACTCTTTCGCTATAGTATCTTTTTCAACATCTGTAGTGAATTACTTTCCTACCCGTTTAAGGAACTCTGTGTTCCATCATCTTGATTTCTGTAGGAGGCTTTATTTTGAGTTTGTATAACAGGACCAAGACCTACCCCATAGTAACTAATCTTGTCTCTGCATGCTTTGAACATGACAAGTGAGTAGTGGGAGCTTTCTTTTTTTTAGCTGTATTACAGATTACTTCAGGAAAGTTGGTCAGCTGTGGCATTTATATCTTCATTAAACAGCTATTTAATTTTTTTTTTCTGGTTTAAAATCCCACCCTCTGTCTCTTCCACAGCATCTGTTCTATAGAAAAATCACTCTGCAGTTTCTTACAGATACAGATTTTTCCAATTTATCTGGTTTATTTGTATAATATGAGTCAATTAAATTTGCGTAGAGCAGATCTCCACTATTGGGATTCTCCATTCTGAGTCTTTTCAATTTCCCTACAGGGTTCTAATACCTGCTGATGATTGTTTTTTGTAATTAAGATTTAAGTATCCAATCCCTCAAGACATGCCATACAGAGCGCTGCCATTCAACCATTTACCAGTCCTTTCAGGCACACCCTCTCTTTGTCACAGCCTTTTTCTAGCATTTCAGAATTTAGAAGAAAGCCTTTTGTCAGAGATTGCAGTATTTCATTCCACATATTTTGCTAATCCATCCCATACCCTAGCTCTAATCTACATCAAACTAATAAAAGGTCAAAATGTTAATGTCTCTCTTAGCAGCTGCCAACGACACATCATGGGAATGAATAAGACTTCCATTTGGCTGAGTGAGCTGGGATACTGCTATTTCAATTCTGAAGATAATCCTTACAATTAAAATGTATTAAAAATCAAGTGGCCTAAGTATAACTGTCTAAAATGATGGGTTGATTTCTGGTTCCCACACAGAGTCACACCCCAAAATTCTAAGGCAAGAGGAGAAAAGTTAGGAAAGTTGTGGTCTTCTATTGCTTCTCTGTCCTGTTAAAGAGAGGTTGGACAGAATGTGTGGAGTGGCGTGACATTCGGATTTAGGGACTGTATAGTATTATCTGATGCTTTTGAATGGTGGCCATGCCCAACCACCTCTAAAATGATCCTGGGAGAACAGTCAAGAAGCAAGTGTACACTTGCATCTCTCCATGTGTAATGAAACCTATAAAATAGGTAGGTAGCAGATCTGAGCAGATGCCCCAGAAGTACCTAAGACACTGTTTCAGGAAAGCAGAGAACAGCACTTAGGCCACATATGCTAGCTAATTTATGGGTGGAGGTATATAGAGAACAGGCACAAATGTATGAGGATATGCTTCTTAGCATCATTCCCATGATTGCTCCAAAGAAACTATTGACCTGACCTTTAGAGCCTTTGCTCCAGAAATACCAGGCCCTCATACATGCCATACAAATTGTATCCCATACCCCAAACCACATTAGATACAAGAATGATTTGATGTAATGTATCCCTCAATGTTTTACTTATAATTTACCATACTACTAATCTATCAGTACAATCCTGTATTCAAAATTATTAGTTGGCATTAGTAGAAGAAACTAATTCTTGAGGTCCTACTTGTTCTTTAAATTATAACATATTTTCAAATTTAAAATTGTCATCAGGGTAGCAGAACTCCAGAATACTAAATAAAACACCTCCTTTTGTTTGATACAACCTTTAGACATGTCACATGCTGATGATAATGAGTTGCATTTATCCAGATTGGATTTAGGAACCCTTTTTGTCACAGATTTCACAAATAAGAGGGCTCCTAATTAGAAGTGAACTACATATCCAGCACTTAGCCTTAGATTTTGAGTAGTAATGTGATGAAAATCTTAGCATAATCTGGAGATATCCAAAAGAATCCTTCCCAAAATTTGCATGTCTCTAAAGAAGACAAGAAGGGCTTAAACTTCCAGAGAGACATAGAGAAAATGTAGGTATGGGGATGTGCACATAGGTATTTGTGTCTATGTTCCTTATTGTTTTGTAAAGCAGTTTGTGTCCTCAGTTTTATTTCTCTTTCCAATACCAGCAGCTTACCTTTACTATCTAATTTATATCAGTAACTATCTCAGAACTATACTGACAAATAGCCTTCGTTTTATTTGTTACAAGTTTTCAAGCAGACAAACCAGTTTTCATAATAATTGATTCTCTGTCTCAAATACCTGCATTATTCATGTGATTCACAAAACTACCCTATTCAAACAGAAAAGAAAAATGTTCATTTCAAGTAGCCTATGTTTTACGCAGTCATTTCATGTAAAGTGGAAAAGTTCATATTTAAGTGCAGCTTCAGCAGCAGCAAGTCCTTCTAAAGTATATGGCCCCAAGGACTCCAGAAGATGCTAGGGTTATTTGGCTTCAATTATATTGACATAATGACTAACTTTAGGAAAGCCTGAGTGGACGTCTCATAACTTACATCAGAAATCAGGTTTGTTTCTGACAATAAGGCCCCCGGCAGATATTCAGTTGAAGGTATGATGAGATCTGATATTCAATGTCAACAATCAAGTCATATTTCCGGTGCAGGAAGAATCTAGGATTATGATCCTGGGCTCACCCTGTACTGTGAAAAAGTAAACTTGTCAGTTGATCTTTATGCCCAGCCTCAGGGGTGCATTGGAATCCTTGACTCTGATACACCCCTGAGACTGGGGACAGAAGCCCTGGAAGCACATCAGAGCCCTTTACTCTGGTGAGGCCCTGAGGGTAGGAGCTCTGATTATTTTATTGATGCTGCTAGTGTCAGGAAAAGGGGAGGCACCAAAACCCTTGTCTCCACTGTGCCCCCCAAGATTGGTAGTGGCAGCCTCAGAGGCATATCAGAGTAAAGGGCTCTGTTGCATCCCTAAGTCTGAGACCTCCAGCTTCCCCTCCAATGTGCCCCTGAGGTTGGGAGTCAAAGGCTCCTATGAAGCTTCAAGCCTAGCAGTGCCAATCAGGTGACCAATACTTCCACCCTTGAGGGCACAGCTGAGCCCTTGGATCTGAGGCTCCCAACCTTGGTGGTCTATCACAGTCAAGTGCTCTGATATGCCTCCAAGGCTTGGGGTGCCTATGCACTGACTGCCACTCTTGGGCTTGGGATATACCAGAGCCCTTGATTCCAGTGCATCAGTGAGGCTGGGAGCGGCAATCAACTGAATTGAGCACATCAGAGTCAAGGGTTCCCATACGCCACCAAGGTTGGGATCCCCAGTCATCTAATGTCTGGACCCACATTGAATTTAAGGCACAATGAAAACCAGCCAAAAAGTTATTATATGTATTTTATGTAATAACTTTTTGGATTATTTCTTGTTTTATCACACCATTAATTGCATTAACATGTGGCCAGGTAACTATTTCAGATATCAATAACTGATTAATCCTGTCATTAATGCAATATCTGCCAGGGGCCTAAAGCAAACAATAAAAATAATATATACAGTATTTGCCAAGAAAGATAGGAGAGTCTTTAGGTTTATTCTTTCTCAAGGACTGTGGCAATCTCTATAGAGAAAGAGCTGAAGGACCTAAAGTAGGGCAGAGGGAAAACCCAGAAACCAGAAACTGTAAAGGAGAAGATTAAAACTTGTAGAATATAAGAAAAGGTAAATAATAGCCATTCCTGATGTTATATATTCATTACAGTATTCAATACATTTTCTTTTCTATTTTCTATGTATACATTTCTGTCAATGATGTATATTTTGTCAATATTTAAACATTATTTTAAAATATATACTTAAAATTAGTTTCTGATTTATTTATGTACTTAGGGTACCTGTACACGAGTGTGGAGGCTGCTCCAACCTGGTGTAATTACAGCACATCAGTCTTGATTAATCGAGTCTGCTGGGGCATTGAAATTACTGTGCTCCAGCCAACCTCCATCTCACATGTATTAGCATCTCCATGCTTCAAAATGGCAATGGGGGCACTTCATCTGAGCTTTAGATAAAGTGTCCCCACTTCCATTTTGAAGTGTGGTAACACTTATACACTAGATGCTCTGGGTGCTTTAATTAGAGCGGCTCTTTGAGATGCTCTAATTAAAGCGAATCCCCAACCCTTGGAGCATGTGTAAAAAAAGCCCTTAATCACTGAACAAATGTTGAAAGGAGTAGAGATAGAAACTATATTCAGATCAGTTGCTTTCTGAATGAAAGCAATGCCATGGTTCTCTTTCAGATATTCTAGAGCAGTGTTTCTCAACCCATGGGTCATGACCCAAAAGTGAAAAAAGAATATGTGAAAGGGTTGTAAACAGATTTAAAAAATGGATCAACAAATTTTAAAAATGGGTTCTCCTTTAAAGGAGTAAAGTGTGGGAAACTGGCTTTTCTCTTGCAGGCTGTCATAGTTCCAGTCTGCAAGGAACTGCTTGCTGCCCCCCCCACAACCCCACACACACATCTCTACCCCCTGTCCCACACAGTGGGGGGCTAGGGGTGTGGGGCAGTGGGTCGGGAGTAAGGTGCACTGGGTCAAGAGTGGCCATCAATGTTTACAAATGGGTCCTGGTAAAAAAAAGGTTGAGAACCACAGTTCTGGAGGATAGCCTTATTTACAGTTCTGGCTAAGGACCAGTGCACTTTCCTTCTTTGAGATATTAAAAGTAAAGTAGATATTGCTTTATTACCATTCATATGTCTGGACTGTATTATCATATAGCAAAATATACCAGAATAATAGCAGCATTTGTCTAATCCTATACAGCAATATCTATGTTCCTACATTATACATTTGAAAATGTATGCTGAGCTAAACCTGTTTTATATCATCTGAATTGGGCAAGTATGAAATGGCAGATGTCAGAATGGCAGAATAGTGGATGGCAACACACAAGACATATTCATAACCTTTCAAAAGATCAAAATAGGGGCCCCTAATGTAAAGTGAAAACTCTTTGTGCAAACCAATGTTTAATATGGAATATGCATCTTTTAATGTAGAGCACATATGTCTTTTTTTTTCCAGATAGGATTTATAGAAGCATGGTAAACCCTTAACTGTATGATGTATTAAGTTAGCACTCAGGACCTAAAACTTCATTTCCAGCCTTCTGCTGATCCAGAAAAGAGTAAAAAGTAATGAAACAGGAAAGCCTTTTAAATTAAAACCATTGCTCTTTTGTAACGTAACATATCTTTTCACCTTGGTGTAATTCCATCATGTGAAACATAACAAAGAGCTGTAACCATGAAAATTCCAGCCTTGTATAACTCACTGCTATGAGGAAATATTGTTTCTTGTGTTATGTAACCCAGAACTAATTCTCACACTGAAGTCTTGCCAAATTGGCACAGAACTACATGAAGGACAAAAACTTCACTGTGGATAATACCACTCCAAGAAGATTAATTTACAAAACACTTATTACCAGCTAAACTAAATGTTAGAAGTGCTTAATCCATATAACTGTCTTTAGGTAAAACATTCTGCTAGAGTCATTCATCTAACAAGCATAGTTAATCGGACCAGGAGATCTGAAAGATTAAGAAGGTTTTAAGAGACTGTTCTTGTTCTTTAAAAGGAAAAAGCTATAAATGTCTAATGTATTTTCCTTACATTTTCTTGAAACGGCACAAGGCTGTTAGTGACCAAATCTAATTTTTACTCCCTTAATTTTGTCATTTTAATTAATGTCCAGGGAAGCCTTTGTTTGTGCAGGGTGATGCTTTCAGCATTAGAGTGAATCTATTAGTTTTAGAAAATGAGCCTAGTACCCCAAAACTTCCCATCTTGACTGCTTCAGAGAGTGCTACAATAACTTTTCAGATCCAAGCTTTTGTTTACATGTGATGAGCAAATTTTCTTTGGCTAAATGGTTGTCTTCTCACTGAAGTAAATGTACAAATTAATTGATAGGAGATTTTTTTCCTGCTCATTTTATGCAGTATAATTAAGAGAATAACAGAATGTACTATTACTAAACCCAATGGAGTTGCTCCAAGTGCAACTAACTGTTCTACACTCTGAGCCAGCTGCTTTGTTACCCTCCCTGAAACCTCCAGACAATCTGGGTAGTTTACATAATACCTTTAGTTGTTTGTTGGGTTGGTTTGCTTTCATTTTTTTTTTTTTTATGTTAAATCATTTCTCTAAATGACTACTGTTTGCATGACCAGGCCTAACAATAGACTATCACCTGAAATAGAGGAGGAACTATTTCTATTTAGGTGGGGAAAATGTGTACATTTCTTATGTGCTGGTTTATTTATGAAGTGTGCTGCTTTCAGTGAGCACAGAAAGAAGTCAGAAATATGTCTGGCATTTTATCCCTTCTCAGTGACCAGCCATGTTCAGTCCCTTGGCATCTCTCTTTATCTTCCTGGGCATGCCCAGATGAGTGTGCACATGTGCTTTGTGGCTCTTCAAAGGCTTTTGAGGTACAACAAAATGTACACAGTGCATGTGAAAGGATTTTCCTCACTGTATATTTGTAGAATGGAGTCAAAATTACATACTGGGAAATCCCTGTATCTAAAAAAAAGGGTTAAAAAAAGTGGGGCAGTGTACATGATGTGGCTGCAGTGTGCACCTCCCAAAAGCAGAGATTGCCAGCCAGAGCCACACTCCAGCTGCCGACTAGGATCTGTATGTTTGGATCACTGCCACTGCAGCCCCAGCAGGCCCCCAGGAAGGACCCCAGGTATGGCTGCTGGGGCCAGTCCACATGCTGGTCCCAGCCTTCCCTATATCACCCAGGACAATCTGGAGCTCCAAGAGTCACTCTGATTAAAGCACCAACTCTTCCCCTCCACCCTGTATATGTGTACAGATATCCTTAGAAAGTATAAGTAATGCAGTTTACTCCTGATGCCAGGATGTTAGAGAGAGAGAGACTAACCTCTGACTAAACTCTGCATGCAAAGGGGTCACAATTTCCTTCACAAATGTGAATGTAATGTAGAAGATCACTTTCTATTACCATGAGCAACACTTAAATATAACTGCTTCACTTGGTTAAGGAGGTCCCACTTCCGTGATGCATACTGGACATCCTGGATAGCAAGGAGCTGGTGTAGAAATATAGATGCATACTTTTAAGTCTGTCTGTCTGTCTGTCAGTGGCAGCCCTGTTCAAATGGGTAATCAGGAAGCCAGTTTAGATAAAAATGGAATCATTATGTGCCTTTCCCAACATGAAATATACTCAGACTTAAGATCTTTGGCAAATAAAATAAATTTTATTTTTAAAAATATTTTTCCAAGTTTGAAAGTTACTGGATAGTTTGGTGCTGTAAAAAATTATGCAGAAAAAGAGAAAAAAAAACCCCTCTGTTCTCACCAGCTTTCCAGTTTGGCTAGATATTCTGAAGACTGCTTCCTAAATAAGCCCATTCCTGATAAATTTCTTATTTGGTTTTTAAATGCACAGATACAGTGCATCAGTGTATGAATGACAATGAATTGACATATGTATATACTGATGTGTCAGTATTCGTGTGTATAATATTTCTGCACTTCAAATGTTACATATGTCACCCCCATACACATTCCCCATAAATGTTCCTAACCTTTCAAACATGCATAGATAGTACTGTTCCATTAGTTGATAGCATTTGCTAAGTAGGGCTCTATGGTGTCAATTCATCTCAAGAACAGCTGTTGAAGATCAAACTGAACTGTAACAGAAATAGTCCTATGTGCCTGAGAAGGGGTGATGCAAGTCTTTTGTGTGATTTTCTTGGGACATCAGAGGCCCTTTTTCCTTTGGGGGGTGAAATTATATTCATCTGTGTCAACAAGGGTGAACCAAGACAAATATGTTGAAAAAAACTCAAGGTTTGTTCAATGATAAGTTTAGGAAGGATGTAATAACAGCAGTTATTTTGGAAAGAAAATGATGCTTGACTATACTAGTGATTGATACTTCAGAAATTAGAAATCCAACCCCCCGCCCCCCGTAAACTCTGACTAACTTTGAGTCTGACTTCTATTTCTGACAGAGGCATTTTAATTACAATTCTAGGAAATCAGCATTTCAAAAGTACTGTAACATAATTCCCAGTAGTATTGCAGAAAGCTATAGCCTCTATTGATGTGTTAGCAAAACTCTGAACATGTAAGCATGGCAGAAAATGACACCAAGTAGGAGTTGACCATTTAATTATTTGCACTATGACTAGAACACTTTGAAAGCTACTGGAATATATGGAAAAATGTAAGTATCTTGATTAACCCCTTTTTGAATACGGCTGCCATTTTTGTAAGCGAATCATTTTCTAACCACAATTGATATCTATCTATCTATCTAGCTATATTTATCTGTCTAAACTGTGGTTAGAAAGTGATATATAGATATATCTATTGATAGATACATAGATGTATAAATATAGATATCTATACATAGATATCTATATATACCTATATGTATCTAGATATCTATAGATCTATACTTATAGATCTGTATGGAAGTATCTTGATTAACACCTTTTGAACTGGTCTGTCATTTATAGATAGATAGATAGATAGATACAGATCTTTACCTATACCTATACATCTGTAGATAGATCTATACCTATAGATCTATAGATACAGATATATATAGCTATATATAGATATCTATCTATCTATAAATGGCAACCCTGTTCAAAAAGTGTTAACTAAGATACTTCCATATGTGCACTTATAAAACATATAAAGGTACTGTTAATGATATTTGTAACTTAGAATATTGACAGCATATTTGACCTTGATATTTTAAATACAATACACACTTATTTATAAAATATTGCAGTTTTCCAGAAGATTTTCAGTGTCCTAAATAGATATAATTTATTTTATTTTCTTAAACTTCAAGTAAACACAAACTTCTAGTAATGTTCAAGAAAAGCAAGAAAATAGTAGTATTTGTATGATAGAATATCTTTATAGAACTTATAAAGAGTAGTTTGTGATTTTCAATGCCCCCAATACTTTCAATTAATTTTTCCCCTTTCTGAGAAAATGTAATTAAAAATCAAATGGGAGACCAAAGTAAGGGAAAAGTAAAAGAAGAAAATTATGCATTGCAGTGGTTAATGGGAGAATGACCAAGCAACAGTGGAGAGAGGGTAATGAAACTGAAAGTGATAAGAAAATGATGAGGGACATTAAATGCTCTGACGTTGTGTAACAACTGTGGGGAGTCAAAGATCTTGCTGTTAGAAATACATACATCTGAACTGTAATAACACTTACACACTGCTGCAATCCATTTCTTTCATATAATTTCACTCCGCATGGGAGGATCTAGTTATAACCTTTATTATGTTGTATGAGGCATTCATCGCATTAAAATATAATTATGTGTTTGTGAGTTTTGTTTCACAAAAAGGACCTATGGTTCAGTACAGCCTGGAGAGAAATGATGATACGCATGAAGGTGGGGAATATATGTACTGGGGGGAGAGGGGGAGCAGGAGTAGGAAGGGAACTCTACAGAATAAAACATGTCTAGAGTTTGAACAAAACTTGTATGGTACTTGATTAGAAATGGTACTAGGAGATAAAAGAAGGTAGAGAAAGGGAAAAATTAATGAGAAGACTTCTTCATAAGTTTTATTTCTTACAGAGAGAGAGAAGTTTTTAGTCCATTTTTTGACATCTTTGATTCCAGATTTGCCACATGATTTTCATATCTGGTCCATATGACTTAAGCATAAAAGACTAGAATGATGGTCTAGCAATTACAGAAAAAGAGGAAAGATAGGAAACATGGGATCTGTTTATGACCTTCATGATATTAACCTTCTTTGTGCCTCATATTTTTCAGCTGTAAAATGAAGGTCATATGCTTTATAACTGCTTTCTAAAGGGCTTTAAAAACCTGGATGCAAATTATTTTAAGTATTGTATTGTTATAAAAATAGAGACAGGAAAAGCTTCCACTAAGAGAAGCTGCTTAAACACATCAGCAGTGAAAGGTTCCAGTTTATTCCTCAGATAACTTGACTGCCTCTGTGCATTCATTTGTCTCCAAGTGTCTCTTCCACCTCCTTGTTTACTCCTAGAGAGGTAACTTAAAAGTACTTTGACTTAATTCACAAATGGTTTTGCATTATTCAATAATCTTTAAGTACCATTGATGAGGATGTATAGAATTTTCTAAGCAAATGTATGTAATAGAGGTTGAACTTACATATTTTGAATATGGGTCAGTTGCTTCTGAATGCTATATTGTCTTCCAATAAAGAATTGGAAAGGCATTTCAATGGTCCAGGTTCATAGCCAGAGCATAGACCTACTACATTCACCCAAATCCAAGATGACTTTAAATTTAAGATGCACCTCCCCCACCCTCCCGCCCTCAATAAGATTTCATACGTGGACAATGTTAGACTTGTTTATATTTTTCCATGTACAGAATCTAATTAGTGGAAGGTCATCTTAAGTTTGTCCTTTCACAGCTGTGGCAGGGAAAGCAGTAGTGGGGACCATACTCTTACTCCTTGCTGCCTTGCCCCTTGTCTCTCTTTGCCTGTGCCTTTCCCCTCATGCCTGCCCCTCACCATATGCCCTCCTACTGCCTATGCCTGGACCCTGTCCCTTGCCCACTGTGCATGTGCTGTGCCCCCACTCCCTGCCTTCCCCACTCCATGCTCATCCATGCACTCTGTGCCTCCACCTTTTTGCACTCTTCATGGCTGCCTCCCCTATTCTCTGCCCCCACCCCAGTCTTACCTTCTGCTGCCCCTCTGCTCCTCCAGGGAAGTCAGCCAAAGCAGTGGTTTGGGCCTGGCCTCAGCCCAGCCTGGCCAGGAAGGAGCAGGAGCAGCTCCCAGCCCAGCCATGTTGGGGTTGCAAGGACTGGAACCAGAGCAGAAAGTAAGTGTGTGTGTGTGGAGGTGGGGGTAGCTGGGTGGAGGAAGAGGACCAGAGTGTTTGTGGACAGGCTGCAGAGTGGATCAGGGAGTAGAGAGGACAGGTACAGGCACAGGTGGCAGACTGCATATGCCTCCATCCTTCCCACACTCTTTCCTCTGCTTCCCTGGCTGCATGGTCTCTCCCTCACCAAACAATCCATTCCAGCCTGGGGCAAATTGATGCTTAGCTCTGGTTTCAGTCCCAGGCCAAGGACTGAAGCCAGAACTGAGCCACTGTCTTCTCCAGGCTCATACTCAAATCAAAGAGAAGACCTTTCCCCCTTGCTGACTGGGGAAAAAAGCTTCTTCTTAGATTCAGGTAAATTGGTAATTAATTACTGTAAACCTGTGTACAGTGCACTCTAAATGTATAGAATGACTGACGATCAGATTTACTCATGCTAACTGTGCCTACTGATATAATTAAAACCGTCATCTTCTATACCATTACATAGAGAGATTTAATAAGTTATAGTGAGTGAGGAAAAGCAGACATTCTCCTGACAACTGCACCCCCAGCTTGGTGTCCCCTGCAGACTTGCTGAGGGTACACTCTATCCTATCTTCCAGGTCATTGATGAAGATATTGAATAAAAACAGCCCCAGGACTAACCCCTGTAGCACTCCACCTGATACCGGCTGCCAACTAGATACTGAGCCATTGATTATTACCCTCTAAGCCTGATGATCCAGCCAGTTTTCTATCCACCTTACAATCCATTCATCCAGCCTGTACTTCCTTAGCCTGCTTGCGAGAATGTTGTGGGAGACCATATCAAAGCCTTGGTAAAGTCAAGCTGTATCATATCTACTGGTCTCCCTGTATCCACAGAGCCAGCTGTCACATCGTAGGAAGCTATCAGGTTTGTCAAGTATGGCTTACCCTTGGTGGATTCATGCTGACTGTTCTTAATCACCTTTTTCTCTTCCAAGCACTTAGAGATGGATTCTTTGAGAACCTGCTCCATAGCCATAGAAAAAAAGTTAGGTTCACATTGTTGATATCTCAGACCACTGTTCTAAGTCCAAGGTGGAAAGAAAGCTGCTGGGGTTGGTCCTGAGGCTGGTATTGTTCCATATCTTCAACAGTGACCTGGAAGATGGGATAGAGTGCACCCTTAGCAAGTCTGCAGGTTACACCAAGCTGGGGGGAGTAGTAGATATGCTGGAGAGTAGGGCTAGGATTCATAGTGACTTAGATAAATTGGAGGATTGGACCAAACAAAAATCTCATGAGGTTCAATAAGGAGAATCCCACGCACCAGTACGGGCTGGAGGCTGACTGGCTGGGCAGCAATTCTGCAGAAAAGGAACTTGGGGTTACAGTGGATAATAAGGTGAATATGAGGCAGCAGTGTCCCCTTATTCTGAAGAAGTTGCAGCAAGGAATGTTTAGATTAGATATTAGGAAAAACTTTCTTACTAGGAGGGTAGTAAAACACTGGAACAGCTTAGCTAGAGCGGTTGTGGATACTCTATCCCTGGAGATTTTCAAGACCCAGCTAGACAAAGCCTTGACTGGAATGATCTAGTTGGGAAGCAGGCCCTGCTTTGAGCAGGGATTTGGATCACATGACCTCCTTCTATGATCTCCCTGGAAGTGGGAGACATTATTTAAATTATTTCTTCAGGCTGAGACCATTCAAACCCTTTTTTCACATCTCAGGAAAATGCCCTAATTACAAACTATAGGCAAGTAGCTGTGTGTGAAGGGGAGGAAAGAAAGTTCTATCACCTGTCCATTTGAAGTTGTGCCACTGTTAACAAAAGAATGTAAAATTCATGCAGCCATGCACAGAGCAAGATTTTGAAACTGAGTGTTGAGCAGGGATCCTGGCTTTCTCTAATTTAAAACTGTCTCCAATTTTCAGTTTAAAAAAGTAACCCCAAATCCACATTTTTCCATGATTAAAATGAAACACCACTATAGTTATATCCTATATATTAGTGGTATTTCATTTTAATCAAGGAAAAATGTGGATTTTGAGTTACCTTTTTAAAACAGAAAATTGGGGATTTTTTTTAATCAGAGAAAACCAGGATCCCTGGTGATGAGAGCACTTCCCTAGTTTGGGGAAGGCCTAGGTTCCAGTACCTTCACCCAGGACTATGTCTGTTACACAATAACTGTTCAAGGCAGAATGTATTAGAGGTTCTGTGAGCAGGAACTAGAACTTAGGTTACCATCCATCCCCTCCATCTTGATGAGTACCTTATGTCTGAGCTATAGAGATATGTTTCTTGTCCCATGAAGTGGCACAGTTTGAACAGGAGGGTTGACTATTGTTGTCCCTTTATTCTTTTCCCTTTGCTGGTTGAGATACTGTCCTAGGAGGGAAGAGATGTTGGCTTGAACTCTCTTAGATTGAAGAAAGGATTGAAACTAGGTCTTCTACTTCCTAGGTATGTGTCCTAATCTCTCAACAATTATACATGGATGACTTAAGCACAGAAGTTCAGTTTCATGTTGTTACAATCTCAAATAGGTACTTAAATAAAGGCTGCAGGAGTCCGTCATTTAACTTCCAAATTGTGGCATTTACTTTTGGCTCTTTGTACACCTTTCCTCCATCCCCAGAGTGCTGCTGTTATGAATCATTTTCCTAGGTTCCTAACCCTCTATGCACTCTATAGAAAACTGCAGCATCTTGCCTAATCTTTCAAATTCCACTCCAGGTTCCATATACTTAAGTTTTTCAACTAGAAATGCTCCAAATCATCACACCTACATTTCTTTTTTGGATCTAGTAAAAAAAAACTAGAGCACATACCAAGATGGGGGCAGGCTTTACTGAAGATCTTAAACTAACTGCATCTTGCCTGTCAGTAGCTGCTTGTCAACAGCTCTCGGCTAAGTCAAAGGAGGGAAAGCTCCAACAATCATGTGAACAGAACACACGTGTACCCTTTGGTGGGGGGGAGCAAATTTTTGACCAGGTTCCTCTACTTTTAAACCTGTCTACACGTGCTGAAGTTCTGGTCTATTATGGGTTTCTGATCACTTATACCAGTAAAAGTGTAACATTTGTACCTGGCCAGAAATGCAGACCTATTTCCATGTCCTCAAGCCCCTATTGCATACCAAGTTTTGTGGATCATCATTTCACCAGCAGCTCTAGCAAATCTATATTGTCTTAATTATTTTAAACTTTAATTATTATTTTATTTATCATCTCTTATGTTGTATTTTTTATAGCATAAGAGACTAGACCTGAAGTAGTTTTTTTTATTGGGAAGCTAGGATGAAAGATAGTGGAACTCCAAATAAGTTTACATTTTTTTTATTCATGCATGAAAATTATACAACATTTAATTTCCCTTCTAGAATCCCAGATTCTTTCCTATTCTGGCATTGCACAGTATAATTTAAAATTTTTTTTTATGCATATTTTGCCCCAAGTAAAATGTGCGTCTTGTTTATAGAATGCAAAATTTAAGAAAAAAAAATTTTTTTTCCTCTGCAGTAAGAGAGAAAAGGTGCTTTCCCTCTTCTTGATGGGAGCCCTTCGAGTAGCTGAAGACTGCAATCATGTCCTCTCAAGTGCCTTTTCTTCATGCTGAATACGCCTAGCTCTTTCAGACTTCCCTCATATGACTTAATTTCCAATCTCCTTTGCCAACCTCTAGACCATCTCTAGCTTCTCTTCATTCTTTTTAAAATGCAGAGTCCAGAACTATATGCAGTACTCCAGATGAGTTGCACCAGTGCCAAGTAGAAAGGCACTTATCATCTCCTGTGTCTTGCATCTGATGCTTCTATTGATGCATCCCAAAACCACTTTTGCCACTGCATCCCAAAATTGCCTTCGCCACTGCAGATTCATATCGGGCGTGTCTACATGTGGGCAGCTAATGTGCATTAGCCCACTTTAAGGCACATTAAAGGCATGCATCTACACATGCGCACCATCAGTGCTCCTTAAAATGGTGAATTTAGGTTAATTCTGCCAAAATTTGATACCCACACAAGCAAGTATCATATTTATGTGTAATTACTTAAAGTGCATTAATGCATGTGTAGACACATTAATGCACATTAATGCAGGGTCTTCAGTGCTGGGTATGCCCAGCCACTAGGGGGACAGCCAGAGACCAGCCCCAGGGCTCCTGGCTAGCCACCTCTCCTCCTTAGGGCTGGGCTGCTCTCTGACAGCCTCTAGCTGTGTGCTATAAAAACTCCTAGCCCTACCCTCCAGCCATTTTGTGCCTTGGGGCACACTGCACAGGGAACCTGAAGGAGCCAATGGTGCTTGCAGGAGCCCACCAGGCCCCATGTGTGCCTCCCTGGACATTACCAGGCAGCCTTTATCCATCCTGTCCCCTAGTTGGACCTTCTCCTTGGCCACAGATGAGTGTTGCAAAATGCTGCAGCCTGCTGCATCCCTTGCCCAGCCCTGAGATCACCCCTAGGGCTGCTGGCCCTGCTCTCTATGGCAGCTGGGCCAGCACTTGTTCCTGGCTGCCTCTCACCCCCAGCTCTGTCTCTTTGCAGGCACTATGGTGAAACACCTCTGCCATGTAGCTCACTGTCTCTGGCTGTCCAGGGTGCTGCTGGCAGCCCTCCAGGGCAGGCAACACAGGGACAGCCGTGCAGGGCCCATAAAGCCAGAGTGGAGAGCATGTCCAGCACATTGTTCCTAGGGAGCCCTAGCTCCACCTGTGTACTTTCACCCGTCCTGAGCACCTGTGGCCCCAATTGGACCTGGGAGAAGATGCATGACCTTATGGAGATGCATGACCTCTAGGGTGGGGACAACATCCAGAGGCAGTTTGCAAAGGGAGGGTGCATGACCCATCCTCACCACATGTCGATGCCTGACAAAAACACGTAATGCACATTAAGCTAATCTGCATTCAATTTAAGCTTGCTTAAATTTAAATATAGACACACCCATTGAGTCTGTCATCTACTAAGACTCCCAAGTCCTTTTCCATAGGGCTGCCATCCAGCTAGGTGTCACCCATTTTATATCTGTGTTCTTGATTTTTTTTTTCCTCCTTGCATTTGTCCACATTGAACTTCATCCTGTTAGCTCTAGCACAGCCTTCCAATCTGTTGAGATTCTTCTCAACTGCATACACATCTTCCAACGTGCTTGCAATCCTTCCCAGTTTTGTGTTGTCTACAAACTTATTCAAGATACTTTCTATGCTAACAACCAAATTGTTAATCAGCACTGGGCCCAGCACAGACCCCTAGGGACTCCACTCAAAACCTGCTATTCTGACACAGACCCGTTAATAATTACCCTTTGTTTGTAGCTATTGAGCCAGTTATCTATCCACCTTGTAGTAGTTTTATTTAGCCAACATTTCTCCAGTTTGGGTTTGTTCCTTGCTCTAATATTTGACAACCACAGAAGCTGGCAAACACTACGAAGATTTGGGGAAAATTAATGGTACATCAGGATGGCGGGAGTGTTTAAGGAAGGAGTATTTTCCCTTGTTTTCAAGCTGTAAAATTCTTCTTCTTCAATGCACTCTGTTTATCATGATTTTTTTAATATTTAAAAGACAGAAATTCTCCTTCATTTAATATCTATACAAGAATATGGGATCAGCCAATTTATGCATGTATAAGCTCCTTCTATGTATTCAAAGTTTTAGAATCATATAAAACAACATCTGATCAAGTAGAAAAAAACAGGGCATCTCTTTTATGTGAGTAAAATATTGATGTTCTTGGTTTATAAATTCTTTTTTGCATTGATGTTACACTTGTATTGTTTCTGCACATTGAATTGATAAGCTGTCTTTCCTATGATACATGAAGTAAATAAAAAATTACTAAAATGTAATGTTGATGCCTATTGACATAAACTTTTACTTGGTATCAGGAATATTCTAGGTAACAGTCAAACAATGCTCTTTAGTTTCTAAATTGAACACTACATACTCACTGCCTTTTAATATAATTATTTCACATAATTGTTTCTGTCAAGAATAAATGAAGCCCTAAAAGAAGATCACAACCATTACAAGCAGTACAGTCTAAGATATATATTACATTGGGCCTTTCACCCCTCCTGTTATCCAGAGTTGCTATTAATGGATCAGGGAAGCTACAGAAGTATAAGTGGTTAGGCAGGAAAATATCTGCACAACCAGACTACCCTAGTGTAATTTGACATGTCCTCCTGTTGCTAGGTGAGTATCCACTAAATTATGTTTGCTTCCATTAATTTGTTCAGCATGAGTGGAAGTGTGTTATGGAGACTAAGCTGGGATGAAATCCAGGAGTCAGAATTGATGTATCCTATACTGAAATCATTGTCCATTTACTGAATATATATTAATATATCCTGGGGGAGGGGTTGGTGGGTTTTTTAATTTTTTCCTTATTTGTATGCATTTGTGTTCTATTCATTGTACTGTGAAAAATAAGGATAGTTCTTTTTATTTCAAAACAAAAAAAAAGATCTTTGCTTAATAGGTAACCAAGGTTGGTTAAGAGGGATGGGCTAATGGTGGGGCACTGCCTGGGCCTGAGTTCAGTTTTCAGATCTTCACAGGTTTTTTGTGTGACTTCAGGTAAATCAGAAAATGATATGGTTGGAAAGAACCTTAAGGGTCATTTGGTTCTGGGCTAGCCAACTTGTAGCGTGGGTACGACAAGTGGCACAGGCAGCATCCATGTGCAGCATATGGTATATAAAGGACAAGAGAGGCAGCACCACAGCAGATAGGTCTGGCCCAGAAATCAAAGCAGAACATTTAACAGGAAGCAAAGGACTGAAAGCAGAACAGCAGATCAGTTAGCAAAAGGGTTTTACAGTGGCAGGTGTGAAGGATGGAGGGCTAATACCTGGCACACCTGCCAAAAAGGTTAGCGCCCACTGATCTAATCTGACACCTTGCACAATGCAGATGCCCTGTTTTTAAACTATCACAGTCAAATTTTTACCTCCAACCTGATGCAGCTTAAAGGTCCTAGATTTTTGCAAAATGTTTAAGCATCTACCTTATGAAACTCAACTTGGCACACTTTTAGCTTTTTTCATTCCTTGGAGATCTCGGAACAACTACAGAGTTGTTTATATAATATATATATTATATAAACAACTTTGTTTATATAATAACAAAGAATTATATGCACAAGTACCCTATGCCTGAAGAAGGGTACTTGTGCATAAAAGCTTGCAAATAACTTTGTTCCAACTACTCAGTTGATCTAATAAAAGATATCACATCTACCAAAAGAACCTTGTCTGCCTATGTCCTTAGCCCAGCAGGACTACAACCAAAACCCTTGCAACCTCCTTAAGGTATTTAAGAGAAAACAGAAACACTGGGAATCCACTATAACTTTTAAAATCTTGGCTCTTTTGACTATCCTGTGCCTCAGTTCATCATCTGCAGAATAGGTGTTGTATGGGGAAAAAAAAATGTATATTTTTTTATGTACATATATATGGTCAGCTTACCAGCAGCAGCACTCTAAAGCACTCTGCCCTCCTTCAGTAAAGCTGTTATGAAGTTGGAAGCTGTGTGGGTGCCTCCTACTACTTTTTATTAACACTACTAATTAGCTGTGCTGAGTGACTGTGCTAATTAGCCTTCCCCCAACCTAATTAGTCCATCTGTTTAGCCACATTGGTATGGCTTTACAGTTTATGGATTAGCAGACGGCCTGACTTAAACAATTCAGTGGCATACTTGATTGCATTGTTCTTGGGGACAGTAAGTTTAGTCATATAGTTATAACCACCACATAACTGCCACATATATTTATATGAAGAGGGTTATTTATGCACCTTGGGGTGTGGGGTGATTTATTCAAAGTTAATGCACTACATCAACATAAAATGCATCATTAAAAGGAGTACTAATCCTAAAATATGTGCCTCTGTTATTGATGCTATGTTAATCTAGGGAAGCATAGCTAGAAGCAGACATTGTCTTTGGATGCCTTTATGCCACCATAAAAAGTGTTATGTCAGCACAAAGTTAACATACAGATGCTCTTACATGCTGTTGTGACAGAAGGAAGTAATAATGTGTGAGCTTTATTGCAGCAGATGTCTGGTTGCTTCTGGTAGGAAAGTGCAGTCAGCCTGGACCTGTCCACACTCTCCAGCTACTCACTCTTGAGAGGCCTGGTCTTGTACACCCCACAAATTCCTATATAGAATCAGGCCCCTCCTGCTCTTGGACACCCTGTCTGGATTTCCCCGCTTACAAGATGCACCTCCAGGGTGTTTGGGGATACATTTGGGTAAGCAGGAAAAGTTGGGATTTCCCCACTTACCTAAATACATCCTTAGGATCTCCAAAGATGCATCTGAGTAAGCAGAGAAAGTTGGGGATTTCTGAGAGACATGTCTGGGTATGCAGGGAAATCCTGACTTTCTGTACTTAACCAGGCACGTCTCTGAGATCTCCAAGGATGTGTTAGAGTAAGCAAGAAAATTAAGTGTTTTCTTGCTTATTCAGATGCATCCCGGGTATCTCTGAGGCAAGTTTCTGAGTTTTCAAGGAAAGTTATTTCCTTATGTACCCAGATACATCCATGGATATCCCAGGAGTTCATCCCAGTAAGTGGGAAAGCCACTGACTCATGCTTCAAGTGGAGGTCCCACATGGATGTGGGGTGCCAGGGATACCTGGGCTCTTGTGCCATCAACTGCTTCTCTGACTGTGCTAGCCTGTCTATATGAAGCGCACGGATCAATGCAGGTCCCATCATAGAGGCACAGGGGATTATCTGGCTCTTCTCCAGTTCTGTACCGGGACCAGCAGTGTCTCCATGTGATCCATGGGTCCCAGCAAGGAGGTGTGGCACAATGGGTACTTGGGAATTCCCGGTGCCTCATGTTTCTGTTCTGGGATCCATGGATACATACTTCATGCACAGGCATGAGTCAACAGGGGTCCTGCTGAGGAGGCTTGGGGACAGTTCGCATGCTGGCCCGTGCCTCTGCCAGACCCAGCATGGGGCAATGAGAGATGTGGGGAATTCCTGGGGAAGGGGAATGTGTTGCCAGTTGTCTTGTATCAGGCCCCAGGGCCCTATGTGAAACAACAGGCAATGTGTGAGCTTATACACATGCAGCAAGGCTGCTTCATTGTGCTGTAATTATGGCACATCAGAGCAGACTTGATTAACTGAGTCTGATGGAGCATGGTAATTGCACTCCAGCATCACATGAATCAGCATCCTTATGCTGAAAAACAGTGGCGGAGGTGCTTTAACTAAAGCTCATTTAATAAGCTTTAGTTAACGTGCCCTGTGTTAAGGCCCTGTGAGAAGGGTGCAGAGAGGCTCTGGTAAGCCTTCGGGCATTTGAGACCACAAGTGGGCCTGAGGCTGAGTGGGGCAGCATGGAGAGAGCCGTGAGTGAAAGGGGTGAGTCACTGTTCCAGTTAGGGAGCCAGTGGGCTGTGTTACCTGGTGTGGGGCCAGGGATGGAGTTAGCCCAGCATTTAGCTAATTGCCTGGCCACTGTGCAGATAAGGCTCACAGGAGAGGCCCAAAAGGCTGCACCAGGGCTGGCCACCGAGTGCTGAGATGAGCCTGATGGCCTACTGGTTGCTTAAAGGAGCAGGGCAGAGTGAATGTGGCCCAGTAAGGGTCATGGGTGCAAGAGGCCTGGTGAGAGCAGGCAGAGTGGTAGAGGCTGTAGTGAGAGGGGGCAGTATGGGTGAGGTCCTGAACAGGGCAGCAAGAGAGAGGCCTAACACTGTGCTGAGTTGGGCCCAGCCTCAGGGCAGAACATAGCACAACTCACAAAAACATCTGCGAGGCATGGGATACTGTAAAAGGGAGGTTGGAGTTGTGTGAGAACCACCCTTTGGCACCAGAGTGCTCAAAGGGCAGCCTCCCACTTGGTACTATCTTAATTATTTAACAACAAGGCATGGCAGGTGAGTAAGGCAGGTGGTGTGTCCAAAGACAGGTGGACAGGCCAGCACTGTGACAGGGCCTTGGAGTTTTCCTTCTGTCACATGCCTTCACTGCCATTTTTTATTGTGGAGATGCTGATACACTTGATGCTCTCGGTACTTTAGAGTGGCTCTTAGAGCCTCTCTAATTAAAACACAGCGCCCCCTCCTGCTTCCAGAGCCTGTGTATAAGTGAGCATGTGTTTCACCCAATAAAGTGAATCAGCTGTGGTGCAACACACTTATCAGAGCTGATCCACTGCGGTGTGCTGACATCTCTGTCTACTACCCTATTGTTTCCTTGGAGGTAAGATCTATAGACATATATATATATATATGTATATATATATATAGTGTGACATATTTAAAAGGTGGAAGTAAATTTATGTTGGAAGAAATCTAGTTGTTTCATTTTAAGTGGGGAGATTACTAGTCTTTATAACCCAATTGTAACACAACTTGTTACAAAAAATCAACTGAAATAGTTAATGCAGTACATCTTTGAAATACATGAGTCCTGTAGTAGAAAGTGAAAAATCTTTGAATTAGAATTCAAACTCTTCTTCCTGAGCTTTGGCTTTATTCCTAGTTAAACACCCTCAATATATTTTATTCATTTATTTATTCAATTTATAGGCCACCCTCCCCAACAAAAGCTCAAAGCAGCTTACAATAAAAGAACAAAATGATGTATAACACAGGAAAATGAAAAAGAGAACAGAACTTAAAAAACATGTTGAGTATTCACATAAAATTGAAACCCCTTGAACAGTACACAAGCTTAACTTTGTTTGCTAAATGCCTGCCCAAATAAGAAGGTCTCACAGCACTTCTGAAAGATGTCAACTCTCAGGCTCTGACAGGCTTCAAGGGGAAAGGAGTGCCAGAGCTGAAGAGTGACATCAACCTTATAACTAATATAAACCTAGACTAAGCTTCCTGCCTGATGGTTGGATTCAAAGCCCAATTAAATCCATAGGACTTTTTGGAATGACTTTATATAGGTTTTACATTCACTCCTAAATTAGCTGCCATTTCAGTTTTTGACATTTACCTTCTCTGGCCTACCTCCCTAGTTCTCTTGGATTCGTTTGATTTTTATATTCGGGTTCCCAAACAACAGTTATATTAAGAAGGAAAATCCTGCTACTATATCTTTAAAGATACTTGTTTTGTGTGACTTTTGTTAATGTCTAACACATGACATGTCTAATATGTGAGCTCAGAACCTTGAAAATGTTGGGAGCTGTTTTTTTGCTAACATTTTAATTTCAGCTTTCCCAAATTAATGTCATATTATTAAAGTCCTTTAATTTTCAAGGCCATGGGTTCCAGAACTGGCTAAAGCATACATGACTGCTTGGATACAATGGCATCCCTGAAATGGTGCTATCTGGGATTTTTTTAAAGTTATTTTTATTTGTTTAATGGCTGAGAGAATCTTGAATGACCATTGTGTGGGTGGGAATTAAGTAGTATAAACAAAAGATCTTATTATCAGCAATGTTTACAATCATCCCCACTTGCATACAAATGTCTGCAAGCAAATCTAATTAAAATGGTCAAGAAGTATTGCCCATGCATTAAGGTAGCAATCTCATAAATGTCCTATCCTGCTCATCCACTGCATGAAGTTACACACTGAGTTTTTATACTGTAATTGCATAAATGTCTTCTAGATGCACTTTCATCTTTCTGGAAGATATGAATGGTCATGATTTTTCATACTGTGCATCACACCCACAAGCTGTAATCTTCAGTATTAACAATGCAAAACTAATAGTGTAAGATGATGTGGGTCTTCTGATTGAGCTGAGCTATTAAGTTTGTGTTAATAAG
Source organism: Crocodylus porosus (assembly GCF_001723895.1). Taxonomy (NCBI): domain Eukaryota; kingdom Metazoa; phylum Chordata; order Crocodylia; family Crocodylidae; genus Crocodylus; species Crocodylus porosus. The sequence continues at coordinate 131,175,992 of NW_017728906.1, read as the reverse complement.
ATAATAATGATCTTGGAGTAAAATTTGTAGCATTTAAGTTGAGAGGAAGAAGCAGTTAGATTACCCTTTGTCATTTTTAAAGCAACAGTAATGCTATTTGTTCTTGAAATATGATTACTTTTTGAATGCCACAGTACAAGTCTATAATTTAACATTATAATGATTTCAAGGTGATTTGCTTTTACAGGAAGAAATCCTGTGTTTGCACTTTTCCCACATGTTTCCCAAACATAATCGCATATTAGTTGCAATTTTCTCTGAAACATGAGACTTAATTATGCTAAGGAGAAATGCTTCTTCTTATAAAAGATGTAAAATACCACAGGTATCTAGTTTGTACTAATACCAAGATTGGAAACTCATTACCACTTAAAATGTCAGTTCTGATGAAGCATTTAAAAAAAATCCCAGAATCAAATTCAGAATGTCTTTACTAAGCTGTTTTATGGTAGACTGTACCATTGGAAATGTGATGAGTCTTCATGTAAAAATGCTGATTTGAATTAGATTTAGAATATATGTCATCCTCAATTAGCCTTCCCTTCATCAAAATGATCTCACAAACACGGAGAATGAATCTTTATTTCCTCCTTTGCACATGGGAGGTCATTTGTCAGATTTAATATACTTCTACCTATGTCTTCCTACATGCTTTGGGTTCAAGATGGATGACCACAGACTGCATGGAAAAAAAATCCCATCAGTGAAACTTGAATTCTATTTTTATTAAATGCTGAGTACATTCAATTCTTCATGTTGCACATTACAACAGGATTTACGGGCAACAATAAATTAATTGTAATTGTATGCAGATTCCCTTTAATAAACATGTTTTTTACGTCTTCCAGAAAACTTTTGCTCTGCCTGTTAATTCTGGTATATAAAATAAACAAGATACACATTTTGTCAAACAGGCTACCAGTATATATCTTAACTAGTAGATTTACATATATTATTTTGTTGGCAAGTTTAACATGAAAACAGCATTTTTTAATTTTTTTTTTAACTTTATAAACTATCCACCATAGAAACTATTTCTTACTTTTGAACTTCCTGGATACATTGTGGCCTAAGTATAAACATAATTTTAAAAACAAGTAAAAGTGCATTTTGAATTATTCTAGATAAATATATGTTGCTAAAGCAAGTATCCCCTATAAATCTTTTAAGAAAGTATACATTTTAACGAACATAGGCAAAATAAAGTTTTTGTTTAGAATATGAAATTTAGAGAAAGAGGGTGAAAAGTGAACAAATACTAAAGAACATCAACAGACTGGATATGGGGAAAGTGGATATGTAGAAAAAAACCTCAGTTTTTCTTTTTTTTTTCTTTTAAAATGCATTCCCTCCCATTCCCCAACCATTTCTGACCTTTTCTTTCCCTCTCTATTCCCTATAGATAAGTATAAGTGATCTAAGATATAGGATAAGCTTCAGCATTTTATTTTGGTAGCAAGTTCTATTTGTTTTGTTTTTCCCCTTCTTTATATTGTATAATTATTATGTTTATATTGATTTTTACTGTTCTATATTACTGTTTTACTAGTACTATATGATTTAGGCCTACATGTGTAAGTTAGAATAAGTCAAGTTTCCATTTTGTTTGTCAAGTCTCCATCCTGTCCCCAGACCTAGTTGTGTAATACATGACTCATGCCTACCCCTCCTATGTGGCTCGGTTCCTGAATGAATGGAGATGAATGAGGGTGCTTGAGAGACAATGGCAGTAGGTCTAAAAATAGCTCCCTCTGAATGACTGAGCCATCAACACCAATATCTGGACCAATGACCCAGCCCTTGGAACCACCCTCAGTGTTCAAGAAACAAAAGATGAGGAACCCACCATTCTGCCAAGGCTGCACATGCTCAGTAAGAACACCTGGAGCCCCCTGGGACAGGACTAACATTGCCTGGACAGGCTCTCCCCATAGGAGATCAGAGGTAGTCTGCCCCATAAAAAGGGGTAGTGAAGACTGACTCCTTGGAATGCCCTCTCATCTGGACCAGCACCATGTCACATCACTTATCCACCTGGAGGCCCTGCTGGCAACCCCCCTCTCTGGACAACACCTACTGGAAAAAGACACCTTTCCAGCCTGGATAGGTAGCTATCACCTCCCACCCCTTCTTCAACAGAGGACTTGGACTCTGCTTCTCTTCCCTTCCTGGACTCCAACCCTTCCACTGAGTCTCTGTCTCCTGCTGCCATTGTGAGTGCTTATGCATGCGTGTGTGTGAACAAATAACTTCATAGGGCGGTGTAGTGTGTTGTCTGTTTAATAAAACTGTTATTTGGACCCCTAAGTTGGATTTTACTTTACTATGGTTTGTCCCTGCTCCAATCTCTGCTCCTCACCCCTCTAACTTCTGTCTCATTTCTCCCTCTCCTGCTTCTGGCTCACTGCCACCTCCAACATTTGTCCTGAGCTCCTCTCTGCCTCCAAATCCCCTGTTTCTTTGCCACTGTCTTATCCCAACTGCCTTTTCCTATTCCTCTGAGCAACCAGGTTTCTGCCTCAGTTTCTTTCCTGGCTGTCTCCTCCTTGCCACCACTTATCTCCTTGCCACCCAGTATCTCAGCTGTCTGCCTCAGTTTCCAGCCCCAGTCTACCTTAAGTAAACCCAAAGCTCAGTTCCTCAGTCAGTTTCTCTTTAGTTCTTGGTTCTGGTAATTTTCACTCCCTACACTTTAACTGTCTCTCTCTCACCTGAAACTTTCCCCAAGTATCCCAGGTACCCCAAGCACGCACATACACACTGTACCATCCAAGTTAGGAACTTACTTGTGTGTATGTGTAGGTGGGTTGTATGTGTGTGAACTGGTGTGTGTGTGTGTGTGTGTGTGTGTATGTCATTGTGTGAATGATATATGAATTAGTCATCAGTGTCTAAATTTGGAGTGGAGTGTATAGTGTATGTGCTTGAATTGGTGATAGGTATGCATGTACCTAGGCTGGTTTGGATGTGTATGTGCCTGAGCTGGTAGTGTGTGTGTGTGTGTATGCACCTGGTGGATTTGTGCGTTTGTATAGCTGCAATTGTGTCACACCCTCCTGTCTAACAGCACAATATTGAGATCCTGAGAGTTGTCTTGACCCCACAGGGCAACAGATAAGACCACAATTTTAACAAATTTAGAAATATGGAGTGGCATTGTCTACTTGTTTTTATCAGCGTAACTCAGTCTAAGCCTATTTACACCATTAAGATTTGGCTCATTATCATATTATGATTAGAAACAATTCCTCTATTTTGTGAGAAGACCATTTGATGTTTAACAGGGAAACCCAGGAAACAGAAGTTATATATGGACAAATGGCAGCTAACATATTACTATTTAAATATTGTTTGTTTTACTACATATAAATTATAGATAGCTTCTTTGCAAATTTACAACAAAAGCATAAAAATATGGCACATATAAAAATAAATATGGGTTAATCACTTCTACTTCTTACTGTAACAGCTTTTGTACAGAATTTACAACACCCTCCAGTTTCAATATTTTTTTATCAGCTATTTTTAAGATTATTGTATTTTATGTTTTAGATACATTCTTAAGCCACCTCCCATGCTTTAGGCATGGGTCTATTCCCACAAAACATTGTATAGTTAATTGTAAGTACAAATGAGAATATCTACATAAATGTCTGACTTCTGTGCACACTTATGTATAATTTAATCAGGTATGCAAGTATTATCAGTTGCAATAAGAAATATTTGTAAATGCAATTATATGCAAGTGCAACATACCAATGAATACAGCTAGTAAAAATGTTATATATGTGCTACAAACTTTGGGGGGGAAATCCCATTTTTTCTGAAAAATTAAAAATAAAATACATTCTCATTTTATCTAAGCACTGACAACTGAAAAGAAAAGATGTTTTCAGTTCTGAAACCAAAAATAGACGTTTTTTTAAAATTTAGGTTTCCCTTTTTCTTTTCCTCCCCCAATCCTTTATCTTTTCTTTTATAGTTGCCACTGAAAGGGAGAGGATAGGAAAAAGAAAGATGAATGGAGAGGGAGTAATAATTATAACTATTAGTAATAATATAAATATTACTAAAGTCTCTTTATAATTATAAAGTTTGAGGGTCTTGTTAGAAAATTTCAGTGAGAGGTAGTTAGCTGTATTAGTCTGAAGTCAGTCAGTAGGTGAGGTAGATATGTACTTTTACAGAATTTTTTAAAACAATAAAAAGCTTCTATGAAAATGATTTCTTGTAAGAAATTAGTCTTGACAAAATAGTTTAACTAAATCTAGCTATAATAATCTTTAATCATTTTTGCAAGTATACCAGAAATAATGACTGTAATAGTTTGTCCGGAGCTTCTAGTTCTTCCAGCAAGCTAGGTCGTATATAGTGAGGAATCAAAGACGTCAAATTTTGACAGACAATGCTTATGGAAAACGTACATTTTTAATACCTCACCTGCAACGTATACATTCATATGAAGCCAAAATAAGAAATAATTGCCCCAAATCTTATCCTGTCTCATCCAACATGTCTTGAATACATTATATTTGTCATTTTTAATGCTAATCACAAATTTACATGCTTAAAAATCAGGGGCTAAATTCTTATCTGGTACAAATTATCATAGTTGCATTTAAATTTACCCTTAGTTGAGTAAAATGAACATGACTAAATACATTTATGCCTTCAAGTAACAGCCCTAAGGTATTTGTTTATTTGATTTTCCCTGGCCACGTGCTCATAGCATGTGTCCCTATATTAAAGCTTGTGAGGAGGTCCTCAGAAGAAATGTGATGGTTGCCACTTTCAGTTCTTGTACTTGGGGAATTCTGCTACTTAGATAGGGTCTTTCATAAGCCCCATTTTGCTAGTCTAGCTCTATTACTTTACCAAGTAGGTCTTAAGCATATGTTTAATGCACTAAAGAATTGTTCTGAATCAAGACCCTAGCACATCCAATTAAAGATTGACTCTATTGACTTCAGGGAGATAATTTTTAAGTGGGTAGATGTTGCTGGATTCTGTCAAGTGCCATCCTTGTCAAGAATGCTAATGATGTGATGGAGGACTGTTTTCCACTTCACTCTGTTGTCTGCTTTGCCACTCTACTCATATGTAATCCAGTTTAATCATGTCTGTTCCTTGGATGGCTTCTCTGTGTACCCTGGTGCACAGACTTCTGTTCCTGTATTTTCTCACATACCACATGCCCCTCTCTCCCCCTCCCCCCATCCCATAAGAAAAATGCACTGAATTTTTGGAAGGCAGGCAGTGGCGATGGGAAGGAAGATTTTTCCCCCCAGAATCATGGCTTACTTTTTGACATAAAATAAATCAATGTAGAAATGTAGAGGGTCCAGGAAGTGTGCCCCCCTAGTCTTGGTGGGGTCCCAGGCGCTTCCTAGTGTGGGAGGAGACCAACAAGACTTGGCTCCAGGCCCTCAAAAAGGGAGTAGTAAGACTGTTACTCCTTTCTTGTACATAATTATTTATATAAGTTCCTGTAAATAATAAAGTGTTACTTTCACACCCTGAGCCTCAGTAAGATACTATAGACTGCATGCAACCTTATTGACCCTCAGCCAGATCAGTGACTGTTCAGCCAAAAACTACTCCTTCCTCAGTGGTTGCAACACGTTTAACAGTAGACTGTATCCTTCCTGGTACTGTCTTAGGTATAAGTGGAAGTCAATTTTTGACTGCCATTTTAACACATGCTTGCTTTTTCTTCTTCCCTGTTTCTATTCCAGAGAAGAAAAATCATCTTCCCCACTTAAGACATCCATCCCAATTTAAGAGAGCCAATTTTGCCAGGCAAATGTGCATGTGGTGTGCAAGTAAATGTACTGTGTCTTTTTCTAGATTATCTTGTGCTTAAAATCTGCTGATAGTCCTTTAATTCCTTCTTTTCCACCAGTTGCATAAGTTCAGGTTTGGTTCCAATATGAGCAAGCACCTTTTCATTTCTGGACCTTACTGTTTGTTCTGGTTATTTTGTTCTGACATTTTGTTAATTGAATTTCTGTCTATTCAGAAATTGTAACTTTAGCCATGGTTCACAAACTAATGGACTCATGGCAAACTGGCAATTAACTTCCTGGAACCCCACACATGTCCTAGTAATGACCTTAGGCAAGTTGCTTAAGCTCTGTGGGTAATATTTTTCATAAAGGAGTCAGGGAGAAATTTTATAACAGGCCACTTTAAATAGCAGCCCAAGCCTGTTTTTACTGTAGTTTGTGGGACATTTGTGATTGACTTCGGTGAGAACAGAATTGAACCAATCATGCTATTAGCATTTGAATTTGTGAGATGAATCATTATTTGACAATTTGTAATAAATTGTTAAAAATAAAATGTAGAAAGGTTGGAAAGTTTTAGAGACAGGATAAATGAATTTTATTTAATTTTTTTTTTAGTATAAATAAATATAAGATCATAAGACAGTAAGGCTGGAATGGACCTCACAAGGTCATCTAATCCAGCCCCCTGCTCAAGATGGGTTTATTCCTAATTGTATCACCCAAGCCAAGTGTTTACCCAAACTGCTCTTGAAAATTTCCAGGGATGGAGATTCCACAATTTTTCTAGGTATATTTCTCCAATGGCCAACCACCATCATAATCAGAAAGCCAGAAAGGTCCTAATCTCCAGCTACTCCAACTAAATATATTCTGCTATATCTTCGGGACATTGCGCATAGTCCTGGCCCTTGTGCTCACAAAAAAATATTTTTTCATCATTTTCTCTATCAAAGGCAGATAGAAGTTATGGTAGTTGCACTATAAGCTCCTTGAAAGCACTATAAAGCCATGCCCTGACAGAAGCGCACCGCTGCAGAGTGGAAGTGCACCACTCCAATAGCCATGCCCTGATAGAAGCACACCACTCCAAAGTGGAGCACCTTCATTAACTTATTTCTGTCCCTGCATGCCAGCAAGGCTGGATACAGACCAGCCGTCCCCACAGTGTTGTCTTCAGGATGGGAGGGAGGGGTGAAGGAAGGCGAGGGAGCTCTTTCTGGGGTTTGCCCAGCCTGTGCTGGAGTGCAGAAAGGTGGATTGGAGCTCCAATCCACCCACCCACCCCTTCCAGCACAGACTGGGCAAAACCCAAATCAAGATCCTTCCCCTCCCCTCCCTTTCCCCCCTCCCTCCCATCCCAAAGACAGCACTGTAGCCTTGTGGGGTTGTGGGGGTGGTGCTAGGCAAGACACAGGCAGCCTCTGTCCTCCGTATCAGCTCCAAAGAGAAGCTCAATCACTTCCCCCTGCCCCCCACTCACCCAATCAAACAGCAAATGTCTGTTGGGTTAGAGGGGGAGGTCACTGTAACTCATGGCACTTTCTGTGTAGCACCTGTCGGCACCCATAATCACCCTTCAGGTATTTGAGGACTGTTATCAAATCTCCCATCAAACTTTTCTCCTCCAGACTAAATAATCCTAGCTCTTTCTGCCCTTCCCCATAAGTCACGTTTCCCAGGCCTTTCATAATTTTTGTAGTGCTGTGCTGGATTCTTTTCAATTTGTTCACATCTTTCTTGAAGTTTGAGGGCTAAAACTGGACATGGTACTCTGGATGAGGCACCAAAAGTGCCAAATAGAGCAGAACAATCATTTATTTTGATTTGTAAGGGACATTATTGTTAATACAACCCAGGTTGCTGTTGCTGTTGCTTTTCTATTTTTTTTTTTTTTTTTTGCAACACAAACAATATCTATTTATTCCTTACATCAACACTGAAGTGGGGGAAACATGAGTTCCATTCCCTACTGTAAGGATGATTTATATGAATTAACCAATGACTCTAATGAAAACTACATAAATAATCAATTCCTGACAGCATGGATTCAAATGAAGGGCTCTTCCTTCCCAGGGGATCAATGTGCATACTGGGTTACAGTTCTGATACCTCATGTTTTCTCTCCTTTTAATCCCAAGAATAATACATTCTTGCACTCTTGCCTAATAGAAAAGCTTCAGTGGTACAGGGTCTACCCTGACTAGACTACAAGCTGATGGTAAAGGCATTCTCCTAGAAATTAAGACAGGTAGGTTTGAATTTTCTCAGGTAAAAAGGATTCAGAATCCAGGTCTTCTACAGCCTAAGTTACTGCTTTAACTATTAGGCTAGTGGGGGAAAGATAGGCATTACCATGACATATGAGGTGAACTCACTCACAGCCATGGCAGTGTGCTCTAAGTTCCTACTGAAAATAGGCCCATCCTTTCTGGGCACTTTGGATACCAAAATTATGGAGATGCCTAAGCAGCCCTGAGCTGCTCATACATACTCTGCTCATTTACTGTGCCTTGCATGTACCACAGCTTAGTGTAGATGCCTCTCTGCATATTGGTGTGAACCTATTGCTTAGGTTCACCCACTGCAGGAACCTAATTGTATATTTAAGGATCCTAGCCTCCTAGTCTTTTCAACCTCTTGGACAAGATACCTATGTTTTAAAATCAGTGTAGATATGTAGCTTGGACTTTCTATTATGTAGAAAACACAACTATTCAGTAGCCTGTGTAGTTATTTAATACATTGTTTGCTTCCTTGTTACAACTGCTTCATCAAAATAATAGCTGAGTACTAGCCCATCTCCATTGGGAAACCTCAATATGATATATATTACTATTATTTATTATATATTATATATTACCACATAGTATATAATAAAAGTGTATAGAGAAACTGATGAAAGAAAAATGGTGGTTCATTGAGAATGTAGGCTAAAAATGTCTGTAAGGGGTCAGCAGGGGAAATTATGCTCGAGGCAATCAACACAGGTACATTAGAGGCAGGTCCTGTCAGATGAAACTGGTGGCCTTCTATGACCAGGTCACAAAATCCTTAGATGCAGGGGTAGCAGTGGATGTAGTCTTTCTGGACTTTAGGAAGGCCTTGACACTGTCTCTCACCCCATTCTTATTAAAAAACTAGGAGACTTTGGCGTCAACACCTACACAGTCAAATGGGTCACTAACTGGCTGGAGGGCCGCACCCAGAGAGTGGTAGTGCATGGGTCATTTTTGACCTGGAGGGATGTGGGCAGTGGGGTTCCGCAGGGCTCAGTCCTTGGGCCTGCACTGTTCAACATCTTCATCAGCGACTTGGATGAGGGGATTAAAAATCACCCTGTTCAAATTCGCAGATGACACTAAGATGTGGGGAGAAATGGGCATGCTAGAAGGGAGGAATAGGCTGTAATCAGATCTAAACAGGTTACAGGGGTGAACAGATGAGAACAGGATGAGTTTCAGCACTGACAAGTGCAAAGTACTGCACCTGGGGAGAAAGAACCAGCAGCATACCTATAGGCTGGGCAACTCCTTTCTCATCAGTGCAGAGCCAGAAAAAGTTCTTGGAGTCATTATTGATGCCAAAATGAACATGGGCTGACAGTGTGGGGACGTGGTCAGGAAGGCCAACCACACCTTGTCACGCATCCACAGATGCATCTCGACCATGTCCAAGGAGGTGATCCTCCCCCTCTATGAGACAATGGTCAGGCCACAGTTGGAGTACTGTGTCCAATTTTTGGCACCGCACTTCAGGAGGGATGTGGACATGGAGAGGGTCCAGAAGAGGGCCACCTGCATGATCAGGGGGCAGCAGGGCAGGCCCTACAAAGAGAGGCTACGGGACCTGAGCCTGTTCAACCTCCACAAGAGAAGGTTGAGGGGGGATCTAGTGGCTGTTTAGAAACTAGTCAGGGGGGACCAGCAGGCATTGGGGGAGTCCCTGTTCCCCCGAGCACTACAAGAAGTGGCAAGAAATAATGGTTACAAGCTGGCAGGGGGTAGATTCAGGCTAGACATCAGGAGGCGCTACGTCACTGTCAGAGCAGCTAGGATCTGGAACCAACTTCCAAGCGAAGTGGTGCTGGCTCCTACCCTGGAAGTCATTAAGAAGAAGCTAGATGAACACCTTGCTGGGGTCATTTGACCCCAGTACCCTTTCCTGCCATGGCAGGGGGTCAGACTTCATGATCTGCTTAGGTCCCTTCCGACCCTACCAACTATGAAACTTACAACCTGCTGCATAGTTTAATGCCCTGTAAGAAATCCATAGGCACAGCAGTTACAGAGATTATAGAAACTACAAAATTGCAGGATCCACTGGCAACTGCAGAGATTGACATATTTATAAATGGAATACAAAATAAAAGTATTTTGAAAATACTGTAGAATTAAGGAAATTAGCAGATCATCACCAGTGTGTAGAGAGTCTAAATTGTGCATAATTGGATCAGTTATGGTATATGCAGGTTAAAAATCCAGTTTTGGCTGAGGTTAATTTACCCTTAGATATCTGTTAGAAATTGTTAGTTGCAGCTACTAAATCATAGTACAGAAACAGCATCATGGAAGCTGCACAATAAATGAATTGTGGGTCAAGCAGAAAGCACAAAATGGAGAACACTCAATGACTGTGTGTTTTTATTGTGGGAAACTATCTAACAAAGTGAATGCTTGTTGGTTCAAGGACAACCTTGTTGAAACTGCTAGAAATTGAGGCACACACAGAAATGTACAGTGCAGTGAAAAAAGCACAACCACTATCTCATGAGGGCAATATAAAATGATTTCATTGTCATTAGCTTGCAAAAGACAACATGGAATCCATTGAAGATCTTTATAGTGTTTCTCCAAATATTTAATTTAGAAAACACTAGGCAAATGTTATTCCCTGACAAGTACAAAAGTTAAGACTTAAAATGTAGTTTGATATTGGGTATGCTGGGTCTTTAATTACATAGCGGGTTTATCAGAGGCAACATAAGGAGCTGAAGTTGTGCAAAGCACCCCTGCTACTTAATGTACATCCAAAAGAAATATATCCAATATATATCCTTAAAATATATCCAGAAGAAATCCTCATTCCCCTAAGTATTAGTACTGTAAGAGTCATGCTAACCCTCTATGTTATGAAAAACACTGTCATAGATTATGTTGTGAAGAAGATCTGAGATGGATTTGCAATGCATAAAATGTTGTATGTTTTAAAGGTAATAAAATTATGAAACCACATGCAAAATAAAAATTAGCTGAACTTTTGGACAAGGCAATAGGGGCACATCCAGATAAGTGCACAAATGTAGTTTGCAGTGCCTCAAAGCTGTTTGAAGCACTGCAAGCCACGCATGGTGCATGTGCCACCATTTGCCACACTGCAAATTTGCAGCATAGCACCAAATTTTGAAACTGGGAGATCTTGGTGTCAAAAAAAAAACCTGCTGCAAAAATAGCAATATGGTGTGGTGCACATGACAGTAGGGTGCACCACCAGAAGCACCGCCTAGCCATACCAATCCACACTATGGCTGCCAGCCAGGCTCTGTGCAGCCAGATTGGTGTCACTGCTGCCCCAGGAGGACCCCAGGACCCCAGGTAAGGCTACTGGGGCCAGCACAGGTGCTGGCCCAGCCTGTTCTACCCCACCTAGGACAATTTGCCATGCGCAAGAGTGCATGTGCAGGGGCGTGCCCTGGAGTACCAAGCCATGGCACAAATGTGTGCCACTGCTATTTTTGCCATGGCAAATGCATGCCCCTGCACATGCATGCTCATCTGTACACAACCTAGATGTGTTTCAGGATGGAATTTCTATCTTAAAATGTAAGGAAGCAAAGGAAGTATTTGAATTGGGAGAAATTCCATTTTGCAAAATGTATCTAATATTATTTGTGGTGCATCTACCTGTAAAGGAAGAACTCCAGCCTTGCTAGAGTAAATGGAGCAGCCCTATAATATTAACTTCTTTAAGAATAAAAAAGACTGTGTATATCTATGGTGATTTCCAGGATTTAACCCAGTGTTACATGGGTATCAGTGGGTGCATCTTTGTGTGTATTTTAATATGCAGTAGCCTATTTTACAGTGTGTTAAAATGGTGCATAAAAAGTGCCATTATGGTAACACGCTATAAAATAGGCTAGCGCACATTAAGCATCACTTAATGCACAGGTGCACACTTGAAGTGCTGTGCGTTTAGGTCAGCCTAATGCACATTAATTTAGTACTACATATTGGAGGTACTAAATTTAATGTGCATTAGGAAAAGTGCTTTAATACACATGTAGATGTGCCCAGCATTCTTAACCTAGACTAGAATATATGTTTGCTTTATTTGCTAGCAGCAAGTATTATTCCAAGACAGGCCTAGTCTATGTTGATTGACAAGTGGAAGTTGAAATAATGAGAAAAATACTTCACAATCAACACACACACATGATTTTTCACTATAAAAGTCAGGTACCTGGAATGCTATTCATGCTAGAAGATATTATATGATACTTCTGGTGCTCAGTGTTTCTTGGACAATATACTGATCATGGAAGCTAGTGTTGAAAAATTATTTGAGAAACTTATAAAAGCACTTATGAAGATTTCTGATCATGGCCTTAGGACAAGTTGCTATATGATTTTTTTTCCAAAGATGTAATTGTTTTGCAGTTACCCCATTTATGGTTTACCTAATTCACAACATGAAGCTGTCATAATCCTTAAAATACTCCAGCTAAAAATGTGACACAATGATTTTCTTTTCTCAAGATGGCCAGTTGCTACAATAAATTACTGCTTTATATATTGACAATATTATATTCCCCAAATGGTGAGATTCCAAGAGTGTTCCAAGTCTCCTTATGAGACCAATGAGCTTGTAGCACCTGGAAGGCTCCCTCCCCCCATATTTCAGTGTGTCTTTGCCATAAAGTTAGCTCTTCATGTTTCTTAATCTGCAGGGGTCCTGGTTTTCTCTGATTAAAAAAAAATCCCCAATTTTCAGTTTTTAAAAGTAACTCAAAATCCATATTTTTCCATGATTAAAATGAAGCACCGCCTAAATATAGTGTGCCCCCCCCCATCTCTCTCTCTATATGTGGGTTACTTTTTTAGAACTAAAAATTAAGGATTTTTTTAACAGAGAAAACCAGGCTCCTTGCTAATATGACAAAGCAGCAATATCTTAGGTGGTAGAAAACCATACTGAAAGGCCTATTGCCTTTGCTTCTAGGTTTTCTATTTCTGCAGGATACAGGTAAGCTTACAGATTTACTCAGCTTAATCTTTGGAAAGTTTCACCAGTATCCCTAAAGACAACATCTCACTCTCTTCCTGTAAAAGACCATTGGCCACTTATTTCAATTTTTGACCTCAGGAAAGTAGTTTAGGGAGTGGCTATGGCATGGCTGCAGAAATGGTAATATTATTGAGCTGTCATTGATATTGAATACAGAAGTACAACAGGATGTCCACATACAGAATACTTGTACTTCTTGTTATGTTAAGATCATAGAATTATAGAATCAATGAGTTGGAAGGGACCTAGACAGATCATCGAGTCCAACCCCCTGCCATGGGCAGGAAGGAGCACTGGGGTGGGAGGGGTCATAAGACCCCAGCCAGGTGCCTGTCCAGTCTCCTTTTGAAGATTTCCAGGGAAGGTGAGAGCACCACCTCTCTGGGAAGCCTGTTCTAGGCTCTGGCCACCCTTACAGTGAAGTAGTTCTTCCTAATATCTAACCTAAACCTCTCTTCCCTCAGCTTGTGGCCATTGCTCCTGGTGACTCGAAGGGGGGCCCTGGTGAGCAGACTTTCCCCGAGTCCCTGCTGTTGGCCCCTGATAAGGTTGTAGGCAGCCACAAGATCACCCCTCAGTCTCCTCTTGCTGAGACTGTAGAAATTCAGGTCCCTCAGCCTCTCCTCATAGGGCTGGCCACGGAGGCCCTCAACCATATGAGTGGCCCTCCTCTGGACCCTCTCCAGGTTCTCCACATCCTTCTTGAAGTGCAGCGCCCAGAACTGGACACAGTAAGATGAGAGATAAGGATAAAGATAATACAAATAAATTCCTGAAATGGAACCAGAAACTATTTATATTTGCTAAATGGCACAAATGAGACCTTTGCAAATGAAAAATACCTTGGTACAATGTAAAACTAAAATATTCTAGGGCTGCTTAAAGTGTATGGCATTATGATGAATGGACAGGATAAGGCACATAAACAACTGTTTTAAGCTTTCAATGATTGAAAAGAATGGTAAAAGATATACCAAATTTGCCTAATGCCTGGCACAAGATTGTGTATTCCTAGGGTTTTGTAGACTTATTAAAGCCCAGTCTCCAGGGGAACTTTTTAAGAAAGAGTGTGTTCAAGTTGTCAAAATGGCCATATAGGGGGAAAGCCTTAGTAAGATACTATCAAGATTATTTGACACCAAACTTGTCATAGAGCAAACATGTAAACCAGCTTTTAAATACAAATTCTGCAAGGCATTCTCAGGATCTAATGAAAATATTTATCCTACCATTCAACCACAGACAATGGCAATTATCAACTGCAGGAACAGAAGCAAAAAAAGAAGTCTATGGTGCAGACAGAAATTAAACATATAGGTATTGATTCCTAGTCTGGTAACTTGCTGGGGTCACCTGACCTCCAGTTATCTTTCCTGCTTGGTGCAGGGGGCTGGACCTGATGATCTTCCGAGGTCCCTTCTGGCTTTACAATCTATGAAACTTAAACAGGTGGTCATCCTTCTTCCAAGTTATCCTTTTCTGTATAAGGATAGGAAACACCTACCTGATCTAAGATAATAATAAAACATATTGGTTCCATTTTCCTATCCTGAGAAGGAAACTAGTGTTATTATTGTGTTATAGTAGTACTATAGACAAATATTCTCAATGTATCAGTTTATCCATTTGTGCAACACTGTTTACAGTACCCACCTTACTGTAATTAATATATATTTTAATCAAATAAAAATGACTTGCCAGCAGAAATAAGAACAGAGCATTGTCTCATAATTCTGTTACTGATTATTGATAAGAAATATTCATCAGAGAAGAAAAAATTAAGCTTTCTTGAAAATAAATATTTGGCTGAGATTCCCTATTCCCTGGAGCATACTTTGTTCCTCTTGTTGAACTGTAAAACACCTGGAGATAAGCACTAGAGAATTTCCATTTTGCAGGGGGAGAATTTTTGCCCATGTAAAGTAGTCTAAAGTTTCGTAACTATCTATTATGATAGCTCCATTCTCTCATACCATTCCATCGCTACCAAAGGTTTGGTCAGGGGGGGAGATGGGAACAGAAAATGGCAAAGGAAGGCTTTGTATTACAATTTCTCTATGTTAAAATTGTTGGGTTTTTTCAGTCTTAATTTAGATAGCATCTAAATAGTGGAGAATCTTGTTTATTCCTTGATAGACCCAATCCTTCAATGTCAAATATAAAGCTTTGTAGGTCAAATCAATAGTGAAGTGAGTAATCAACTGAAAATGGGCACATTTTAGAAGTTATATACTTTATGTATACAAACTGCATTAAGAAATAACAGAATTACTCTCAGTATTTAAAAAACATATCTTTATTTTATCCCATGTTAAATATTTCCATATCTGGTTTATATTTAAGAGCAATGCACTTACAAATTAAGATTCAATTGTTGTATTTTTTCAAAACGATTTACATATTGAAAACTTTTACCATTGACAGCATCTTTTAAAACACAGATCTCCATCCATATGGTTTACTGTGACTTTATCTTCCTACATGTTTTACCTGTTATTCAATATAATTTCACTGTGTCTGTAATGATAAGGTTGAAAAAATAACCTTTATGATACCAGATGGATTCTAATTCTCAAAAATCTCTGGTGATGGCACATTCATATTGACATTTATACTGACTCCATTTATGACAGACTGAAGGTGATGAACGGTCCCATGCAAGAGGTCACCTTGTGTCAAAGCTGGTACACAGTCTGTCAAACACAGTGAATATAAGGCTGCTAATGAGGAATTAGCTAGACAGAATGTGGCCATTTTACTGTTTTCATGCAATCCAAACCTGTTAAACAATGCTAATCAGGTGTTTATTAAGTGAAACCATTAAGCCAAACTTGCTTCAGACTCTACCATATGTCAAAGAGGTTGTAAAGGATTATTCATCAGATTTAAAGCTGATTAATAAGAGTCATTTAATAGTGAACCTTTCTTTTCTTAGCCCCCAGCTATGCATATGTACCAAGGTTAAACTAACTCATACAGCTTTAAAAGTAAAGTTTCAGTTTTGAAAAACAGATTCTTAAATAACAGTATTAAAGTTCAGGAAGTCAAAAAGCCTTCATGAGAAACACAGGCACCCTTTATTTTATTTTGCTAAGTAAAAAATGTAAAAGGAAAGATCAATTAAAATAAAAGGAAAAATTAATAGAAAAAATGATTTCTGAAAAAAGGAAGTTATTCTTAAAAGGTTCTATATCAGTTACCCATTGAATGTATCTACATGTGCATTTAGTACACAGTAACTTACTGCAAAATAACTTACTGCACAGTAAGCAGTTTTTAAACCAGCATCTGCATGTTAGGCATTACAGTTGGGAGTAAAATTACTCCCAAGTCAGTCCACTCACACAGTGTTACTGCACATAAGCCGTATACATGTGCTTTACTGCTCAGTAACTAAGTGGGTGTAAATGTGCTACCTGCATCATGTAGGCATCAATTTTATGCCCAAATCAGTGTAAGTCACCATAGTTACTATGTGTGTGCATGTGTAGATACACACCCATACTGCATAGTGGGGGTGTGAGAAGCAGGCCTTATTCAGTTTGGATTTGGCCCAAATTAGGGGCTGTAATTCAATTCGTTGACTTGGATCATTGTCCCTGATTCAATTCAGCCAAATCTGAAGATTTGATGCTGATTCGGACATAGACGCAGCTTTAAAAGTTCTTTCTACATACCTTGAGGTACCAGTGTGGCTTGTGAACATTGTGATGCTGGGGTAGATGGGATAATCCCACAGGAATGTGTGGGGGGGAGGGAATTCCGCATGCTTGGTGGTGAACCCAAAAGTGACTGGGGCCCACCACTGAGCATGCTGGGGGGCCACCCTGCACCCTCCAGCGGACATGGAAGTGGACTGGAAGTGCTTCTGGTCCACTTCTGGGTCTGCTGCCGAGTGTGCTGGGGGCACCCCCCCCACACACACACAC
>NW_017728906.1:131133513-131158890 GCF_001723895.1 Crocodylus porosus | reverse complement strand
GGGGTAGATGGGATAATCCCACAGGAATGTGTGGGGGGGAGGGAATTCCGCATGCTTGGTGGTGAACCCAAAAGTGACTGGGGCCCCTGTACTCCCCCTGCCTCAGCAATTGGCCATGGGGAGACCCTGGGTGCCCCACTAGACCCAGGAGCCACCACTTGCTGAGTTGGGAGGGGTGCATGCTTTCCAATGGACCCGGAAGTGAACCAGAAGTGTTTTTGGTCCACTTCCAGGTCTTCTGCTGAATGCTCTGAGGAGCCCCTCATGCTTCTGTGGGACACTGCATGTGCCCCAGCATTGCAACATCCACAAGCCACCTGCTACCCAGAGGTATGTAGAAAAAACATTTAAAGCGAGTCTATGTCCAAATTGCTGAATCTTTCTGAATCTCTCCGAATTGATTAGGAGGATTCCAATTCAGTTTGGAGAGACTAAAGGGTCTTCTGATTCAATCTGGATTTGGAGATTCATCTACCAAATCAGGCTGAATCTCCACCTGTGTAACTTTTGGTTACTGTGCAGTAACCCAAGTTACAGCACAATAACTATGCATGTGTAGATGCACTCCGTTTAGTGTATTATCTTTGGTTATGATCATTTTCCTATTCTAATGCAAAAAGGGTGCATCTACACATGTTATTAATGGACTTACTTCACAGTAAAATACTGCACAGTAGGCCTCCCCTGGGAGCACATCTACATGTACACCTTGCTGGGAGAAGATTTGCTCCCAACAGGAGCAACATGGTACAGAGCTATTTCTGCCCTGCTCTGCACCCCTGCAGCAGTCAGGAGGACCTCCAGGCTCCCCTGGGTGCAAACTTGTGGGTAGCAAGGGGCACAGAGGCTGGTCCCTCCTGGCCCTATGCTCATCAGAATGGGACCGATGTGCACAGGTCTTGGAGACAGCTGCCACTGCAGCTGGCAGAGCTGTCTTGGCCCCATGCACATGCATCACTGCATCATGGAAAAATGTGAATTTTGGATTACTTTTTTAATCCAAAAATTGGCGATTCTTTTTTTATCAGAGAAAACTAGAATCCCTGGTTATCAGAATCTGTGGGGAGAGATAGTCACCTGTATTAGTCTGAAGACAGGCAGAAGGTAGGGTGGAGATGCACCTTATAGACTAACTAAATCAGACATGCATAAGCTTTTGTGAGTCTGAGGACCTTTCTTCAGATACTGTGAATAAACATACGCATAGTAGCCCACCCACCTTAAGGATCTCAAGCAGGGATTTGTACAGTTATGACACAATCCCAGAACTGTAACCATTCCAAAGCCAGACACATTGGGTGCATCTACACATGAAAATGCTGCAGAATAGATTTATTTTAGAGTAAACACATTCCAAGCAGACATGTGCAGGGAAGCAGGAACAGATTTGCTATTCGTGGCAACTGCTCCTACCGCTTCTGGTCCTGCACTGGTCCCCTGCCATTGCTAAGGGAGTTGGAGGCTTCAGCCACAGCTACCAGTAGCTGACAGCCATGTTTAAAAGGCAGCCCCATGTGCTTTGGTTCCTGGATCACCTGTTATCCTGTCTCAGAGCAGCATGCAGAGCATGGTGGCAGTATGCAGCAGTTCTGTCACCACAGCTTCTCCCCTCCATGCCATGGATGCTCCAGGCCCTGGCCCTGGGAGGGCTGCCAACAATACACTCCTTGATGCCACCACAAGGACCATCCACAAACTCCTGGGCATACCAGGCCAGTCAGGACTGGTGATTGCACATCATCCAGACCACCTGGAATGATGAGTAGTGACTTCAGTTGTGCTGAATAACCCATGCCACCTTCCAGGAGCTCCTCAACCAGCTCCATATGCACCTGGACTGGCAGGATACCACAATGTGGCAGCACTCCCTCCAGTCACTTGGCAGGCCATTGACCTGCTCAAGCTGGCCATGCCTGCCAGCCTCCACTGTGTCAGCCGCCTCCTTGGTATAGGCAAGGTAACCACTGAGGAGACTATCCTGGAGGTATCCTGTGCTCTCCAGGACAGTCCAGGGCACACTCTGCTTCATATGCAGAACCTCCTGGAGGTGGTAATGGGGTCCTGTGCCCTGGTCTTCCCCCCAGTGCACGGGGGCCCTGGATGGGACCCACATCTCTATCACCTGCCTGCTGCATGGCAATTGGTTCTATTACAGCCAGCAAGACTTCCACTCTGTTGTGCTCCAGGCTGTTATCAAACATTGTGGTGCCTTCATGAATGTGAGCACTGACTGTCTGGGCAGTGCCCAGAGACCCTGCATGTTCTGCAAGTTCACCCTGACAGCCCTGGTAGACAGTGATTTTCATGTTGGGGTGCTGGACCTCCAGTTGAGCATGATGGTGGTCCTGCCCTCCTCATTCGGGACCCCACATACCCGCTTCTCCTCTGGCTCATGTGCCCTACACAAGCCATCTGTACCTCCTCCTGGCACACTTAAAGAGATGCCTGGGATGGATCTGGACACTGCTGGAGTGTGCCTTCAGCCGCCTGAAGGGATACTGCACCCTTCAGCCACCTGAAAACAGACTGCATCCTCACCACCCACCTTGAGGTTGCTGAAGCCAACAACCCCCAGGTCAACATGACAGCCTGTTTGTTGTGTAACATCTGTGAGGCCTGGGGGGAGATTTTTTTAATGAGGCCTGGGTAAAGGGGGCACAGAAGGGTGGAGGATGCCTGGCACTGGGAGTGCCAATTGCAGCAGCTATGATAACAGTGGGCCCCGTGCCAAGGCCCCAGGTGAACCACTCACCTGCTAGCAGGGGCCAGGACACTGGGTGCAAAAGGCACTGGCTGACCACCTCCTCCTGCACTCCCCACTGCAGTCCACCTGGATGATTGCTCACTGACCTCTCTTTCAGGACCAGAAGCCTGTTCCAAAACTCCTGGTGTACTCATTACCTCTTGGGTCTCCCTTGCCTCCTCACACCAGTCCATTGCCTCCTCACAGGCAGCATCCTCCACACACCAGACCCACAAATTCACCAGGCACTTCTTGGCCATGGTGACCAGCCAATCCATCAGCCAGGTCTGGTCCTGTGTTCTGGTCCAAATGATGGTTGCCCACCTGGTCAGATACTGGACAAATGTGGTTGGGGGGGCATAATTACCAACCAATAGTCAGTGTGAAACTGGTGAGGGATCACTTAAAGCAGCTGAATATCTTCAAGTCAGCAGGACCTGATGGACTACACCCAAGAGTGCTGAGGAAATAGGCTGGAGTCATTGTGGGACCATTGGTGAAGGTATTTAAAGACTTGTGCTCAGAAGGGGTCTTGGCAGTGGCAATGCATTGGGGATGCACGGGGATGCCCCCGAAAGCACTGCTGCACCCCCTGACAGCAGCATTTCCTTGCTTAGGCAATGGGGGGCAGGCAAGAGTGCTGGTGCCCCCTCCAAAAAGCACTGGCTGGGGAGTGGGGGCACCAGGAGAAGTGGTCCTCACAGTCCCCCCATGGCCGATCTCACTGACTGGGTGGGAGGGTTCCCCTGTGGCTGATTGTGCTGACCAAAGTGAAGGAAGGTTCCCCTGCAGCTGATCATGTCAGCCCAGAAGTGCCAGCAGTGAGCCCAGAAGTGACAGCTAGGTGCCACTGACACTTCTGCATCCATGCAATTGGCCACAAGGAGGGGATGCAGGGTTGGCACAATCAGCCACGGGTGGGGGGGGGAAGGTGGGGCTATTGCCCCCTGACTCAGGAGGTACATGGATCTTGGAAGACTGGAAAAGGGCCAGTGTGGTTCCAATCTTTAAGAAGGGAAAGAGGGAGGATCCAGGAAACTATAAGCCAATTAGTTTGACATCAATACGTGGTAAAATGTTGGAAAAATCAAGAAGTCCATTTGTGAGAGACTAGCAGATGGCACAATGATAAAGGATAGTCAACATGGTTTCATTCTGGGCAGGTCATTTCTGACCAACCTTGTTTCCTTCTATGACTGATTAACAAATTGCTTAGATCTGGGAGTTGATGTCATATACTTGGATTTTAAAAAGGCTTTAGATGTGGTCTTCCATGACACTGTTATAAAAAAAATGGGGGATTTTGGGCTGGCAGAGTACATGGTCAGGTGGGTTGGAAACTGCCTAAGGGGTCAAACCCAGAGACTGGTAGTGGATGGGTCTCTATCATCTTGGCAGGAGGTGGCCAGTGGTGTCCCATAGGGTTCAGTTCTTGGCTTCGTCCTGTTCAACATCTTTATCAGTGATTTAGATAAGAATGTGGAAAGCACACTGGCTAAGTTTATAGGTGATACTAAGTTATGGCAAAAAGCAGTCACATTAGGGGATCAGATGTGGATCCACGTGGGCCTGGACAAGCTGGAAAGGTGGGTAGAGCAGAACTGGATGCAGTTCAATAAGGATAAATGCAGAGTGTTTCATTTGCGGAGAAGCAACCGATGACATGAATATAGGTTAGGAGGAGATGTCCTGGCCAGCATTATGGCTGAAAGGGACCTCAGGGTTATGGTTGATCACAGGATGAACATGAGATGCCAGTGTGACTCTATAATCAACAGAGATAATAGTATATTGGGATGCAATAGCTGATGCATCACAAGGAGAGCTAAGGAAGTGATACTTCCTCTGTACTCAGATTTGGTGAGACCCCAGCTGAAGTCCTGTTTCCAGTTCTGGGCACCACACTTTAAAAAATATGTGAAGAATGTTGAAAGGCCTCAGAGAAGGACCACAAGAATGATTAAGGGTCCAAAAGAGAAACCTTATGAGGAAAGACTGAGGGATCTGGGACTGTTCAGCATGGGGAAGAGAAAACTGAGGGGGGACTTGGTGGCCACTTATAAGTATGTAGGGGTTGAATATCAGGAGCTGGGAGAAAAACTGTTAACTAAGGTGCCCCAGGGGAGGACAAGGAGCATGGCCATAAACTGTTAGGCGATGGTTACAGGTTGGATATAAGGAAGAAACTACAATAGACTTCCCAAGGAGGTGATGCAGGCCACAGCCTTGGAAATCTTCAAGAGAAGACTGGACAGACACCTTTTTGGGATCACTTGTTCTCAGCAGTATCCCTGCTCATGGCAGTGGGTTTGCACTCGATGATCTTTTGAGCTCCCTTCCAGCCCTTAATTTCTATGATTCTATGATTCTGCACTGCACTCCTGTTAACACCTGCTGCCGTGCCCCCAGAGCCACTCCCCTGCTTTCCCTCTTGAAAGAAAATCTGTGTCCTGTGCTGCCACAAAGCCCAAAGTGCCCAGTATCAGGACACAAGGGGCTTCTGGGCAACTGGGACATGGAGGTGCTGGTGCCCTCTCCTTCTCCCAAGAAGGCCTCTCTAGGAAGGTGCCCTGGGGCCACCACTGCTCATCCCCCCCACCAGTGCCTGGGACCAGCTGGAGTGGGAACCAGTAGCCAGAGGCTTGCTGCAGGTGGCCCATGGTGTTCCTGCAAATTTGCTCCCAATCAATGTCTACACATACGTTACTGAACAGTAACTAATCATATGTAAATTTTTTACTTGTAGCAAATTTACTTGCAATTAGACCAAATTACTGTGCAGTAAGCATCTGCAAGTGTGGACAGTGGCACTTACTGCACAGTAATTTGCTCTAATCTTGAGCAAAGCATCTCATATAGATGCACCCACTTTGCTCCAACCTGCTACAATATCAGTCCCAAGGAAATGACAATAGAATCTTTCTGGTTGTCACCTGTAGCCCTCAATGCTTTGGACACATCAGTTAAAAACAGGCATGTTGGTTTTCTCTAATAAAAAAATTCCCCAATTTTCAGTTTAAAAAAGTAACCCAAAATCCACATTTTTCCATGATCAAAATGAAACTATATATGTGTATAGTGGTGTTTAATTTTGATCATGGAAAAATGTGGATTTTGGTTTAATTTTTTAAAAACTGAAAATAGGGATTTTTTTTTTTAATCAGAGAAAATCAGGATCCCTATTAACCTCCAATCCCTCCTGAAAAAAAAGTGACCATGGAAACAAACCTGTCCTGGCCTGTAGACAGCCCCCAAAATTCAAATGGTGTCTGCTAAATAACAGACTACTTAACTCCTATTTTTACCAAGGCATCAAGCCTTACAGCCAATCCAGGTGCAAGCTGTGCCCTCTCACTATAGACCATAGTCCCCATCAGCAGTGGACCAAATAAAATGGATTATAGCATCCAAGGTTCATTTACCTGCAGCTCTACCAATGTCATATATGCCATTACTTGCTTACAGTGCAATGTCCTTCTGCTATCTACATTGGAATGAATTAGAATGAATGATCATTGATCTGAGATTAATTTCATAAAGACACAAAAGCCCAAGGCAGTATGCTTTGGCTGCATATACATGTCCTTGAAGGTGGGGGTAGGTGGGGACTGTTTTAATTAGAGTGATTCCCAGACAGTCACTCTAAATAAAATGGCTCACTGTCATGTGTATTAATCCTGCACCTGCCCCCCCCCCCATGTATCAAAATGGCCACAGGGGTGCTTTAATTAAAACGTGTTTGATGAGGACTAATTAAAGTGCCCCCATGGCCATTTTGAAATGTGGGAGGGCTTAAAACATGTGACGGTGAGGCAACAGTGGAGCACTGTAATTAGAACTGAAACAAGCATGTCTATAGGCAGCCTTAACAGCTGACATTCCAACACTGACTTAAGAATGACTGTTTCTAAACAACTAAAACCACCTTCAACATGAAATTTCAGAACAAGAGATAATCCACAGACTAAATTGTGTTAAGTGTGGTATAAACAGGGACTATGGATTCTTATCTCATTACAAGGATTTACTTTTGTGACTCCTTGGTCTTTATGGGTTTTTTACCTGTTTGCCTCTACCTATACTGTCCCCCAACCTCCTCTCTTCCCTCCCTCTCTCTGTCCCTTCCCTGTCTTCTGTATTCAGATCACTATATTTGATAGACTACTCAGTTTATGTCCTTTCACAGCATTTGATAAAGAGAGCTCATACTCATGCTTATGCATCTTTGATTTAAGAAGTGTTTTTAAGGCACACCTCTATTCTGCTTCCATTCAAATCTGTGTCATTTTGGAAGAATTTAATTTACCAGATTATTAAGAGGTAAATGCTACTAATAATGATAGTCAAAGAGTCATGAATGTGACAGCTAACCAATCTCTTCCCCTAAAAAGCAACAAAAGGTGATTCTGCTAGTTGCCTCTATAGCGCCTGCTTGTCTCCCAGAGGCCTAAGAAAGAGTACCGTGGTATCCAAAAATTTGATATGTATAGCCCAACCATGCAGTTGATTCAATAAAAGATATTGCCTATAAGAATTCTTGTTTCTACCAAAAGGTGATGCTATTTTATTTTTGTTCTTGTATACTATAAAAAATATTTTAGAAGGTCCAGTCACAGAAAATAACCTTGGATTAGATGCTTGTGACTTGATTCAGTTTAAATAAAATAAAAGAATAACTAAAAGGAGTTCTTTAGCTGAAATTTTAGATTTTAGTAAGTGAAACTTTTAATAAATTAAGGGAACTAGTTTGTAAAACAAAAAAAAGAAAGAAAGAAAATCTTGCAAGGAAGTAGTCCATCCAAACTAGATGAATAACCATCTTAAAAAGAATGTTAGACATATGGGGATCTTACAAGAACAGAAGAACAACAACAGAATAGGAATGGCCAGCAAACCTAGGTCTTAAAGGCCAGGAAGTGTAGAGTAAAGTAACGTATCTTAGAAATCAGGAAGAGATCCAACTTACAAAGGAAATTTTAAAATACTTAGCAAAAGGTCCCTGTATCATAAAAAAGATTTTGGGCCAGTACAGAGTTTTGTTGTTATACAGGTGAAAAAATAATATAGTTATAGACCAATACCCAAGTAGATTTCCTCCATTTTCAAAAGGTGGGGAGAGGAATAGAAAGGCTAATAGGAATGAAGGTACAGAAACTGAAATTAATACATTCAATTTTGAAAACAAAATTAAAAAAACTGGCACATAAAATAGAGAATTAGATTTTTTAACTCTCTCAAATCAGCAGTGGTATCATGTGATTGTGGAATAGCAAGTGGAGCCTAATCTAACAGAACTGGCCCTTACTACGGAATTTGATAGGTTGCCATATGGGAAATAAATGTGTACTCAGTGTATTATTGCTAAAATCATTTATTATGGTTGCATGTTTACTTTGTAAATAGGATTCATTTGTGAATACCTCTTTACACCACATTTCTTCACCAACCACGAGCTCCTTGAAGACTTACCACTAAAACATGCTTCAGATTTTAATACATGATCAAATACATCACACTTTTGAACAACTCCAGCTTGTTTCATTTGTTCTCCCAACGTCTCTTCTTCCTTCCATTATGCTTGTTTTTGCTTTTAAGGTTTTTCTCTTTCCTATTTTTCCTGTTAATCTTCTACTAAATTCTGTGTCAAGTTTGCATAAAGTTACTGGCAAAAAACTTGAAATTTTCAGTGAAAATCAATTTTAGCTAAAAATTTGGCCCAGCCTGTAGCAGCCTTTCAAGTCCTTTCCACCTTATCATACAGCTGATCAAGTAATTTAAAGTCGCATGCTTCAGAATATTTCTACGGCATCCTATGACAAAATGAGTTAAAATATAACAATACAGTCAACCTAACTTTTGCAATTAGTTGTTGAACTTGAAGTAGCTTCAGAAGGGTGTTTCAAGATATTTAAACATAAGTAGGTTTAATCATTTGCTAAGTCATAAAAGGGCAGAAAAACAGCATGTGATCTTCAGGGGGCTTGTAATACTTACAAACAGGTGATTCCTAGTCAGTCTGGGATAGGTAATTATACTCCACATTTCTTTTTCTTCTGTTATTTGTAAGTGATTCGTTCTGATTAGTTCTTAGCAGAAATTCTGGTTATTCATTTCTAAGTATAAAGTGTATATAGATATATAGATGTGTATACATAGTACAAAGTGTATATAGATCTATATACTAGTGGTGTTTCATTTTAATCATGGAAAAATGTGTATTTTGAGTTACTTTTTTAAAATAAAAAACTGGGGATTTTTCTTATCAGAGAAAACCAGGATCCCTGAAGATAAGGGTCTATCTTGTTTTGCCCTGCATGTAGCTTTCCCTGGCATTAACCCATCATTTGTTGTTCACCGCACCATGAAAACAAAAAAGCAACTTCATTCCTAAGATATACCAGGTGATGTATTTTAGTAAGTGAAAGTAAAGAAATAGGGGCATTGCTGAGGTCTTAATCTAGTAACCCATATTCAGGAAAAATTACCTCATGCCAGCATGGGTGCAGAGAATAGCACTCTCCAAGGGAATGGAGAACCTGTATCACAAAAAGGGTTTGGCTTATTTAACCAGAAAGAAAAAAGAAAATGCTGAGAAAAGAGTCTTATTGTTACTCCCTATAATTAGGGGCATGTAAAACACTGTAAAAATGTGGTGCAGGGGAAAGGGAATAAAGACAATGGAGTAAGAGGAGCAGTTTAAGCTGCTTTCAGATTGATATGAAGGACTGCCTGTGGGATGCCTAATAACGAATTAATCCAGAGGGTTGTTAATCCTCTATAACCCTCAGGCAGTCAGTTTTGGGGCATTAAAGTCAGTTAATTTCCCTGAGCATTGATTTACTGCCCGACCCCACTCAGAGTTAGGAAGAGTAGCTACACACTACGACACAGGTAGGTTGAGCAATATAATCTGTATTACACAACAAAACCCGCACAACTACCTGACGCCATATTCCCGTAACACCCAAGCTGTAACACAATAAAATACACCCGAACAGACAATAACCCGATGTGCATCCCAAACCCAAAGTACCTGGTCACTACACAGTTAACTGCTATGCGTCTTCACAGACAACCCAGCAATCACAGATGGCAGCAAGAACATCCTGGGCTTAGTCAGCCAGAGAAACCCTCTGACAGTCCCTGAGGGTTTCTAGCTTTTCCCTGATTAGGCACTCAGCACCTCAAACAGGGAAAGGGTGATACTTTACCCAACTTCAGCTTTCACAGCCAAAGCCAAAAGGAACCTACACTCAATGAATTCCACACCACAAGAGCCTGGAGTCAGAACTGTTTAGCAAGAGCGAGAGTGAGGCCAAGCTGGACAGGATTTATAGCTTTCTAATCAAGCCACCTATCGCTCACCCAATGGCCCAGTCATCACCCTTTTCACAATACCCAATCAAATTCAAACCTGGACAATTCTTAAAAGGACCAAACAATTCAAACTTTTTCAACTCAGTACAAGAAACATGATTATAACTGCCTTATTAATTAACATATCAATATTGATAAACAGTTGCATTACCATTATACACTGTGCACGTCCACACCTTAAAAGTAGGTCATGACTTTTATCAAGGTTGAAAGTTCAAGCCCTCTGGAAACTTCTCACCTCTAGTCATAGTTTCATAGTTAGTAGGGTCGGAAGGGACCTGAGCAGATCATCAAGTCTGATCTCCTGCCATTGCAAGAAAGGGTACTGGGGTCAAATGACCCCAGCATGGTGTTCATCTAACCTCCTCTTAAACACCCCCAGGGTAGGAGCCAGCACCACTTCTCTTGGAAGTTGGTTCCAGATCCTAGCCACCCTGACCATTGACATCTAGCCTAAATCTACCCTCTGCCAGCTTGTGACCGTTATTTCTTGTCACTCCTTGTAGTGCTCAGGGGAATGAAGACTCCCCCAAAGCCTGCTGATCCTCCCTGACTAGTTTGTAACAGGCCACTAGATCCCCCCTCAACCTTCTCTTGTGGAGGTTGAACAGGTTCAGGTCCTGTAGCCTCTCCTTGTAGGTTCTGCCTTGTTGCACCCTGATCATGTGAGTGGCCCTCCTCTGGACCCTCTCCATGTTGTCCGCATCCCTCTTGAAGTGCGGCACCCAGAACTGGATGCAGTACTCCAAATGTGGCCTGAGCAGTGTCACATAGAGGGGGAGGATCACCACCTTGGACATCCTTGAGATGCATCTCTGGATGCATGACAAGGTGTGGTTGGCCTTCCTGACCATGTCCCCACACTGTCGGCCCATGTTCATTTGGCATCAATAATGACTCCAAGATCCTTTTCTGCCTCTGCACTGATGAGAAGGGAGTTGCCCAGCCTGTAGGTATGCTGCTGGCTCTTCCTCCCC
Organism: Crocodylus porosus; assembly: GCF_001723895.1. Taxonomy (NCBI): domain Eukaryota; kingdom Metazoa; phylum Chordata; order Crocodylia; family Crocodylidae; genus Crocodylus; species Crocodylus porosus. The sequence continues at coordinate 131,147,793 of NW_017728906.1, read as the reverse complement.
AGGTGCAGTACCTTGCACTTGCCAGTGTTGAAACCCATTCTGTTCTCATCTGCCCACCCCTGTAACCTGTCCAGGTCTGATTGTAGCCTATTCCTCCCTTCTAGCATGCCCACTTCTCCCCACATCTTAGTGTCATCTGCGAATTTGAACAGGGTGCTTTTTACCCCCTTGTCCAAGTCCCTGATGAAGATGTTGAACAGTGCAGGCCTGAAGACTGAGCCTTGAGGAACCCCACTGCCCACATCACTCTAGGTTGAATAAGACCCATCCACCACCACGCTCTGGGTGTGGCCCTCCAGCCAATTAGTGACCCATATGACTGTGTAGGTACTGATGCCACAGTCCCCTACTTTTTGTAATGAGAATGGGGTGAGAGACAAAGTAGAAGGCTTTCCTAAAGTCTAGAAAGTCTTTGTACACCGTGACACCTGCATCCAAGGATTTTGTGACCTGGTCATAGAAAGCCATCCGGTTGGCCCAATAGGACCTGCCTCTAATGAACCCATATTGGTTCTCCCTAATCATAATGTCCCCTGCTGGCCCCTCATGGACATGCTCCAGGATAATGCTCTCAAAAATCTTACCCAGGACTGAGGTAAGACTAACAGGTCTATAGTTTCCTAGGTCCTCCTTCATCCCTTTTTTAAAAATGGGAACCACATTGGCCCTTTTCCAGGCCTCTGGTACTTTGCCAGAACACCATGAGTGCTTGTAAGGCTGTGCCGGGGTCCCGCAATGACCTCTGCTAATTCCCTCAGCACTCTGGGGTGGAGATCATCAGAATCTGCTGTTTTAAATACATCCAGTCCCTCCAGAAGTTCCCTGACTAGGTCCTCTCTGACCCTAGGCCTGGGTGCACCTCCCCTGGGGCCTACGTGGGTCCCAGTGTGGGTTATGACCGAGTACCTGCTCAGAAAAATGGAGGCAAAGAAATTATTAAATAGGTTAGCTTTGCTGTCTGGTGCGATGACCAAATTTCCTAGTGTGTTCTACAGAGGCCCCATGTTACCCGGTACCTTCTTTTTACTCCCTATGTATTTAAAAAAGGACTCGTTCTACAGGCAAAATATGAAATATTGCAACAAGAACGAAATATAATTCAACATCCTGGTTGACACCAGACAACATCAAGGTAAATATACTATTTTAACTTTTAACTGAGCTTAATCTGCACAACGTAAACTATTCCAACCAGGAGATCTTACAACACCTTGAGCTCTTATGAAATATGAATTTTCATTTCCACTTAAACGAAATTTAACAACCTTTGCATTCTCCTATGCCTGAGGAAGGGTGAGTGTGCTTGAGAACTTGCAAATAAAGAAATCTTTTTGTGAAATATCTAGTTGGTCTAATAAAAGATAACTGTATTTTAACATTTATATTTTTAACAAGTTTTAACATCCATTGTATAATGATATAAGTACCATTGTTTAATGGTGTAACAACCATTCATTACATTACATATAATAACAGATGTCTAGTTGTTGCTTTACAGACATATGAAGAGATTGGCTTGATGCCCTATGGCCTTACCAAGTAAGAGCTAGATATTTCTTTTCACTTTTGCTGGCCACAGACAAATCAACAAAACTGGGTGGCTATATGGAAAGCAAGTCTTGTGTGGATTAAAGGCCCCAAACATTACACACTAAGCCAACAAGCCTTCATAAATTGTAGGGGATGCCCTGAAGACAAGAAATGGGGTCAAGCAAGCAGCTACTTCATGGGACTTGATCCTTTTTCATGGGAAGCATAGTTTGGAGAAATGTGTCTGGAAGTTCAGGTGCACTGACCACCATTAGCTCTCGCATTTCATTATAATACCATTGGCTTGGAAAGGTAAAGTATGTGCACAGACATTGAGGAGGAGTGCCAGCTGAAGCCAATTTTACTCTAGCATCCCCCAAACTGGAGTACTACATATTGGCTTCATCCTCCCATCTAGTTTTTTTTTTCCCCCATAGTCATTATTTGAAAATGATAAACCTTTCATCCTTGAGAAGAAAATGAAAACTCCAGGAAGTGAACCATGACAACAACATTGGTAGCAAAGAGCAAAGAAGTAGGTAGCTAGCTGCTGAACCTCTGGATCATGGTGTACATATAAGAGGTCTAATCAAATGCCTGATGACTTCATTTGTGGCTGACAAGCCCAATTCAAGAGTGACATAGCTTACTATAAGTCTCACAGATCCATATGTTGTCTGAGTTGGAGTCCAAATTTACAGCATGCTGCTTTCTTCTTTATCACATGGAGTACATTTCCTCCTGAAGTGGGTCCCCAGGATCCTGAAATGGAGAAATTTGTTCTACTTGTTTTGGCAATCAGGGTATTACAGGAAGGGGGTCCACAGAGACTCTGGTGGCTCTTTTTTTCCTCTGTGCTGCTGCGCATCCAGTGGAAGGGAAGGATCAAGCATAAATTTATATAATTTATGACCAACATTAACATTTTCAATGTGCTGTAGAAACATTAACTAAAGTAGTCAGAATAAAATTTATAACTAGTGTATGTTTTGTTTCTTAATGACTGTTGAATTATTTAAATACTATTCTTTTTTTATGTTTCAGTTACTCACAAAATTCATGAAAGATAACAATCTCTAGTAACACATAAGGAAGTAAGTAATACCATTTTGAACCAGTAATATATAGTCAATGCAAACATTTTAATGATTTGGATTCATTAAATTTAATGCTTCTACCTTTACATCATGTTCAGAAATTAGTGAACAGTATAACCAATATGCAGTGGCTGAGTGCACTAATCTACAATCTTCCACTGGCTTCAGAAAAATCTTCTTGCCTGATTTTCTTTTAATTTACATTTTCTGAAAAGGCATCTCATAGTGCAGTTATCAATGCAGATAATAAATGTAAAAAAAAAAATTGGACTAACGCCAAATCCATCAAGTTCCCTTCCAAAAGATAACTTCCCATAGTCCATCCCTGATGACAGCGCCTTGAATATCTTTAACTTTTCCATCAGAACCATTTAGTGTTACTATACTTCTCCACAGCTTGAACATCACTACCATTGTCAGAACCAGGCAAACAAATTTATGATGATGTTCCTGGGAATAAGGAACTAATGCAAAGGGGATTTCTCTGTAGTTCTTCATTAACATTTTATTCATTATAACAAGGGAGTTATACAAGTTTCCTTTTAAGCAAATTAGGTCACAGGATAAAAAATACACAGCATGGAAACACAGTGTATTACTACATAGAACAAAAGATCTGGTTAATAAATTATGATAATGGAATTAGTCTACTGCTAATGCTGAAAGGCACATTTAAATATTGTGAAATTTACTTAGAGTGGGAAAAGCTCTTGCATGTATTCATAAATTGTTTTTCTCCTTTGTGCCTCAGTTTCTGTAGTTCTTTCCTGTGTCATTTCCCACTGAGGGAGTGTATATATCCTACTTTAAACATTTACTTTGGTTGTTAAAAGCCGAAGGAACTGTTTAAGTAGGTAAAAGACAAAGTTGTACAGCATTACTGTTGAACTGAAAGCTTCTGCTGTGTGTAAAGACCATCCAAAGCAATTCAAGCTGATGTAGTGTGGAAATAGTGAGGGGACTGGAAGGTAAAAATAATGTGTCTATTAAAAGGAAAATCAATAATTTAAGTATTCTTAAATACAGATATAAAAAAGTAACCACAAGGGGAATAAATATACTTAACTGTGGTATCTAGCTTCACCAAAACTATGTAATACATATATATGTAACTTTCACTGTACTTTTTTATATATATCAAGCTTCTTTCTAAGGTATCCTTAAACAAAATGGGCTATATTTAGACTTGGTTTAAATTGCCCAGCTCCATTAAGCTAATTAATTTGCAACCAGCTCATTAATTCAGTGATTACCTTCAGTTTATTCATTATTCCATTTAACTCCTTTTTATCCATTTATGCGGTGTCTGAATATGCCCCAGGGACTGCAATCAGATGATTCTTTGACCAACCTTCTCAGTAGCGAAATACTGAAGGATGTTTTACCTCCTCTGAAACAACAATCAACTCATTCAAAACTCTGATATTATCAATAACTTTGTTAATCATGAACTTCCTATGAAAGAATGGGTGAATGAGAGAGCATAAAGCAAGAACTTCTTCAGAATCTGTATTACTGCCTCTTTACAGACAAAGACAAGTTTAAAACAAGAAATGACAGCCCCCCCCCCCCATTTCTTACTTGTTTTATCTGTAGTTTAATTCATTCTATACTTCAGGGCATCTGTCTCTCTCATGAGACGACAGATTTCTGCTGACTGAGGCATCAGATCATTAAACATCTGTGAATGTGGGTCTAGAGCCCAATTCTCACGTGATAGTCTTCTCTGCACTTATCACCAGGGATCCTGGTTTTCTCTGACAAAAAAAAATTCCTGATTTTCAGATTAAAATAAGTAACCCAAAATCCCCATTTTTCCATGATCAAAATGAAATGCCACTAATATATATACATATAAATAAATAAAGAGGAAAATTACAGGTGGGTTATTTTTCACTTGACCCTTTTTGGGGCTACCAGGGACTATTTAAGGGAATAATGCTTTTCACATGAACAATTATATGTGGCTTGCTCCAGAGTTGGTAGTTGAAGAGGGTTCTATATATTGACATGAACAGGAAACACCATGAACATTGTTTACAAAGAAGTTCTACAATAAAGATAATTAATTTGGATGCCATTTGAAATGTTGATCTATGTTAAATATTAAATTTTAAATATGTTATACTAATGTTCTTTAAAAATAAATAATATTTTAACCTACATGTTTTGACAAAACACTGCAATTACAAAAACAATAACCCAGGCGAAGAACAGGTCTTTCAGCTAGGGATGTGTGTGTGTATGTGTGTGTGTGTGTGTATGTGTGTGTGTATAGACACACACACACACACGTAGATAGAAAAAAGTAACTCAAAATCCACATTTTTCCATGGTCAAAATGAAACACCACTATATCTATATAGATAGATATGTAGTGGTGTGTATACAGATGGATAGCTAGCTAGCTTGTTAGATGTGTGTGTGTGTATACATATACATATTTATGTTTTAGTTACTTTTTATATATTTTTATATATTCTAGATAGCTATATATATATAGTGGTGTGTATTATCTATCTATCTAGATAGATAGATAGATGGATAGCGGTGTTTCTATTTTGATCACGGAAAAATGTGTTTTTTGAGTTAATTTTTTTAATCCAAGAATTGGGGATATTTTTTTCAGAGAAAACCAGGATCTCTGGTTATGAGTGGACACTAAGGCTGCATCCAGATGTGTCCAAGATCCCTGCTTATCACATATCTAACAGTTGTATATCTAAAGCTCTTATGTAACAGTCCTGAATGTGGTACAGGGTTCTTCCTGAGGTTCCTTTTTTCTTGTGCACGTTGCACTCTTCATTTCCCAAAAGTCTTCATTCCATGATTAATAGATTGTTTCCAAGTGCTTCAGTCAGGTTAGGTAGTTAGGTCCGGTTTGCTTGCTACCATAATTTACAGTAGATGGTTGTACCTGAGACTATTAATGATGAGTGTTGGGCAATGGTTAAATAGCTTGGCAACCTCTAGGGTCAATGGCTTCAGGCAGAGGAGCACCTTAAAGGAAGTCTTACCCCTGCCAAAAGACATGCCACCAAAATATTGTGAAACTGAAGTCCACTCCATGTTAGGGTTACTTAGGCTCTTTAACTCTGGTCAGCAGCCAGCCTAGCTGTGGAAGCCTGATTGAAAGTCAATCAGATAATCTCCTTTGCTTTGGCACATCCTGAAGCCAAACTGGTTCTAAATGTATAGGCACCTGCCTTTCCTTTGGATTAAACCAGCAATGCTGAGAGAGGGACACTGATACGTGGGAAACCCAGTGTCTCAGACTTTTGCTCAGGCTTTTGTCATGGAGTGGTCATTCCACCTTTACAGTATCTCATCATTCTATACTACCTAACTAATTTAAAGATCAATCTGAACAAGAGATATAAGCAGCTTAAATTCCAAAGTATTCGTCAGGAGTGAGAGAAAATAAAGCTGAAAATTCATCTTCCACAATACTGTGGACCAGTAACTTTTCTAACTTTCTTTTCTAACTTTCTTCAAATCCATCCATCACGTTCTAATGTCTCCCGTTTCCTGCAGTCCATGGACACTGATCTAGATCCAAAAATAACTTAGTAGTAATTGCCACTTTTGGTGCTTAACTACAAAATTTAGATCCTTAAAATTGCTGATCACCTGCCACCTAACCTGAAGGCACTTAAATTGCCAACAGCAAACTTCCCAAATATCTAGGGCTAGAAACATTTTTGGAGCAGGATCAGCTATGCCAGGATGTATCCATAGGCCATAATGATAGGCCATAATGCAGTAGGACAATCGCCGCAGAGCATGTGCAGAACCAGAGTCAGGGCATGACAGCAAAAACATATGCCACAGAAATCCCCTGCAAGTGAAGAAATCTCATGAGTGTTTCATTTCTTGTCCCACAAGTTGGGGCATGCAAGCTGCAGGAATCCCCTGCATAGGATCCTCATGGTGCACTGTAAGGAAACAGACATCCTCCTATTTAAGGTGCCACAAACTGTGACTACCTTTGTTTGCTCATATTTGTTGCTCTTCAGTGAACTCTTTGTCCACATATTCCTTGAAGTTTGGAGCCCTAAATTAGACAAGAGGTAGAGTGGCAGGTACCAAAGATGCCCTGCCACATACTTCACAATACATGTACGTCACATTTATATATATGGCCTCCTCCTTTTCTTCCTTGCCTATTCTTCCTGAACAATCTATACCTATCCCTGACCATGCTCCTGTCATATGACTATCCCATCACAGCTCCATAATACTAATTATATTATAAATCTCTAATTGTACTTGGACCTTTCATTCTCCCTGTTTGTTCCAAATGCCTCTGATATTAGTTTCTAAATATTTTAGGTGTTTTATTGTCCTATTTGCTCCCAGAGAACATTGCTAAGGCTTCTATTACTACTTTCCCTTACTAAGTTTTTATCCATGTCCCCTGACTCTTTATTTACCTCTGAGGCTTTTTCTCCTGGAGAACCTAGTTTAAAGCTCTCCTCAGTAGGCTAGCAGTCCTATATGTGAATACACTCTGCCTGCTCTTCATCAGGTGGCCTCCATCTCTTCTCAGTAGTTCATTTTCTTGGAACACTACTCTATGGTCAAAGATGCCAAAGCCCTGCTGGAAACACCATCTACAGATTCAAGTATTGATCTCTAGGATATGTCTGCTCCTATCCCAGCCTTTACCCTTGACTGGAAGAATTGATGAGAACTTTGCCTGGGCAGTATCCCCCTCATCCTTATGCCCAGAGTCATGTAGTCACTTTCCCTAACAATATAATTAATGCCCACTTGTATGACCCATCAGTAGACCAGATGAGAATAGAAAACCTTTCCACGACATTTTTAATATGGGTTACTCGTAGGCAGGAGACCTCTGAAGCTGACATTTCAAGCCAGAAGATAAATTCTTCTGTGTCATGTAACAGGGAGTCACTAACTACCACTGCTCTTGCTTCCTCTCGGCAAAAGCGGTCTCAGTCCTCCCAGTCATTGGGGTTCATGTATTGGCCTCTCCTGCCACTGGAATATACTCTTTTTCATCTAATGCCAGGGCTTCATACCTGATCTTCAGCTGGGCAATTTCAGGTGGAAAAGAAGAATGCTGTCTGTTGCCAGAGATAACAAGCTACCAGTTTCCACATTCCAGAATACCTGTGCCTTCAATGTCTTTCAGTGCTCCCTCTTGCTGTTCCTCTAACTGTGGTACTGAAGGTCCCTTTGTGTTTCAAGTCAAGTTAAAGAACAAAGATCCATTTCTGAATGCATGATAGGTAGGAGAATGCTTAATTTCAACATTTCATCGTCACTTATATGTGAGCTAGAGCTCCAAGCAGCATGGCAGCATCATTATTTACGTGTTTTTTGTCACTGGAAGACACTTATAACTTAGGGCTTCTCCATGTTAGGCAACAACTGGGTTTTGAAAATCTAATTTTTGGCAGATAAGCACATGGATCATACCTAAATGCCAGTATGAATTTAATTCTTGGCTTTAATTACAAATAATGATCTCTTCAATTTTGGTTTGTTTATTTTAAAGTGTGGCATTGTGCGCAAGACATGTATTTAATGAAGCTACACAGGTCTCTAATCTGTCTTGGAGGCATTGTACCTCACATATTCATAGTCATCAGAATGCAGGAAGATAGGACTGGAAGGGTCATTAAATCCAGACCTTCGGCTGGTTTAGGCAACTACATCATTTAACCTCTTCCTAGGTTTCATATACTTCCAAGTATATGGGAATGTTCCCAATCTGTTAGGATAACTCCCTTGCTCTCATCCCAATTTGGAAGAGTTTGTGTCTTAGAAAGCACAAGAAAGAAACCATCTATATCTTTAGGAGATCAAAATAATATCACTTATGTCTGCCCTCTACCGTTGGTTATAAGTAATGGAAGGAGGCTCTTCACACCTTCTGTACTCCATCTCCCAACACCTTTCACAGCCAATGCAAACTAATATGATTATTTCCATGGATAGTAATAATAAACATTTTCTGGAAGATTAAAAGTTTTCAAATAGAAAATGTACCCTGGCAGGACACACAGCTTGACAATGTGCAAATGAACATCATGAGCATAGAAAACAGATTCAAGAACAAGCAATCTTTCCTGAACAGACAAGTGTGCATGTTAGAGTAACCCCTGTGCACATCTACATTGAATGATAAACACATATACAGCAGATAAACCAAACTGAAATTGACCTTGGCAGCAGTCCAGGGAAAATATTTTCACTGGGATGAGCTGTTCTTGAATATTTTTTCCAAAAGAATTAGGCATAAACAGTGTATCCATAGGCAGATTTAAAAATGCAGCTACTTTTTTCAATGTAGTTAGGGATCCTGCAGGGAAATCTGAATCTAGTTTAATTTCCAGATTTATGACTCAATCTGCTCTCACTGAAGTTGATGGCAAAACTCCCACTGACTTGAATGGTGAAAACATTGGGCCTTTACTACTCCACTGAGTATGTGGCAATAATACAGATCAGGATTTAGTTTGACATTGAATTCCCTTTTGATCTGCACTTTTGTGAAAACTACCTTGAACCAAACTAGGGTTGACTAGAGTTTAACTGCAGTTTTCCTACTCAGTAATGGTGCTGGAAGTCATTATTTTGTAGTATTCTTTGGTAGTAACTGGCTAGTAGTAACTAAACATCTAGAAATTTCCAAGTGTTTTCAAGATGCACCTTTTTAAAACTCATAGCCAAGTACTCTTGTGTGCCTCAGCAGTTTTCTTTACAGCAATTTTCTTTACACGTTTACCTGTCACTTTCCATCTAAGATGAGAGGTCAGATGTATACATAGCCCCAGCCATGGCAAAAAACAACATAATCCAAAGGAAGAAAAAGATCTTCATGGAAACTGTTTTTTGCCTTGGAATCTTTTAAAGTCAGCTCGGCAGTACTTGGGAGGTCCTGATAGTAATGGAAAATATGCTAAATGGCATTAGGAATCAACATCTAAATGGAATATAGCTGTGTCCAACGATATATTTAATGACATTAAAATAGCATAATCTGATCTAGTGCTTAGGGTAGAAGTCCCAATATTCTATTTATAGGTTGCTAGCAACTTGGTGACTTTTAGCAAGTCAGAGAAATTTTGATTCTCAAAGGGATTTAGGCACAATATTCCCATTGGAATCTGGACCTGTGCTTTTATCCATCATTAGAACTGCTATATCTGCCTCCCTCTCCCTGCAAACAGATGGGTGTTGCCAAGCATATGTAGTCTTACTTTTTATTTCTTTGACATCTTCAGATGAAAGAGATTTAATAAGAACAAATGAGCATTGATATTTAATATCTCTGTCAACAGAAGCTGATGTCTTGTGTTAAAAATAATATTTTCTTACTAACGCTGCTTTAGCTCTTTCTCTCATTTAGTATTACACTTCACTTTGCCCCTTTCTGTTCAATGATGTCTGGGTTAAAAGACTGTAATTTTAAGATAGAAATTGAATATATTTTAATGTATCAAATTATTTTTCTTAGAAAGAATTCTCTATTCAAGACCACCTAATTTTATAGACTTTTTTGTGGTTTTATTACCTCTTTTTGCAGACTATCTGTATTTTTAGTTTATGGTGATTGATTTTATGAGCTTTCTGATTTCTAGCTAGATAAAGTTGTTGAGAGATTCTATGCACATGTAACTGTAATCTACATTGTAGCCATCTTTAGGAAAGAATTAGTTGCAATCACTTTGCAGCACACACAACAATAAAATAATATTCTTATATTACTGGAGAGAAGAATCCATTAAGAGATTTATTCTAGCCTTTCTTTCTACCTCAGCTACAATATTATGTTTTTTCTCTCATTTACACCATAATTTTTATATGAGAAATAGTAAAATAGTATTAGTAGCTGCATCCAATTTTAAATTACTACCACAATAGTAACTTTCCTCTAAAAGCTAGTATATTTAGTAAAACTCTGGAAACTTTCAATTCTGGAATATTATTGTTAAAAGTAAGCAATTACATTGTAGGAAATATTGGTGTGACTTGGTCTTTATCGTCATATGGGAAGAAATCTAAATCTTTACTTAAATAACCATAGAATCTTTAGGTTTTCTGTTGTATTTAATTACATGAGAAAGTGAGCAAAGATATGTAATAGGAAAAATTACCAATAAAATTAATAAAATATAAATCCTAGTTGCTTATAATGTTGTTTTATTTTTTTTTAGAAAAACTAGTGCAAATATTAGTAATAATAATAAAGTCTCAGGAAGATCCAGTCAGGGTGTTTTATACACAAATATGCACACAAAAAGAGGTGTGTCATATAGATCTGGGATATGAATCTGATTTACCTTAGGTGTCTTACATTTATATCCACTTCAAGGCCTTTTTTCATTACTAGTGCATTAGTAGGTATAAAGCTTTTAACAATAAAGATTTTACAATGAGACTACATTGTGATCGCACAGAAGTTTGATAGACTACTTAGCATCAACTCAATGCTTTTCATCCACAGATATGATAGACCCATTCAAAGTTGCATATCATCCCTGGACTCATTCTTCAATTATGTAGGTAAGTAAGTGTATATTTTTTTCATGTCAAGTGTCAAATATCTGTTGTATGGAATTGTCTTGAACCCAACAAAATCTTGGGGTATTTGTGGGATGTCTTACAAATTTCCTTGTGTTTATTTTACTTATGTGACATGTTTGATCTCAATGAAAAGCCAGCATTATGGATAGTCATTTATGCCACTTCTGTCACAGTATGGATTGCATTGTATTGTCTGTATACATCTTTACAGTCTTGGACAACAGTTAGTTAAAGGAAAACGGAGTAAGGAGAACTGCTAAATATCTCGTCCTATTGGGTTACTAGGCATAAATCATTAAAGCCCCCAAACACAAGCAGAAGGGGCTATTGTTGGAATGGGTACCCAAGGTCTGCCTGGACTGGGAAAAACAATCCTACAAGCAGAGAATAATCCTTTAACTGCAGGAATTCCAGATGCCCTGGCAGGAAAGGGGGGTGGTTTGGAAGTATTTAGGAGCTATCTTTTAAATAGTAATGGTCTTGTGATTATCTTAGGCTTGAGTGCCCAAATCCCTGAAGGTCTGGTATGATCAGTAGGAAGGCTCTGTTTCAAGGATCCCTGGAAACACTAGCAGGGCATCTTAGAAGGGCTAGATGAAAGCCAGATGAGTGGGTAGGAAACTTTACATGTTGTTTTGTTTTGTCTCAGGGTGAGTGATATTCCAGGCTAGTCCATTCTATGGAAAGCAGAACCTCAATTTTGTTTCACAAATCAAGGGGAATCTACCTGGAGCTGGCAGAGATTCCTCTGATACAGTACAGGTTTCCCTCAATTTATGCAGGTTCTTTATATGTGAATTTGCTTTCATGTGATGAGCATATTTAGACTCATAGTTCATTATATGCAAGGGAAATTCACTTTTATGTGATCAGCATAGATGCCCCCCACCCCCCACCTAAGCAGGTAAGTCTGTGGGAGAAGGGGAAAGGGCTGTGGCCCCACTCACCCTAGCCTTGACTGCAGTGGCCCCAGGAGTGGCCAACACCAGCTGCCTGCTGCCGCTGGGCTGCACTGTGCACCACCTGAGCTCACCTCTGTCCACACCATTGCAGCTGTTTTCCATGGAGCAGCAGCGGCCAGGACAACACAGAACCAGGGTTTCCATGCAGACCATCCCCAGCTGTGCTGGAAGGGCTTGTAGCTGTGTGGGGAGCCGCTCCAGGGCTGGGGTCTTGTGGCAGTGACAATGTGGTCTGGAGCCAGAACACAGCTGCAATCTGCTGCCTGCATGTTCCAGGTGATGCATGCCCCAGGGGATCTGCTGCATGCAGGCAGTGGATCATGGCTCTGCTCCAGCTTCAGCTCATGTTGTCACCACTTCAGGATCACAGCCCTGGCTGCAGAGCCCCTCCCTGCACAGCCTCATTGCCTGCCAGCACTGCTGGGGCCCGTCTCCATGGAAACCCGGGCCCCATGCTGTCACAGCATCACTGCTGCTGGGGTCTTCATGGAAACTTGCCACAGTGATGCAGGCAGGGGCTGCTGGGAAAGAGTCCTGCTGCTGGCTGGGTCTGCCATTTTGCCCACCCCTGGGCTAAAAGAACTAGGATTATTTATGCCAGGAAGGAGAAGACTGAAAGGGAGATTTAGTAATTGCCTTTCAATACCTGAAGGGTGGTTATATGGAAAATGGAAAAAGACTACCCTTTGTGGCCACAGAGAACAGGACAAGGAACAATGATCTTAAATAGCAGCGAGGGAAATTTAAGTTGGATATTAGAAAGAACTTTCTCACTCTGATGGTTAAGCATTTGAACAGGCTACCCAAAGAGGTTGTAGGATCTCTATCACTGGAAGTCTTTAAGAGCAGGTTCGTCAGACACTGAACTGGGACAGTTTAGACAGGATTGGATTAGATAACGTCCTGGAGCCCTATCCAACTCTGCTATTCCATTATTCTATAATTTTGTGATTCTAGGACCTACATGAGCTACAATCAGACCCTATACCTATTGAAGACAGGTACCCCTCTTGTACTTGCAGGTTAAATATACCTAAACCATGCCAAATGGTCTACCCTATTCTTAGAAAACTCCAGTGGAGAATATTTCACAACTTTCCTGTTCCAGCATTTCAGTTCCTTTGTTCTTAGAAACTACTTCTTTACATCTACCCCAAATCTTTGAGAATGGATACCTACATTCCTGAGCAAGATGCCTAGGGATAACTACAGATAATGGAGTTGATAATGTGATAATGCTGCACTCTGTAGTATATGAATAAACTTACTGTGTTTACCCAAATACAAGAAAACTCCACATTTAAGACAACCCCTCCCCCCGCCCAATTATTGGATTCCAGACCTAGAACATTATACATTTGTTTTAATTTTCTTGTCTAAAATATAGTTATTGTAGAGTCCTGTTAAATTAATTCCCCCCACCATTGCCACAGGGAAAATAGTGGCAAGAAAAGCAGGCTTGCCTCACAACCCTTTTCTTTGCCTGCGCACTTGTCTCCCCATGCTCCTTTCCCAGCCCCAATGCCTTTTCCTTTTGTCACTTGTCCCCCTACCAGCTGCCCCCCCCTCCCCTCAACTACTTACTTTTGCAGTTGCTCTGGCTGTGCTGCAGGGCACAGAGCACCATGCTGGGTCAGGCAGTAGCAGCAGAAACAGCTCTGGCTCTAGCCCCCAACCGAGGTTAGTGTTGGAGAGGGGGTTGGGATCATGGTGGGGCTGGAGCTAGAGCAACAGTAGCTGCCTCTGGTGGTCCATGCACCCCTTCCCTGTGCTCTCCTCTCCCCATGTCCCCTTTTTCCATGCTCTCCTCTCCTCTGTGTGCCTCTTTCCCCATGCTCCCCCCATCTGTCCCTTTCCTGCAGCCATTCCCTGTGCTCCCCTTACTCTTCACATTCTTTTCCCTACACTCCTCCTGCTGCCCTTTCCCCTTTGTTTCCCTCTGCACTATGTACCCCTTCCCTATGCTCTCCACCAACCCTACATAATTTTCCCTATACTCTCTCCACATCCTGCACCCTCTTTCCCTGAGCTTCCCCTAATCTATGCACCCCCTACCTGCTGCATGAACCACCCTAGCCATGGTCTGGTGCTGCAGCTATTTGCCTGGCTTGGGCTTATGCCTAAAACAAGCC
>NW_017728906.1:131131683-131133413 GCF_001723895.1 Crocodylus porosus | reverse complement strand
TTGAATGGGGGAAAAAAACAAAAAAAACCCCTAATTTTATTTTGGAGTAGATATGTTATGGTTTTTGACTCCACTTCTACCATTACAATCTACAGAATCATCAATAATAATGTTGCTGAGGTTAATGGATATTTTAATGTTATGACTCACTACATTGTGCGAATAAGACTAGTTTGGGAATCAACTATTTGCTTTCTACATAATCATCAATAATAATAACATATTTAAATAGAAAGGAAAAATAAAAATCCAGTTCAGGAATCAATAATGTTGGTAATGATGTATGTAATAGAATATGGCTGGCTTTGACCCTCAGAGTCCTATACAAGCAACTTATTCTGATTAGTAAACTGAACAAAACATAATGTGGAAAATATATAGACAACAGTAACCTTAATGTTAGCATGTCCAATAATATATGGAACTTGATTCCATCACAGGGTTCCGCTGATATCATAAACTGCCTTCAAGACTGAATTACAGTCTCAGTATTTGATAGGAGTAAAATTAATTGAAATTTATTATAGCAATGCCCAATTGTGTTACTGAATGAAGGTCCATTGTTTCCATTTTAAGCTGTTTTTGGCTTCATTATCACCCACTTGTGAAAATTCCCCTTAGTTAGAATTTCCAAGACAACTATTCAGCAAAAGACCAACTTTTTTTTTGTTTATTAATATTTTTCTTTGGATTTCCTGTTTGGGCCACTAAATTGACAGACATGCACAAAGGTGGCGTTGTGTCCTTGGTAGCTAGGTTAGTTGCTGAAAAACTAAAGTTAATTTATTATAGTAAAACAATATATTTTATTCCATTGGAGGTGGAGGGGGGGATTATTAAACAGTAATGATTAACCAGGATCTGGATTTTCTCTGCAAAATAAAAAAAATCCCCAATTTTCAGATTTAAAAAGTAACCCAAAATCCACGTTTCTATGATTGAAATGAAAAACCACTAATATATAGTAGTGGTGTTTCATTTTAATTGTGTGAAAATGTGGATTTGGTGTTACTTTTTTATCTGAAAATTGGGAATATTTTTATTAGAAAAAATCAGGATCCCTAGTGATTGCTAAATTTTAAACATTGGCTACTGAACTCATTTAATAACACTTTTTACTCTGTATTTATATTTTGACATAGCTTTGTTTAAAATCTCTATTTATATCATGCTTTATTATTTCATTGTCTGCTTTAAGAGTGTTTTCTGGCTAAAGAGGAAAAATCCAATTTGCACATGTGGTTTGAGCTCTGCAAAGCCATCTACAGTGATGCAAACTGCATGTACTGATCACACAGGAATTTGATGCACTGCTAGTTTCCAGTATGGTAAGTCTTTTTGACACTGGATTCTCCCCATGTCAAAAAACAGTGTGCCAAAAAAAAAGCAGGGTGGTGCACTTGGTACCAGTGTGCACCACCCAAAACCAGAGCCTGGCTGGCCAGACCCACACTTCAGCTGCCAGCCAGGGTCTGCACACCTGGATTGTTGTTGCTGCTGCTACAGGAGGCCCCCAGAACCCCAGATAACATTGCTGGGGCAACTTCCCATACCTCACACAGAGCATTTTTCCCCATGCTCTGGGGCCATAGTGCAGGATATCATCTCTTTCCAATTCTGTCATACTTTGGCCTCTCCTAGTGTTTCAGATGCTAAGACCTTTGCATCCATAGTGTCATAGTTTCATAGTTTCTAGGGTCGGAAGGGACCTCAGCAGATCATCAAGTCCG
>NW_017728906.1:131122613-131131672 GCF_001723895.1 Crocodylus porosus | reverse complement strand
GTGTATTCCTCCTTAATATAGAGTGCCACACCCCCACCTCTCTTTCCTATCCTGTCCCTCCTGTACAGCCTATAGCCCTTGACATTCACCAGCCAATCATGCATTGCATCCCACCACGCTTCCGTAATCTCCACTATGTCTGGGCTGGTGTCAGCCAGCAGGAGGGTGAGTTCCTCCTGCTTGTAACCCATACTACAAGCATTTGTGTAGAGGCATTCATCTGCTTCTTTCATAGCTCTTCCCTTAATCCCAGTCTTCTCAGGGCTAGGCTCTGCCAAAGGGAGTGAAAGTCAACCAGTTTTTCTTCCCCCTTTTGCGCCTCCCCATATAACCCCACATAACCTAGAGACTTCAAACAGTAATCCATAGTGTTAAAAATATTCTAGACTTTTGTGGGCTTTCTGAATTCTTTGCAACAGAAGAATTGCTCTGGAATTTTTTTTGTAGTCAAAACATAAGTGAAAACTAAGACTTATCATTTCCTGACAAGTGACTTGAGTCTAACAAGGGGTGTTTTTTTTTTTAAAAGTTGAGAACCAAAGTTTTAGACACCTGTCATGGGAATGCTCACATGCATGAAAGAGTGGGACTATTTAGCAGGTATTCCACAAATTAAGTGCCCTCCCCAGGTGTCACTCCAATCCCATGCCATTACCTGATCCACCACTTTTCTATGTTCCCTGCCCCATCCTCCTTGCATACTCTGATGCTTTGCTTCCTAATTCCCGCCCTCTGAGCAGCTGTGCTGCCTATTCCATCCCCAACTGCCACCTGCCACACACAGAAGCTGCCCATGTCACTTGTGACTTACATGCCACAGGATGGCCACCTCTTTTATAAATAAAGCTACTCCCATTCAGAATAGTCAGTAAGATGAGGACCCAAGTTATTTTTAATATCCTTGTGCTTTATAAGAACTCCAACCATAAGCCTTTGTATTAGTAATGAAGAGTTAACCTCCTGGACACTGGAAATTGGAAACTGGAAGTTATTTGAAAGTATCAGTAGTCCTTTCCTTTATGGCAGGGGTCATTAAACCATTTTGGAGATGCCCATGGAGATGCACCATTTCAACAGAGTGAGGTTTTGTTGGCATTTCTGCAGCAGCTCTGGCTCCAGGTCCAGGTCCAGGTCCACATCCATCTCTGGCTCCAGCACTAGGTGGTGCAGGTCATGCTAAAAGTGGCCTATGGCTAGAGCGAAGCTCAATTAAAGTAATCCCCTACCACAAAATGTTTCTGACTTCTGCTTTACAGTATTATTTTCCTATTCTACCCTTACCTGTATGTAGAAACACAGGTTGAACCACTACAACATCTTATTTTTCCACCATTACATTCAGCAATAGTAATCCAAGCCCGGTAATGACTCTGAGGTCAGTACAATCATTGCATCTATATTTGTAGCTAGGAAAAGATAATCAAGTAATGCAACCAGGGCACTGTTATGTCCTTCTCAGACTTAGTGTTGCTATTAAGATCCAAGTTAAAAATTGAACAGTGGAAAATACTTAGGAAATGTATTAAAATATAATGTCAATTTCTTGAGAAAAAGCTGCACAATCATTTCTTTAAGAATAGTTAGCAGGATTGCCGGTGATACTGTCCAGAAAATGGTGTGCAAGGCCTGTTTTCACAATCCATAGTTGTAGAAAAGAGTCTTTTTCCACCTCAGCATAAGAAACAGCCATCACCACTATGGAGTCCAAAAGGTGTGTAAAGCTTCCACAGATCAGTTCTCACAATGTGTTTCTGTGCATCATAACCTCATTTCCACATAACTTTATGCTGAGTGCAACTAGCGATACCATGGTTTATTTCACAATGATAAAAGAAACAAGCAGCACAGTGAATATGAAATATTGCATGTTAGTTCATAAAGGCAGAATGCCATTAGCAGATCTCATATAGCTATGGGTGTGCTAGGTAGAGAACTTAAAAGGGAGATATTACACAAATGAATCTTTATTTTCCTTACTAATTAATAAACACCATGCTGTGAATAACTGGTGATAATGTTCTAATAAGAAAAATCAATACATTTACACCCAGGGTCACTGTAATTGATGCTGCAGAATAAAAAATGCTTTCTCCATTGATCCTTTAGCAATCTTCTAACTAAAAAGGAGAGGAAAGAAAGCCAATTACTGTAGTATGCCTCTGAAAATGATAAGATTAAAACAAGCTAATTATGCGTTCTTGAATAACTACAATTTTTGATGAAAAGAAGTAGAATAAGGACATACTTGGTCTCCTGTTCAGAGGTATTACTCTTTAATAATTAAAATATAGTAGTTTTACATTTTATATCTCTTAACTAATAGACAAACAAATAATTATAACAGTCAATTAAAAAAAAATGTTCCAGGATGAACATTTCAACACTGCTGAAACAAAATATTAAAGAAGAACCAACCCTAGGATCCTAAATACAAGAAACTTTGTAAGTGAACAAGAAGGATTCTGGAAAAGAAACACCAAAAATAAAACCTTTGGCACAAATGCCCATGCAGTGCATTTTCTGAAGTCACCGATCCTTCAAATGTCCTTGCAAAACATACCTATACATAGTTGCACCGAGTTCAGTTGGGAAACTCAGGCATTTTTTTAAGATCCAAAAGGGAAGGGCTGCTCTTGAAAATTATTAGGTTTTTAAAAAATATCTGAAGTAGCCATTTGTACCCTTAGACATGTAGACTTTCTATTTCTTCTGCTACAGTAAGTTAAATAAAAATAGAAAATCAGGTTACAAGAACCATTCAATAAGATTTAAATGTGCAGCTCACCAAAGAATCTCATACAGTAATTTCCACATAAAGTCCATAAGTGATATCTGAGTTACAGCATACTATTTAGAAAGACTTCAGCTCTTGATCTAAAGAATTCAAGTGATGGAGAACTTACCAGTGCCCTAGGAAATCATCATAAAAATATTAAGTTGATATTCCTTAAACGCATATTGATAGTCATTAATTATAATATCTTCCTTTAATTCTTTATAGATTGCATCCCAAACCAACCTTTTCATGATTTTACCTAGGAGTGTTGTCAGGCAGTTACTCAAGTTCTTTCATAAGAGTTTTTAAATATTGGCATATCACACTTAAAAAAGAAATGAACCTGGAGCCCAAAATGGGAAATTAAGAAATGTTTAGCCAAAATATTCAAAGAATTAAAGTTTGACAAAGTTATAAACAAGTGAAAATAGGTTTTAATAATGAAAAGCACCAGACAACCATAATACTAGGCAGTTCTACCAGCTCCACATAACACCATTCAATGGTGTTACAAAGTTTCTTGTATTTAGGATCCTAGGGTTGGTTCTTCTTTAATATTTTGTTTCAGCAGTGTTGAATACATTCAATATGTATTATTCCTGGGATATGGTTAGTTCGTGAGAGAGAAAAATGAATTAAAAAAGAAAAGATAGAAAACTAGTAAACTAAATAAACAGTATCATGAAAAAGGACTCTATTTTGTAGTTTTCAATCTCCTTAATTGTGCAAGATATTTCCTTACTGTATGTTTAATGGCAACGGGCTTAAACTAAAATCCAGGAACTGAACCTGAGATCCAAATGCAGTTCAGAAATGTAGTTCCCAGAACAGAGATGTATCTTTAACAGGATGATTCCAGATGGTTCACATTTTTGGAAAGTTCAGATTCACATCTTTATTGTGAGTCCCCAATATCAGCACTATTCCTAGCCGGGATTTTTTGAATTACATCATTATAAAGCTTATCGTCCACGTCCAGAATGATAGCTAAAGAGCAGCTCTGATAAGATGCAGCAAAAATGTTTACAGATCACTTTTGTGATCCTCTGATCTGTACATAAGCAATATCCAATCAGCATCTAAGTAGTTCAAGATACGGTGGCTAGAGATCCTAGGGAACACTATCTTTCTGTTTTAAAATTCCTCTGTGTTGGCTTCAAGGAGAAAGGCAACATATTTTAAGTGTTTAGTCTATTCTGATTTAACTGTTCGGTGTGATCCTGCTTCGTCTACCTTTCTTGAAGGAGTAATATTCATGCAAATAATGCTTACTCTTGCTTCTATGTGAATAGTCAATCCTCAGACAGCTGCACTTCTTTTAACCTCCTTTGAGCTAGCTATTTGTATTACTGCCAAAAAAGAGCAGAAGTAGTATTTTGTAGTGGTAGCAGCACTGTAAATAAAGATTTTTTAGGACTTTCTTGGTCACATACTTATCAGAGAGAAGAGACGAGCTGAAAGCTAAAGCAGATGTAAGAAGCTGCATCTTGCCTAAGGCATACTTTCACTAATTTTAGTTTGTTGTTATTCAGTTCAGTGAGCTTGTTCAATTTTAACATTTCAATTAGTTGTGTAACTAAAGAAGTATCACACAAAGTAGTTTGTTTTAGGGAACCCTAAAGCTGGCTTATAATATGTAAAGTATTCTCACACACTCTTCAAAAGTATATGTTCAGTCAAGCCTTGAGTTGATTTTGTGGAAGATGAAAGAAGTTCATGTTCATCACATTACACAAGATATGGCAACAATGGTACTAGAGTAATGAATAAAGCCATTACTCCCTACTGATACCCTATGACTTCTAATTCTCTGAATAAGCAAAGAATGCACGTCCTCCTATCAGGGTACATTCCTGTCACCTATATGGTAAGAAGTACCTCAGCTCCACAAGTACTCCAAATAAACTCAATCATTAGATGCTCACAGTGGTCCCATCTGGCCAAATATATAAAAAATTTGAATAATAGCAATCAACTGCAGTCTCAAGGGAGGATAAAAATAATCAGAAATACTTTATACTAGAGACATAGCTAGCAATTTTACCATCCTGGTAGAGAGGTGATGGGACAGGGGGAAAGAAGGGGTTCTGAGCATCAGAAATTCAGGGGAGTGCTAATCTGGTAAGGGCATGATGCAGTTTTCAGTACACCAATTGCAGCTGCCATGGCAAAGGCTCCCTCATCTAAATCAGTGCCCACAGCTGATGGCCATTGTCCTGACTTAGTAACACTACAGCTTTCTGCTGTAAGTTGCAACCTCTGAGATATTTGAAAACAAACAGAACCAGGGTAAAATATTTCCTTTCTGGTACTCCATTACATCTGCTGCAAATCTGAGATATTTCAGTGAAATCAGTAGAACATTGAATACACACAGCACTTTTTCAGGCCAGAAATGGATCCAGGATTTTACAAAGGGGGCTGCAGGAACGCTGATTGATTGGTGCTGAATGGGTGGCAGCACTCAGGCTCCTCACCATCATGCATATTTAGCCTGTGAACATTTCAAAATGGCCATGGGAGCACTTCAATTTAAACCTCATGGAATGAATTTTAGAAAAAGGGTCCTGTGGCCATTTTGAAAAGTGTCAGGGCTTAATACAAGTCATGGTGTTTTAATTAGAGCAGCTGTACAGGAACAGCTCTAACTAACCACCTCCAGCCTCCCTCCCCACAACTGAGCACATGTGTAAGCAGTCATATTTCTTTAATGTATGCCCTCTGGGAGCATTAGAGATCAAAAAGGAAAAGGGACACTGTCTCAAAGATACAGTATGCTAGTGTTTTCAGACTCACTGGGCCCTGTGGCAGATCTGGATTACAAAATTTTGCATGTTCTAGATCTAGACTGTGGGGCTTCCTGAAGGTCAGGGGTGGATCGAGGGGGGTGTGGTATGACACTTGCACTGCCCTCCTTTGATTGCTGTTCCATCCAAACTTTAAAACTACCTGCCTGGGAGGGGCAGCAACATTCAGAGAGCATTGAGAGAATCAATTGAATCCTTGGCTCATTATCATCTCAGTGATTCCCGCTAATATTTCCCCATTCCACAGGTATTGAAGTCCCTCTATCATTTTTAACCATCTTAATGTTCCACTACTTACACTATCCTTTCTTCCACAGTTTTACTATCTGTTACCCATTCCTGGTAATGTCTCTTTTCCATTTCACAACTCTGCAGATTATTTTAAGCTCTAATGAAAAACCTTAACTTAGCCATGATAATACTAACTCAGGTGTAGAAATGAAGCTTTGGAGCATTTTGACCACTGCCTGGTCCAGGGAGCTGGACCCAGAATCCATGCTGGTAAGTGGGGTGGGGGACTGGAGGAGGAGGAAGGGGATCATGGGGAAAACCCTGCCAGGCCCCATCCCCTACCTGTTCCCCCAGCCCCCCTGAGCACTTCCTGATCCCCGCCCACTGTCTCAGCCCCTCCCCGCCATGGCTGCCTCACCTGGCCCCAGCTTCTGGCTCTTTAAAAAAAAGTTTTTACTCACCAGCAGCTGCCAGGCAGCAGGGCAATCTCCGCTGCCCCCTGCTGCCCCACACTGCATGGGGAGCTCTGACCTGAGTGCCCTGTCCACTCTCCTAGCCCCCACCCATGGCTGCCCTGCCTGGCCCCAACTCCCGGCCCTTAAAAAAAAAGGCCCTACTCACCAGCTGCTGCCAGGTGGGGGGGTGATCCCCACTGCCCCCCACTACCCTACACTGTGTGAGAGACTCTACCATGAGTCCCCAGAAGCCCTGAAAGTAGGTGAGGGTCAGGGGGCTCATGGCAGAGCCCTCCATGCAGCATGGGGTAGTTGGGGGCAGAAGGGATTGTCCCCTACCTGGCAGCACCTGGTGAGTACAGACTTTTTTTTAAAGAGCCAGGAGCTGGGGCTGGGTGAGGCAGCCACTGGGGGGGCTGAGACAGCGGGCAGGGATCAGGGAGTGCTCAGGGGGGCTGGGGGAATAGGTAGGGGATGGAGCCTGGCAGGGTTCCCCCCATGGTCCCCTCCCTCCTCCTCAAATCACTGAATCAAATCACTGTCCCCTGTAATTGGCCAAATCCAAATCTGAACTGAATACTAGCCACTTCGCACTTTATAGTAGTAGTGAAATATCTATAGACTTTTGCCTTCTATAAAGTTACACTAGATTGCTAGTGTAATTAAGAGTAGAATTTAGCTTTGTGTGTGCTTCACTAGACATCTTCATAACTGGGATTGTTACAACATCTTCTATGAAGGCAAGATTATTCATTATATAATGGATACATTATTAGGTTACAGAAAACGTAGAATTCTTCAGAGGGAAAAAACCATCATTCCCTCTTTTAATATTCACTCCCAAGTTCCAAATTTCTCTTTCAAACAAGTCTCTAGTCACTGGTTCTTTTTTTCTGCTGCCTTGCACTTTGTGTTGCTGGAGTGCATGTCCTTATTCTGCAAAGCCTTGTGCAATAGTCATTTATATCCAAGCATAGTATTAAATGCTACAATTGTGATTTGGTATACCTTTGCACATGAACTTCTGAAGGAGAAGAAGGATTTTCACTTCAGCATTTGAATAAAAAAAATATTTCAAGATATTTCTAACTTGGCAGAATGAAAAGGAAGTTTAAATAGCTATCCCATCCTTAATAAATTTTCATACTGGAGTTTGAGATATTTGTCTGAAACAAACCAAATGGTGAACAGTGGAAACGTCAATAAGGTTGTGATATTGTAATGTCATATGTAACCCAAAGTCCAAGGTAAGGAATTTTAGTAAAAATTTTTCCCCATGTATTTCATTGTATAGGAATAGCAGGCATATAGGAGAAAATCATCTGGAATTACAGAATAAAGTATACTGATTCCTGTTTCCCTGGACTCTTACCAAGTCACATAGGTGTTACAGGTGCATTAAATGTAACAAACAGGTTGGTCCTATAACATTTGTTTTCAAAGAAAAGTCAAATTATGAACTCTTTGAGTGTATTTTTACTATGCTATTTTGCAGGTGGAAACAAAGGGAAGTATTAACATGCAACTAGCCAGTTCCCCACATAGTGCATGTGGTATGTTTATTAGGGCTGTGTGAATCTTTGGGTGTTGATTCAATTTGGAGGAGATTCAGCTCAATTTGGTGGCCGAATCTCAAAATCCAAATTGAATAAGGAGACAATAAATAGGTCTGAATTGATTCAAAGCTCTACAAATTGATTCAGAAAAGATTTGGAAAGGTTTGGAGATTCAGGCAATCCCCACTCACTGCTGCAGGAAGCTCAACCTGGACTCCATCCTGGCAAGTAGTGGGCATGGAGGGGGAGCTGGAGGAGGAAACCATGAAGGAACCCCAGCCAGGCCGCATCCCCTGCCAGCTCCTCCAGCCCTCCTGAGTGCCCCCGACCCACGTCCATTCTCTCAGCCCCCCATGGCTACCCCTTTAATTTAAAAAAGCCCCACACTCATTAACTGCAGCACCAGCCTCGGGGCTTCTGTGGGCTCATGGTGGAGCCCCCTCCATGCAGCGTGGGGCAGTGGGGGGCAGCAGGAATTGGGGCAGTGGAGATCACCTCCCTGCCTGAACGGGAGCCAGTGAGTCTAGAGCTTTTAATTTTTTTTAAAAAAAGGCAGGAGCTGGGGTGGGCAGTGCATCCATAGGGGAGAGGGTGGGAGAGCAGGTGGGAGACATGGGGCATCAGGGCACAGAGGGGATTGCCTGCCCTCCCCTGGCTGGCTGGCAGCACCCAGTGAGTGGGGGCTTTTTTTTTTAATAGAGCTGGGAGTTGGGGCTGGGACAGTGGGTGGGGAATGGGGGCTCATGACAGAGCGTCCCACGCAATGTGAGGCAGTGAGGGGCAGTGGAGATCACCCCCCACCTTGCAGGAGCTGGTGAGTCTGAGGATTTTTTTTTTTTTCACAGCAGGGAACTGGTGCTTGGGGGGGCAGCCATTGACAGGGCTGGGAGAGTGGGCGGGGGATGGGGCCTATCTTATTCGGAGATTCAGTCGATACGGCAGCAGCCAAATCTCTGAATCAGATTTGGCCTAATTGATTTGGGACAATGATTCTAATTACCAAATTGAATCACTGTCCCCTGAATTGGCCAGGTCCAATTTATAATGCAGTTTACACCCATCAATGAAAAATAAATAAATGCTTTGAATGCATAAGTAGAAGAACAACAAGATCAACTGTGTAATCAACAGGGTTCCTGGTTTTCTCTGATTAAAAAAAATCCCCAATTTTTTTCAGATTAAAAAAAGTAACCCCAAATCCACATTTTTCTGTGGTCAAAATGAAATACCACTA
>NW_017728906.1:131087394-131122513 GCF_001723895.1 Crocodylus porosus | reverse complement strand
AGAAAAATGTGGATTTTAGGTTACTTCTTTAATTGGAAAATTGAGGATTTTTTTTCTTATCAGAGGAAACCAGGATCACTAGTAATCAGCACATCTTTTTTGCTCCTACCCTAACACCCATGTCCCATTTAATATCTCTTCTCCCTACCCTTTTCTTTCTACTTAGCTTATCTCATACTAACTTTTCCCAGACCCCCCAAAATGTGGAACTAATATGACATTTGCAGTTTTAATATTATATCCTTCCCTTTCCCTCACTCTGTCTTTATTTTCTACATAGGTAAAGGCTTTTTTATCAGAGACCATCTACAATTCTGTTTCTACATTGCCTAACACAATAGGTCCTCATTTCTAGTTTATCTTCAGACAGGAACATAATATACATAATTACTAATAATAAATAATTAACAATAACATTAAGGGTCTGGAAGTTGAGGTAAGTTAAAATGAGCTTGAGGAGCTTGAAAACTTGAAGTTGAACTTGGGACTTGAAGTTGGATAAAATGAATTTGAAGAATGACCTGAGTGGTTTAGAGCTGTACAGGAATAATTGAGGATTGTACTGGAAATTCTATGTTTTTAATGGAGTTATTTTCCAAAAAGGCTGAGATCTGGCTGACAGCCTGCAAAATTTTCACCTGTCTTTTTGCACAGCAAAAGGTCTGCAGGAACAAATTAGAATATTTTCTTTGTACCCACAATGAGTGAGAGATGTCAATGAGTATAACAGGCTCTTCTTATGAAGCACGATGTACACTTTAGCTCAGTTCCTAATTTTCCTTCACATATCCAAGAATTGGCTATGTTGTACCTACTTGTAGCTTTGGGCACTTACACTCAGCTTTAGCTTTGGCTTCTGCTCCCAATGGCCAAAACCTCACAAGCACACAAGTGCAGTTCGTGGTGCCTCAAAACAGTTTGAAGTACCACAAACCACATATGGTGCACATGCAGTCTTTTGCTGCACTGATAATTTATTTGACACCAGGAGATCTGCCATAAAAATGTGGTGTAGCGCATGCGACAGCAGCATGTGCTGCAAGAAAGGGAGACTGTCATGGCTCTGATAAGCCAGATAGCCACTGCTGCTTCCCTGGGAGGCCCCCAGGCCACCAGGTAAACTTTCTGGGACAAGCTCAGCTGCTGGCCTCAACCTCTTCTACCCCAACCAAGGTCATTTGCCCTGCAGCAATCCCAAGTACAGGGGCATGCACAGTGGCAAAAAGCAATGGCACAAATTTGTGCCACTGCTATTTTTGCTATGGCAATTACACACATCTGCATGTGGGGATTCCCCCCAATGGGTATAAACAGATGTCTTCTTTGAAGTAGGATCCCAGTCCTGTGGGACAATGGTCCTTAGTCCCGTGTCCTAAATCAGACATCCTCTTCTATAAAACATCAGAAAGGGTAAATACCTTTGGTCATGGCAAAAATTTTAGGGATGACAAGGGGCTAGGACATCTGTTTGCTCACAACTTTTGCCACCAGAAGTGTTGCATCCAATGTAGCAGAAACTTCCCCAGTGTTCTTTATTCTATGTATATTAAATGCAGGGTCCAGAGGGACAGATTCAAGAAGATGGCCAGAAAGAGGCTTTCCTCACAATAAGAAATAGAAATGGAAGCTGTGCAAACTTTCCAAAAATGGTGGTGAGGTACGTGGATAAAACAGATTTAGCCCTTTTATTTCCTAACAAATAGGAATTTACTTCCTAATCATTGGCTACAGAACATGTAAAGATTTATTTCCTAATAGTGAGGTACAGGACATGTAGAGATCATGTTTAGGGATTTCTATCCAGTTTTATTTTGAAATATATATATATTTTTATGTAAATTATCTTAGCATTGCCTATCATTCTTAGATGTCTGATTTGGTGTGTAGTAGTGAAAACAGAGAAACATGCATGCTTATATATGTACATACACTTTTTACCATTGGCCCATAGTATATATCCTTATTATGTGTGCTGTGATATGTGTGTCTACATAATATAGATATGATTATAGTTTTCCATCCTTTTATACTTCCTTGTTTTTAATGTTCTAATATTACTTTCTGGCTATAAAGTAGCAGGTGCAATGCCTCAACAAATAATGAAACACATATCTTTTCTGTGACTGTATTATATTCATACCACTAAAGAAAAACATTTTGCAACTTTTAATAGTAATACACCATGTGCTTTTCTCCTAATTCACTTTACGTTTCCATAAGAATAATTGGTTTTGCCAGTTCATGTTGCAGGTGTAAATATTTCCTTATATAAATAATAAGAACCATCAAGACCTACAGGCCAGATTATTTGGCTCAAAATTGTTTCAGTTTTTACATGCAAAGTAACATTTTGCACTAAGGCAGAAGAAAAGAAATCAAAGCTAACAGAAAGATATACCACTAACAGTCCCAAAGCACACACTGCAGGGAAAAAAAAACTTCAAAAAAGCAACAGCATAAATAAAATGGCTATGGGACAGATCATTCTGTGAAGTGGATGAGATAACAGCTGGAAATAAAGATTACTATACACTGCACTATCCTTTCTGCAGAACAGGAAGACATTGAAACAAGCTTCCTGGAGTAACTGAGCAATGCTCTCTAATGGAGGTTTTCAAGAAAAAAAGCAGAGAGCCAGCTATTTGGGATGTTCTGAAATACAGAATACTGGATATGTACAGTAGACCTGTGTGAAGCAGTTATTATTTGCTTTGGATTCGGATTTGGCTTATTTGGGGGACAGTGATTCGATTTGGTGATTCAAATCACTGTCCTGAGCCATAGAATCATAGAAGTAGGGTTGGAAGGGACCTTGTAGATCTTCAAGTCCAACCCCCCGCCTGGGAGGGAGAAAAGACTGGACTCAAATGAGTCCAGCCAGGTAGTCATCAAGCCTCTTCTTAAAGACCCCCGGGTAGGAGCCAGCACCACTTGCTTAGGAAGTTGGTTCCAGCTCCTAGCCACCCTAACTGTGAAGTAGTTCTTGCGGATGTCTAATCTAAACCTACTCTCTAATAATTTGTGTCCATTGTTCCTTGACATGCCAGGGGGCACTAGAGGAAACAGTGTCTCCCCTAAACCCTTCTGGTCCCCCCTAGTGAGTTTATAGACTGTCACCAGGTCCCCCCTCAGTCTTCTCTTGTGAAGGCTGAACAGGTTTAGGTCCCACAGTCTTTCAATGTAGGGTCTGCCCTGTAGTCCCCAGATCATGCAGGTAGCCATCCTCTGGACCCTTTCAATGTTGTCCACATCCCTCCTGAAATGGGGCTCACAGAACTGGAAGCAGTACTCCAGCTGTGGCCTGACCAGCATCGCATAGAAGGGGAGGATCACCTCCTTGGCTCTACTTGAGATGCACCTGTGGATACACAACAAGGTCTGGTTAGCCCTGCCAACCGTGACCTCACATTGTCGGCCCATGTTCATCCTGAAGTCAGTAATGACTCCAAGATCCCTTTCTGCCTCCGTGCTCTCAAGAAGGGAGATTCCCATTCTATAAGTGTGCTGCTGGTTTCTAAGTGAGTCAATTCGGCTGAATCTGATTTGGTAATTTGACTGCTGCCAAATTGGCTGAATCTCTGAATTGAACAGGCCCTGCCCCCATCCACTGCCCCGGCCAGTGGCTGCCCCACAGTGGGGGCAACGTGTATCAGCCCACCCCCCACCCCCCCGACCTACCTGGCAGCATCTGTTGAGTGTGGGGCTTTTTCTTTTTTTAAAGAACTGGGAGCTTGGGCCAGGCAGGACAGCCATTGACAGGGCTGAGAGAGTGGGTGGGGGTTTCGGGGTGTTCAGGAAGGGTAGAAGAGCAAGCAGGGGATGGAGCCTGGCAGGGGTCCCCCCATGGTCCCCTCTTCCAGCCCCCCCTACCCCTACATACCGGCACAGTGTCCGGGTCCAGATCCCTGTGGCAGCAACCAGGGACTGCCTAACTCTCCAAAGCTCTCCAAATCTTTTCTGAATCAGGCTGAATCTCCTCCAGATTGAATCAGCACCTGAAACTTTGCACAGCCCTAAGATGCAGATATAGATTACCCTTGAGGTCTCCTTTAATACAGTGATTCTATCTACCATTTAGTTTGCCACTAGAGTCCAAATTCAAAGAAGATTGTATAGAGAATAATTCTAAGAATTGCCAGAAATGGGGCAAAAGAAAACCTTACTGTAGAAACCTTGTAACAATACAGGATAGCAAATGCATAAGTGGAACATATCATGTTAATAGAGTTTGGAAGCCTTCAGAGGAAATTTTCTGGGTTCTGCTTTTTTCTTCCCTTCCCTTCCCTGTCCTTCTCTTTTTGCTGCTACTTTCACTGGAATCATCTTCAGCTGTACTCAGGTATCACTGCTGATAATTAGCAGTAATTTAATAGTTTTCTCAAAGACCTAAAAAATTGATAATCTAATTCCCACCCACTGTATAATCTAAAAGTAGTCACAGCCCAAAGAAACCATAGCTAAGTGCAGACATTTGAGGGTATTAGTGAGAGGTTAAAGTATCTTAGAAGGCTACCCAATCTAAAGTAAGTCAGGATGGGGAGATGAGTGTGTGTGTTGGGGGGGGGTGGATGGGTAGGCAAGTAGCCTTTGTGGGGAATAAAAGGGAGCTTTGGGGGGGGATCAGGCAGATCTTCACAAGTGATATGGGAACAGGTAGTGTCTTTGGGAGGGATGGGGAGCAGGCAGTGTCTGTGGAAGGGATTTGGAGGCAGGAGTCATCCACAGGGAGTTGCTGGCATCTGGGAGGGTTTGGCAGGATTGCAGGGTTTACAGGGAGGCATGAGGGGGACCATGAGATATTTTCCCCCAGCCTTCCCCACACTGATACTTACTTCATTGGCTCCCAGCATTTGTAAACTGGCTTCCAGCATCTATACAAATGGTACCCAGAATGGCTTGTGTGATTTGGGGTTCGGGGGGGTGGACACTGGCTAGTCTGTTTTGGGCGAACAAGGAGTCAGGGGGCTAAAAATAGTAAAAGAGTGAATAGGAAAAGTGTAGCCCTGGGGCTGGGCTTTCCCAGCTCTGGGGCTGCACAGGTAACTGTACTGAAGTTTCATGCACTGGTTTAACCTAGATCAAATTTGAGTATGTATCAATCCAGGTCTATCTTAGATCAGGTTCTGCCATTTTTAGCCATGTCTATATGCATGGCACTACTGTACAGTTAGTGGTTTAGATTGATTTTTGATTACTGAGACCAGGTCTCAGTGTAAGATCCAGATCTGGGCAAAATAAGTTAGATCGAATGTCTGTTTTTAACCTGAACCAACCTCCATGAATGTCTACACTTAGCCCATATCAAAATTCACTATCCATTTGAAACCTTTAAAATCCATTTAAAACTATTTGGAACAAATCCACGCATTGCCCACTTTATTTATTCCTAGGGATAGAGACAGACAAAATAATTACACTACTTCAAAGTTAAGGAAAGATGTATCATGTGTAGCTGAGCTTACATAATCATCCTCTTTGTCTGTTTGCCCTAACCCTCAGTACGCAAACTACAGTAATTTATTCTGTGTTATTTAGAAGTATATTACTACAGCTTCACATCCTAGGAGCCAACAGACAAACAAGCTTTGCCATATCAGCTGATGTGCATTCTTGACTGGTAAACCTCACATACTTATTTAAAATAGTGTAATTACGGTCTAGTATTCTTAATGTTCCCAAGAATATCCATCTCAAAATGTATCACTGAATTTGGAATGAATTGGCACACTAGTTTGTAGAGTATATCCTACCTACTCATAAATAGAAATAGTTCATCAATGCTGAAGAAGAATTTTTGGATATTTGTTTGGTGGAGAAAAAAGTCTTTTGTTTCCTGGATGATCAGTCTACCATATTTTTAGAATATTAAAATTTTAGGGGAAAAATGATATTTCTCTTACATATAAGTTCTGACACAGATGTAACATGGATGTCAATAACTTATAATTCCTCCCTAGCCTACTTCACTGCAACCTTCCCTGGGACTTTTTAAATGCCCCGCTCCTTGCTCATACATATAGCTTTTCAGAGAAACCAACCCCAATCTCTCATTTAACCACTTCTTCTACAAACATTTATTTATTTCACAAATAGGCAGGTGATTGGAACACCCTCCATAAACTAGTCTACCAAGCTCTTACTTTTTTACCTTTCATATTACCCCTCAAGAAAGATTACCACTGTGTTTGCAAAAAACTGGCCAACTGATACTAACTATGGAGTAGATCCCATTGCATTACCTATTATATGTCTAAGTCTACTTAGACATGTGTCCACATTGTTCAAGTCTTGAAAATCCATTAATGAATCTAATTTTGTAACACACCATCTTTTTACCCTCAAGACTTAAGTCAAAAGCAGGAAAAAGAAAACCCATGCACATTTTGCCTTAATTGTTTTGCAGGACTCAGGCAGAATGGAACAGAATCACACTTACATACTTAAGTCCACTTATACACCTAATAGGTGAAAAACAATTTGGCCCTATAAGCAAGGCAGTCAAGAATATCTAATTCTATTTAACAATACATACTCCATCTCCACATTTCATCTATGCCTGATCATCTTAGTTTGTGAGCACTTCTGGGCAGGACTTTATACATGTAGAAAAAAGCTAGCACATTATGGAGGTTATCATAACACAAATACTGTAAAATAAAGGAGGTGGATGGCAAAAACCTCATGCAAACAGCAACATTTTTCTTATGTACTTTCTCATCAGACTATACTAGGACACTGATTTCTTTTACAAGAGAGGTTGCTGGTAGCTTCTCACAACTACCAAAGGAAATGTATTCTGTAGGCAGCGAGTGCTCTAGGCATGTTTCCTTTAGGATTGTGTGTGTGTGTGTGTGTGTGTGTGTGTGTGTGTGTGTGTGTGTGTGTGTGTGTGTGTATAAGGGTTGAACAATACTATGTTGGGCATTGGAATCTCAGTATAATTTTCAATATCAGAATGGTCATTATTGTTTTGGGTTAGTTATAAATCATACAAAAAAAGGCTGATACTGAAAAAGAATAAAATGCATTTGAATGGTACAATAGAAAACTAATATACAACACCATGCACTTGGATTAACTTTTTACTTTTTAACCATTTTTTACTTTTTGATTAAACACGTTATAGCTTGGGCACTATTTAGGACAGCTGGTAATTAATATATGTTTGGACATGAATTGTATTTCTTTTTTCTTAATTCCTGACATTTCTGTCATGAGTTATCGTGTCATCTTCAGCTCCGTCACATTAGCTTATACCACAAGGCAACAAACATGACACAATATGGCACAATAATCCAGATAATATGTCAGAAAGTTTTAGAAAAAAAATCCTTCTCTTTCAATTTGGATAGTGAGTATCAATTATTACAAGAAGCACTTGACCCGACTTTATCTTAGCAACAACAGTCAGATAAAATGTTCCCTAATGATGAACTAAAAAAATACCATATTTCAGTGATATTCAACCTTTTTTTCATTTTCAGACCCTTAAAAAATGTCAAATGGATGTGCAGATCCCTTTGAATTTTGAGTGAGTATTCCAATAGTTTTGATTGATCATGGTCATCTTTCACGGCCCCCTTAGACATAGTTTGCAGACCCCTAGGGGCCCAGGGACCACACTTTGAAAATCATGTTTCCTCAAACATAAATTGGCCCTGAATGTAATATGATCACCCAAAAATTAATTGCTATGGAAAAATTATAAATTTGTTATAATTTTCCAGGTATAGAGTCAAATTATTGGAGGGTTGTTTTAAATTCACCCCCCAGGAAGATATTAGCTGGTGGGGGTCAGATGGCCCCTTTGCCCTCTGCCCCCTCCTACTTCCCATAATCTATGCCTCTTTGCCCCACTACTGCCCCCCCCCCCGCCCCGGCATAGTACATAGTAGCTCAGCCCTCACCAGAGCATGTAGAAGTGTTGGCACTACTGATTGGCTGAGCAGGGGACAGAGTATCCATGTGCTCCCTGCCCAGAAGGAACCCAGCCCAACCCCAGCTGCACCTGACAGTAAGGGGGGATGGAGGGGGCAGGGGAGAAGAAAAGCTACAGAAGGGAAGTAAGGGGATCAAGAGGCTGCTGCAGGCCTGACTCTGGGCTTGACCTGGACTCAGAGCTGCAGATCTGCAGCAGCTGCCTGCTCTCCCACCTCTACTTCGTATGTGAATCTAAAATGAGGGGCCTTCCTCCCATGCTGACTGGGGAGGGACCTCATCTTACATTCAAACGAATACTGTATATTCTCAATATGCCACCTAATCAAATATTTTCATATGAATACATACTAGAAAATTACTAAGTATGTTTTAAAAAATTATGAATAAAAAACCACCACATAACTTGTAAAATTTAGAGAACTTTAGCTAACATATTGTCATATAATATACTCATAAAAATAACTGAACCTCAAATGTTGAAGTTATTTTTCAGTTGATTATTATATCTACTTTTATAGATGGACTGATGAATGTTAGGTGACCAAACTGGGGTTACAAAAATCATCACATATCCAGGTTGTAGCCGTATTGGTCTAGAGGAAAAAGCAATCGGGGCTCATAGTAGAGGTGATATCGTTTATTAGACCAACAACATGAACCAAGGCATTTTAGCTGATTCTGGAACATGGCACACTTGACTCTAATATATATGTTCGTAAACATGCAAACACATACCATATTGCTTCCCCTTTTCTGCTTTAAATCAAGAATCAACCCAGCATGGTATAAAGTATACCAGAACACTATGTACTGGAAAATGAAAGCACCAGATGTTTGATGCAAAATGTAAAACTGTCACAAAGAATAATAGAAAAGTTGTTTTTTAAAGTATACTTTAATGTGTAATCTACTTATTTCACAGTTTGTACAGACTTTTATATAAATTATAAAAGGTGATACTGTAGACTAAAGCTATTGGCAATTTGCAGAGACCATTTTGTTGTCAACTGGTAGTCTTTTTCAATGTTTTTCATTATTAGGTGACCAATTAAACCACACTCAGACTATGCCACATATGCTAAGTACATAATTTGTATAAAATTCTTATCTGTCCATTACCTTTATCTCATTGCATTTCCTTCTCGCTGTCTTGGGGTAGTGGATCCACTGTTTTTTTAATAAGAATTTTGTGTTAAAACTGGCATGTTGAAATGCCTGACATGAGAATTCTCAGACTGTCTTAACTAGATTTTGGCATTTAATAAGCTGTAAACTGCTGAAGCTATTTGCAGATGAAGTCTCATTTTTGTCCATCAGCAGGGGGCTGGGAGCATAATTAATTGAGTGAAAGTTAAAAGACGGACAGCATGGTTACATTTATGCAAATATTGCAGTAGAACATCTAACAGAAGAGAAAAATAGCTTGTAACTGATTGGTTTGATTTTGGACCAAAATCCACAGGGTCCATTTAAACATTGTGGATTGTGCATATGACAATTAAAATCTATAGTGGTTTTTTATATATATATATATATATATGAAATAATAGGAAAAAACTTACTAGCAGTCAAAAGTTCAAAACCAATGAGAGAATTCTATTTCTGTTTTAAGGTCTTTTAGTGCTCATGAATGTTAAAATACAGTCACATGCACAACAAATCATACGATGCATGTGCCTTCAACCATATGCCAGTCTGCTGTTTGTTTCATTTATTCCTATCCCAGTCATATTCATCCTGGTACACCAAAGGTTCTATTTAATTAAAGTTAGTTAACTTAACCACAGAGATCAGGACAGCTGCTAGAGGTATTAACTTGGGTGCTTCTCAGGGTGATCATATGCTCTTCCAAGTATACTACTCTATGTTATACTGTACCGTGGTTTTTATCCTCATAGCTGTCACTGTACATTGGAGTGACCCCTGAGTCAAAAGTAAAGCCTGCAAATATTTTAAATGTTCAGATGTGAGGTCAGACTGAAACACATGGTTCTTTGTATAATTTGTGCTTATGTTTCAGAGCTGCAAGATGTGCATAGCTATTTTGCTCTTTGATTTTTGCCTGTGCATAAACAATGTAATTTAGAGCAGATGAATTCTGTAAACAAATTTGTTATGGAGTCTCTCCTTTAATGCCCCATTTGTCTTTAGGGTGGCTTCATTTGAGCATCCTTTTCCAAAGCCTTATAAAACAAAGTGTTGTGTTGTTTTGTTTCATTAGCACAGATGAATGTATACCATACATTGTTACTTATGCATTTATAATGTATGCATGTGAGTTTATGTCTATGTTCTTTAATTTATTTGATTCCACTGCTTATCTTTAAATGCTGCAAAGTGCTGCTAATTATTCTAGAACCAGATTCCTCATAACAAAGCTTTGAAATTGTAGGAAGAAAGTAATATCAGAAAACTATGAGACACTTATTTTTTGGTACTATAAAGCGGGGAATAAGTACTTGATTCTCATTTATACGAAGGTCCCTTTTGTGTTTGGCAATGTGAAGGGTGCTTAAGTTAGGTCAAAGTAATACTTATCTTCATTTTAAGGCTCCTTTACATTAATAAAGAAGTGTAATTTGGTGTTAGGTGGATACATCTACATGTGCATTAATATGCTGTTAATGCATTACTGCACATTAAGTTTGGTTGTAATAACAGCTCAATGCACAGTAACTGATGCTACTGCAGTGATGCTAATGTTCAGTATACCAGTTCTACTGAGCATTAGTGCAACAGCATGGCTTTTGCCATGACACACTAATGCACAGTAGAATTAGTCTACTGTGCATTTAACATCTCATGTACATGCACCCAGTGTAAATGAAAATCCTGTTCTGTGTAATTTAGGCTGTCAT
This sequence comes from Crocodylus porosus, assembly GCF_001723895.1. Taxonomy (NCBI): domain Eukaryota; kingdom Metazoa; phylum Chordata; order Crocodylia; family Crocodylidae; genus Crocodylus; species Crocodylus porosus. The sequence continues at coordinate 131,111,714 of NW_017728906.1, read as the reverse complement.
CCATGAAAGACTGCAAAAGTTTAGGATTAGGAAAATGCCAAAATTGAATAATTCAGCCCTTAATACAATACACCTAAATGCAGGGAAGGCATAACTACTGGTGGAGGACTGAGTTCAATAGAAGCATTTTAGAAGCCAATTCAAAACTGGTCCAGTGTGGATCCAATAGCCAGAGCAGGACCTTTTATAGGCTCAGCTCCTCATGCCTCCTTCCACCCACTTCCAGTGGCAGAGACCCAGCTGACCCCAGCCTGCATAGTGCTGAGCTCTTGGCAGAGAGGGTGCAGGTTCAAGGGGTGGTGGTTGTACATCTTTGCAGGAATACGTGTAAGAACAGCACCTGGTGCCAGGGTCAGTGTTGAGGTGGGGGACACAGCCCCTCTCCCACTGCTACAGGAGGGAAAATAAATCTGGGGGTGTTCAGGTGACCTTCCCTGCCCTCTGTTTCCCCTCCCCACCAACTTCTTCCCGCTGCAGGCTCTTTCTCTCCACTCACTATGAGACCTTGTTCTCCCTGACTAAGAAAGTGAGGAACAAATTTGAAAAAACTTACTTTGAAATAAACGTGTATGCAATAATTTAGTTCATCCAGAATTGATGCATTTTACCTTTTTTGAAATTTCTGCATATCTTAGTACAGGTGTTTCATAAGAACAGCACTTCTGTATGTACTTATACATAATACAAATTATGTATGATAATAGTCTAAAGCTAAAAGGCAAATGACTTATCATGTAGTTCATTGCACTGGGACCCAGAAGAGTCAACAATGTTTAAAGCCACAGTGACCTGTTTCAGGCCTGCTCCTCAGTGGAGACACACAGGTAAACACCCATTATGCCCCAAGAGCTGAAGACCCAGACACCACCTGGACATCACAGACCCCCCAATGCAGAGCCAGGAGGTAAGGGACCAGGGCAAGGATAGGGTGGGCAAGCACAGGGGCACTCAGAGGTGCAGGTATGTGCGTGAGAAGTGTGTGTGTGGGGGGGGGTCATGCTAAGTGGGGCATGCTGACTGACTGGGACCAGGGAGGGGAACACACCACCACCCCAGATCCCTAGTAAGCTGAGGCCCTGAGGGAGCCCTGTGACCAGAGCCATGCAAACAGAGCATGTGAACGTGAGTGGCTCTGCTTGAGCGTGGCATTTAGTGCAGGATTTCCATGGAGGGGCACCCAGAGGGCTGGTCTGCATGAGGAGCCTGAGGCCTGAAGCCTGAAGGGAAGCTGCTGGTACCAGGTGGGGGCGTAGACTCACTAGCAGCCACGGTCAAGACTCATCATGCCCACACTCTTCCTGGTGCTGCCAAGGCCTCCACCCAGACAGAGCCCTGACTCTGGGTTGTGAAGGCTGCCTGGGGTGGTCACTGGCAGCTGGGAGCACCCCCACTTGTGGGTGTGCTCCCTAGTGGAGTCTCTGGAAGGCCAGGTGTGGGAGCTTGAGGAGGTGGTACATCAGCTATGCACCATCAGGGCCATGAACACTACATTGATGGTTACTGCCAGGCCCCTTTCCAGAACAAAGGAAGAAGAAAAGAAGATAGAGGAGAAGGTGGCCAACAAGAAGGCTGGCTACCAAGACTGGAGCTACCTGGAAGATGGTAATCTCAGGCTCCAGGACATGCAGGGCTAGAGCTGCTCCTCCCCTAGCACTGCACAACAGGGCATAATGATCTGGCTCTACCTCATTGAGGGCAGGACCACAATAATCATATGTGACAGGCTGAGAGGGGGTGACAGAGGGATTCTTGGTGATCTGTTTGGGCCCGCAACTAGTGATTTTTGTCAGACATTTAGGGCTCATAAAGAAACAGGAATCATTGGAAATGTGAAATAAAGGCACACCTCAGCTGTAGAAGTGAAGAATTCAAAATGTATTTGGTGCAGTAGCTCACTGTGATTTTTAAAAGGGTCAGTACTGATGGGGGCTGAGCACAATGGATACTACCATATGTTTTATTTAGATGGTCTGCACTAATCTAACCCATACTTACCTTGCAGGGGAAATGCCATAACCATCAAGGTGGTTTTCCTACTGGCTAGGGAAAACCATGAACATGGCAGAGGGTAGCACCCTGACCCATGTAATCATAGTTAGTCTCCCACATTCACTTCCAGTGGGAAGATCTCAGCTATACAACAATTATATGGAAATGGGATACCCTTCCCTACCTTGCTCCTGCAGCCAGGTAAGGGTAAGCTGAGGGTAAGCAAAACTTAGGGGCATCTGCACCCCAAGCCTCCAGGCTTGCACCTGCATGTAGGATGCCCCACAAAGGATTTGGAAGTGTCTGAAACCGCAGGTGAGGGTTGGGGATGCTTGCCGGTAGCAGGGCCACATATGTTTCTTGAATGACTTACATATTTAGAATTGATTTGACTGATTTGACTTGGGACACAAAAAATTTTCCTTAGAAATAAAAAGGTAGGTTCCCATCAGTATGTTTGCCCCGTATGTGGTCCGTGTTTTATAGTCATGCTCAGTATTCACTACATTTAATCAACTTTGTAGATGGTTTCCCTAACTGAGCATATACTGCTTTTGGCAGCAATTTAATGATAGAAAATTAATTTAATAAGGTTTCCTTGTATGCAAATATAGGACAAGGAGCTTTTTCCCCCATGCTGATTGGGGGGAAAATCTTTTATTCAAATATAGTAGATTGTTTGCTTTTGAGTGTTGAATACAATACTCCAAGCAGTCCCCAAATATTGACTATGTAGTGGTTGCCATTAACAAGTAATTTATTTTCCAACTATTACAATAATATATAAATGCTACTTTATTCTTAATTCTTAAAAATGCTCATACCTGTGTATATTAGCAGTTGGTGGCAGTCAGCTTTTAAATGATTGTTTCTGTACCTCCCACTTGCGGCTGGAAGAACACATCATTATACCATTCCTTAGGAAAGTGAAAAATATTCCATATGTCAATAACTGGGCATTTCGCTGACATATCAGGCACCTATACATGTGCTCTAAAGTGTTCTAATTAGACTGTATCATAGCTCTATTCATCTCATTAATCAAATCTGCTGAAGTATACTAATCGAAACACTTCAGCATGCTGCAGCATCTCATGTATGCAGTGTCCCCACATTTCAAAATGGTGGCAGGGACACTTTAACTAAAGTTCATGGAACAATCTTGAGAGCTGCTCTAGTTAAAATGCCTCCACCCCCCACCTCCAAACCCAGAGCATGTTTTAAAAATGCCCATAATACTTAATACTAATACAGTTATTCAGATAATGGAAATATTTGTTTGCGTCCCTAAATTGTCTAGGTAAAGCCATAATTTTAAAATGTTCCTTTCTTGGTATGGCTTGTAGATTTCCAATAAAACTGGATCCAAGAATAGTAAAAGAAGTTCAGACTGATAAATATTGCAGATGACATTTCTTGTGTCTTATACTAATTACTAATGTTAAAATATGTTCATATGGGCAAATAGAATAGAAAAAGAAATTAGAAAAATACCTTTGCATAGCAAATGCGTAGATGCTGTTGGAAGATTTAGGAATGGAAAACCATTAGAAAAAAATGCTCATGTAAGTTTAGCTCCCAAAGACATGAATAAAAACAGTGTGTTGGGGTGGAGGCAGGGGGTAGCACAGGGAACAAGGGAAGAACCTTACACCTTCTGGATTTCTGTTGTCTCTGTATATGCTCACCAGTGGCTTAAATCAACAAGTTAAAATCCAGTTTGCATTGTATAATCATTCAATGGATATTTTTTAACATCTTAAAAATAGTGGTATTTCTGGGTGAAATAAGCAAACTTGGAATGACTGATGAGTACCTATAACTGTTGTTACCTCTTGTTAATAACATAGTTACTGAGCAAATCATCCCTTGTTATACAAAAGATCCAGGCTTTGTAACTCAAAAGATATCAAACAGCTGATGGAACTGTAATTTAGGGGTTTAGAAGGAGGAAGAGCAATAGAGGCTTCAGGAAGGAACAGAATTTATTACATACACTGAATTAATAATTTTTGCTCTAATATATTGAAATGTTTCAAACCCAATCAAAATAATAAAAAAAAGGATAAAAAAGCGTGTCATTTACTATTCATCCCCATGCAATAAGTATCAGTTAAAACTACTGAAAAGAATGGCAATAAAAATCTGGTGGTTGTGATTCAGTCAAGCTTATAACTCTCTTTCTTGCAAACCTCATGAAACAGCCATGTAGTAAACACATACCACTTCTAACAAAGTTGCCTGCCAAAATAACTCTATCAAGGTGGATTATGTAAAGATATATGAAGGATGTTGTAAGAAGCATTAAATACTATACTTATGGGAACTATAAGGCCCTTTACTGTGGAAGTTAGAATCTTCTCATGAAAGTGAAGCTGAATATAAGGAACAATATTTACTTGAGCTAGCTACAGAAGCAAGACAATTTAATAGATTTACAACCTATAGAATGTCATCTTGCCACGTGCAAAAAGTAAAGCCTTTACATACCTTCAGAGTGTTTGAACCTAGTACTAAACTCAAGCAAAGACATTTTTCTCAGAATTTTTCTTTCCTTCTCCTGACTAACCTCATTTCTCATGTTTGAGCTTTCTTTTTTTCATAAGAAAATACTTGAATAGATTGAGATGTTGGAATAGATACAAAATGACATATTTGGAGCTTTCATTTAGTAGCTTCTAAACGGCCTGCTAAAACAGGGTGCAGTCCACAAGCCTCTGAAGCTGATTCCTATGCTCCATGTATTCGGTTAATGAAGAGGACTCTCCTTGACAAACTAGCATCAGGAAACCCATGTGTTTTCTACCAATAAAAAGCAATGATGTTAAGGATTAGGAAAAAGGATTATTAAAAAAAATGTATGCTTTTCAGGTGTTCACAATTAGTGAACAAATCCAGGTCTGAGAAAGCTGAAGATAATACTACAGCACCTAAAAAGAAATTAATCAACATTTTACATTTGCTCTATCAGTAGAGCACCTTTCTCATGTTTCTGTTGGAGTAGAGTGATGCACCAGAACCAGAAGCAGCAATATCAGTGAGTCTGAACTGGTTTCTGTATTTCTGCATAGTTTTCTCCCCATTTATTTGCATGCAGATACATTAGTTAATGTTATTATTTCCACAGAAGCCACATGCATACAGTGGGGAAAATATGTATTTACCATCTTCACTGTGTCTGATATTAAAATTGGAAGAAGTTGTTGGGCATTTTGATAGAGACTTAATAGAAATGTCATTTCACAGGCTGGATAATCATAAAATTAGCGAGTTTAAATTTTATCTAGAAATATCATTTTGTTGACTAAATAAGATCTGAAATCCTAAATAACTTCTTAAAGAAAATGCTTTTTAGGAAACTCCTGAACAGGAAATGTGGAAAAGCATATATTTCTTCCCCTTTTCCATGATTAAAATGGTTGGCCTTTGAATGAAACTGAAAAACATTTTTATTCCTTGTACAGACAACCAATTGGCTATTGGGAAAGCAGAAGCAGATTAGGTGGGAAAAGAGCAATACATCTGGGGAAAAGCTCTGGTGAATCTCTAAAAGCCCATTATAAAAGGGAAATATACTATAGATTCATATTCAGAGTATATCACGTCACTGGCGTAAACACTTGTATGTAAGTAGTTGTCCTGGTCTGAACATTTGTTATGAGTTTATACTATCATTCTTGGTAAATGAATGTATATTGTATTAACAGAATGGTCCTTCCAACTACTTTTCTAGACAAAAAGTTAAATAGCATACTATAGAAAGTCAGAGAAATGATTATCCTTGTTAAAACTGCAGACATTACTGGAAAATAACACATTACCCTCTCAATTGAACTAGGTGTACAAAATAGCTCCACGTACTTCAGCTCTTGTGCAAGAGCCAAAGTATCTGCTCTGATCCCTCAGTTTCTAGGGAAAAGTGCTCTTGAGTTTGCTCAGACCTTTCCTCCAATTCCTACTTGCATATACCAAACCCAGATATATACTGGCAACTGTAAAACCACTCCCAGCATCTCTGTGTCAAGAGCAACTATAAGGAACACCTCTGGAGCTGATTCTGTGTCTCATTTCAGGCCTTTGCTAGCAGAGAAAGGGACTGGATACCAGCCTTTACCAGGAATGCCAGGGAATCCAATATAGACTTACCCAGTGCTTCTTTTAGATATTGTTGGTAAAGCCTTTCTTTAAAATCATGAAGACATTTGCTAGTGATTTCAGCAGAGCTAGAATTTCACTCTCTGGTTGTGTCTACACAAGACGCTGAATGCACAGTAGACTAATAACACCGTGCAGTACCAGGCTGGGCAAAAAACGCGGTAATATGTTACTGCACAGTACTATTAGAGTGCTGCACAGTAAGCATCACTAGAAAACTGTGCGCTGGCACTAATGTTCAGTAATTATAGTTACTAGGCATTTAGTTAGTATTTCATTAAGCAAGTACTAAGCGAAATGTGCAGTAGCTACTGCACATTAATGAAAGTGTAGATGTGCCATTTATATTGTAACTATTGGTAAAGTCCCTAAAGGTACAGAAGAGTACTTTACTGTAAAAACTAAACATTCTGGATCTCAAGCCACAGCTTTGTTCTTATGTGCCCTGCATTTGAGTTCAAAGTACTCAAAAGCTTGACAGGCTAAAGAAAATCAAAATTCCAATAGCAAAAAGGTTGGAAAGAGGCCTTTATGGTCAATTTATACTTTCAGTAGCTTTTTTAAAAACCCAGAGTATTGTCCATTATCCAGAGTAATTCTTCAAAAACACTGGCTTGAGATTCAAATGTGCTCTTGTTGGCAGGAAGTGTATAAAAATCTACAGCAAATTTCTTAGTTGGACTACTGTGTAAGTTCTTTGATTCACTGGAAGAAACAGAATTATATGGCATAGGAAATCCAATTGGCTTTCTGGGCCAGATCCAGATCACATTTCATCTCTATGGGTTCATCCAGATGTACAGTTTACAGCACCTCAAAGCTGTTTGAGATGTCACAAAGTGCATGTGGCATGTGCACCCATTCGCTGTGCTAATTTGCAGTGCACCACCAACATTTGAAACCGGGAGATCCCAGTGTAAAAAATAAACACAGCTAAAAAAAGCAGTGTAGTGCATGCAGCATCAGTGTGCGCTGCCAGAAACAGAATCTGGAAGCCCAGAGCCAGGCTTTGGCTGCCGGCCAGGCTCTGAGCAGCCAGATCGATGCTATTGCTGCCCTGGGCAGCCCTCAAGACCCCAGGTAAATCTGCTTTCACCTGTGTTGGCCTCAGCTTCTCCTACCCCACCCAGGTCAATTGGCTGAATGCTAGAATGCACTTGCAGGGGATTGCCCTACATACAAAAAGCAGCAGCAAAAATATGTGCCATTGCTAATTGTCCCACAGGAAATGCACACCCCTGTATGTGTGCTCTCATCTGGACACATGCTGTGTGTCTACCTATGCATGCAAATGTTTCCATGCAAGCTGCATTTTTGGCAGTTACACAAATTTTAAAACTTATTTCTAACAGTATGCCTGTATTTGCCCTTCTGAGCATGCTCAGAAGACTCCACTATAATCGCCTATCCTCTGTGATGTAATTGGATCACCTGACTAACAATGCCACTATATATAAGACCTTAAAGCATAATCAGATATTGTCAGAGAAGGAAACTCATCAGAAAGTAGAAGATTGAGTTTTTATATCCTTCTTGCCTAGAAGGGGTTTGAATTGATATCATACACTTCTTAGCAAAGTACCCTAACCAGCAGGCCACAGACTAGAAGTTGCCCAGAATGTCTGCTTCTTGATGCTGGCTAAAGGGCATTGATAGGTGGTGGCAGAAGAAGATGGTGCCAGCAGAAGGGATGGTTCAGTAGGCTGGATGCTACTCTAGCATGAAGACAGTCTTGATTTCTGGCTCCTTCTCTGACCCCCAATAGAGCAAGAACTATCCCAGTGCTGTTTTTCCAATAACTATTACATGCCGGATGGAGAAAAGCCACTATGTTCTAAAATCTGTATATACCTGGATGCCATTTAGGGAGCTACATTAGAATCTGCAAGAAGAACTTAGATTTTTAAAGATGAAATAAGTTTGGGCCAGTTGGGGATAGTATTAGAATTATTCTCTGCATGCCTTATTTAATAGTTTATAGATTTTATACATCAGTAGAGCCTCTTTCCATCTTGTACAAAACCTGTCATATATGTGTAAATGTGAATCTTAATATCTTAATAAATATGTGTGTATCTATTTACATAGAGAAATATAATAATACAGTATTATGTCATCGTGATATCTATATGATGATATAATAAGCATACAAAAAGGTAAGGATCTATATATTTTAAAAGTACATTTTAAAAAGAAAAGATTTGCTAACCAATTTCAGATATGCTATACATCTGTTTTATCAAGATACTTCCCAATGCTATTTTAGCTTTGAATTATTCAAAACTCACTGACATCCATGTCTGGATGCACTTCTGGGTACTCCTAGAGAAAACAGCAGGAAGCTTTTTGAGTATATTACAATTTTGGGCCCACACATAAATGCACTCATTTTGAAGTAGGTCTTATATAATAATATCTATAGACTTTGACAGAAAGTAGGAACTAAACCAATATTATATAGCATTTGCTATTTTATCAATGAAAACAAAATTGTTGCATGGTAAGAAATCCAAGCTGTGAGTAGACTCTACAGAGGTGTTTAAAGGCATAAGCAGACAAACATTTATATCAGTACAATCCCCGTGATACCCATACAAAACAGTAACAGGTGAACAACAGAAATTGTTAAACTGAGGTAACTTCATCCAGTCCAGTGTAGAATTATCCCTGAAAGAAGAGTAGAGTAAAACTCTACAAATTATGCTAGTTTTGTTTCAACTGTTCCCTTCCATCTTGGGGTGGTCGTTGTTCCTAAGATCCCTACTAAGAGAGGTCTGCAATATCTGCCTACTGTGTGTGTTACTTCAACGTAGCTGCATACCTTTTTGTACCTCTCTCTGCAAAATCAGTATAAATATGTTTTTGTCTGTCCATGCCCTAAAGATTATCAGAAGGGATCCTGGTTTTCTCTGATAACATCCCCCCCCCCTCCCAATTTTTGGTTTTAAAAAAGTAACCCAAGATCCACATTTTATCATGATTAAAATGAAACACACACACACATATGTATATACAGTGGTGTTTCATTTTAATCATGCTAAATTGTTGATTTTGGGCTACCTTCTTTAACTGAAAATTGGGGATTACTTTTTTTATCTGAGAAAACCAGGATCCCTGATGATCAGAAGTGCTTAATGTTTCTAAGGTAATTAAAATATTAACTAGTGTTCTTTAATGAACTAGAAGGATAGAGTTCACACTGAGAATTCAACCCTGAGTATTAGAAATTCCTGGTCTTTTCAGTGCTTGATCTCTCAACCTTAAAATTGCATTAATACTATTTTTTATTTAATGTAATGACTGTATATGAGAGACTATGTGAACATTTAAAGAATAACTAAAAGGAAACCTTACTCAAGGGAACAAGGATACACAGCTTGTTGTGATCCTGGCAGTCTCCCATGTTCCAATCAAATGAATAAGCCACAGGTGCAATCAGGAAGAACAGGTGAACAAAATAAAATGTTATTGTGATGGGAATAAATACGATTTGTTGCCCCTAACGTATTCATCTCAAGGCATGCTGGTGCATCTGTTATGTACTTCAAGCAGCAAGGTCTTTTCTTTTTTTTTAACTAGATGTTTTAGAGAAAGGTATCTGTTATATTCTACACCTAAAAAACACTTAACCAACTTTTCTTCTGGTGGACTATGGCGATGCCATTTTAAAACACTGAATCCAAAAGAACCTTTGTATTGGAAACCTTAGTTGTATCCAGTAGTCCAGGATTGTTAAATGGCCTAATTATTCAGCAACAATAATGTTTAAAAAAAGTTGCATAATGAAGATGCCTGCAGTCAGGAAATGCAGAGGTTGTGGTGAGATGGAGTCAAAACCCTTAACTGGCATGACAAGCATCTCTCTACAGCTTTCATTTCTCTGCTTTGCTTTCTGTAATGACTTCTCAGCCTGAGAGCTTTATGCAAGACCAGAGAGATGTAGTCAGCCATATTCATCTGAACTGAAGTAAAAGGAAGGGTAGATTTGTACCTTAGAGATTAACATATAGCATATATCTCATTTCATCAGATGCACAGACCAGTATGTAGCATGGAGAGAATTAACTGAATGCTAAAAGTAGAAATAGATGGGGAGAGTGTAGTGGCAATAGAGGCAGTGCTGGGAAAGGCAAACAGGCAAAGAACCTGTAGGAACAAAGGGGTCACAAAAGCTAATTCAGGTAATAGGGTAAGATCTCATGGTCCTGTTTAAACCATATCTAACACAATCCAGTCTGTGGAAGCTTCCTTGTTCCACAATTTCCCATTCACATTGTTTTTTAAGAACAGCTACCCTAATGTCAGTGATGGAGTTTCCAGGGAGTTAAAATGTTCTGCCACAGGCCTGCATGTCTCTGGAGCTCATGTCAGACTGGTTTTCATTCAATCTTCCACTTAGGGATTGCCCCATGAGTCCAATATAGACACAGCAGGGCATTGTAGGCAGGTAATTTGATGTTGGCAGAATTGCAGGTGAAGAAACTTGGATGTCATAATCTGCTTTATTCAGTCCAATGATGATGTGGGCTGTATTGATGTTGGGATACAGCAGATATCTGGGTCCACTGAGAGGGCTGGTACTCTGATGAGAATGAAAGTTGGGTAGCCTATTGCTTGAGACGCACTGTTTGTGATTGGGAGGCTCCATTTAAGCCAAAATAGGTTTGTCTCCATTGGCTACCTTGAGAGAGCCATCATTTTCCAGGAGCTGGCGGGGGGGGGGGGGAGGGAAGGGTCCTTAATGATGGCCCCTTCCCCTCATTTTCTCATGAAAATGTATATTATATATACCTCTAATTTAGGTGGAAACTTACCCTTCCTATAGACTTCTGACAACCACAAATTGATTAGTCAGTTTTGACCTTTATGAAAAAGTTAAATTTCTCCAACTGAAAGCAAGATTTGACTCAGGATATGTGATGGATTATGAAAACATTGACCCCATGCACCTTCAAATTATTCTGAGTGCTGCCAATGCACGTTTCATAAATGTTTTTGTCAATCTAATGAAATGATATATACTATTTTTGCAATAAGGATTACATGGCTGAGAATAACCTGCATACTGTGTACTTCTCTCTCTCATATTACTACAGTCACAATTTCACTTAGTACCTCAGGTTCAAGAATGGCTCTCGCACATGTATGTAATCCCCCAGGACCTCATGGTCTACCTACATACTTATCTAAACTAGAAGGCCCATGGCATCTTAGGTCTATGGCCTCCTTTTTAATTCCTCTCCAAAAGCTTTCTTCCCTTACGTTCAGGGACCTACCAAATTCATGATTTCATGAATTTTGCAGATTCTGTGAAATTGAACATTGCCCACAAATCCATGGAATCCACAAAATCCACTGAGAAAAAAAAAAAACGTATCAAAAATAAAATGCTGTCTCCCCAAAGGGAGGCAGCTGAACTCAGCATGCTAGGGCAGCCCATCAGGTGGGGAAGGGGGGTGGGGCTGCCTGCTCAAAGGGCTATTGAGAAAATTGCTGCCACCCCACCCTGCCCTGCTTCTTGTCACTGATTGGCTGCAACAGTGCCTGTCATGTGGCCCTGCCCCTCTCCACCAGTTGGCAGTGAGGGTGGGTCTGCATAAAAGAAGCCCTTGCATCCAATCAATGGTGAGGGGCAGGGCCACCAGGGGCCCTTAATCAAAGGCCTGTGACACTCCACCCAAGCAATGGCTGGCTGGGCCCACATTCTACCCACAAAATCAGGGGGCAGCCCCTGTGTATTAGCTAGGTGCCTAATTATGTTAAAATAGGTTAGCTGTTTGTACATCTATGTAAGTCAGCCATAATCTGGTCCTTACATCACTATTCTTTTCTAGTCTGCAGGAGATAAACTGTAACAAATACTGAGTACTGAGAATTATTTACTCAAATCTATCATGACCAGGGATCCTGGTTTTCTCTGATTTAAAAAAAATCCTGAATTTTCAGTTTAAAAAAAGTAACTCCAAATCCACATTTTTCCATGATTAAAATGAAACACCACTAATATAGTTACAGATAGATTGATAGATAGATCTATCTATAGATATATATAGATATATAGTGGCATTTCATTTTAATCACAAAAAAATTGTATTTGGGGTTACTTTATTTTTTAAATCAGGTAAAACCAGGATCTCTGATTATGACCCTGAATATAAGATGATGCCCCAATGATAAGATTCTATATATGGAAAATTTACAAATTTATTATAATTTTCCAGGTATAGAATCTAATTATTAGTTTCATAGTGCTTAGGGTCAGAAGGGTCCTAAACAGATCATCAGGTCTGACCCCCTGCCCCAGGCAGGAATGAGTGCGGAGTCATAACACCCAAGCCAAATATCTGTCCAGCCTCCTCTTGAAGACCCCCACTGAGAGCACCACCTTGGGAATCCATTTCAGAGTTGGAGAGTTACCTTGAATTTGTCACCCTTCCACTTCAACAGCAGGGAAAATAATGGCTGGGGGGAGGGGCAGGTGGCTCCCTTGCCCTTTGCCCCCTCAACTTCTTCACCCTGCAGCATCCCTGCCTCTATATATTTCCCCCTTCAATCTCTGCACCTCTCCACCCTTCCTGTCAGACCTACTCAGGCTCTGTTCCCACCCCAAGCACAATTCATGAGCTACATGTCATAGTAAGGGAGAAAAGAGGAAGTAGGGCAGAGGGATAGAAGGAACCTGCTGTAGGTTTAACTCTTGCCCCTACCTATACCCACAGCAGCTGCCTGCCCCTTCCTCCCCCTTGTGCAGGAAAACCTTGTTAAATTTGAAACACAATGAACCAAAATGCATGGAAATTAAAATAAACATGTCTATAGTAACTTGTATATAAATACATTATAAAAGGATCTAAAGCCTTAGTTAATTTAGAATTAGATTGGCTTGCCATGCACCTTCCGGGAGCAGGTCCATGGGTGACGTGGTGTCTCTTTTCCTCAAAGTCTCCTGGATTTTATTGTGATTTTTCTTGGTTGCCAGGCCCGCATTCTGCAAGCCATACACGTTGCAGCATTGGTTCAGGGTCTCATAGAACCAGGGAGACTCCATGACCCATGGCCTGTGATTAGTTGGGGTGAAAACTCCCCCAGTGGCTCAGAATGTGCCCAGCAAAGCATCTCACAGGACATGCTATTTTGGTGTTTCCTCCGTCACCAGCTTACAGATCATGCTCATGTACTTGGACTACAGAAACAGTAGGATATCTGGCATACCCCTGCCCCCAGACCTCTTGTCCTTGTACAATGTCTTTTGGGTGACCTTTTCCCATCTGAAGCCCCTGAAGAAAACACACATGGCCCTCTGGATCCTATGAGTGATGTGCTCAGAAGTGGGGAAGACCAGTGTGCTGTACAAAAGCACCAGTAACAACACCACCTTCATGAGCGTGATGCGCCCCCCCATGAAGAGGGAGTGCAAGTGCCGCAGTCCCAGTTTCTGTTTTGCCTTGGCCTCCATCTTCTCCCACACTGTTCTGCCACTCAACTCAGAGTCAAATTCTATCCCCAGGATCCTGACCACCTCGTGGGGGACAGAGACCCCCAGGGAGTCCAAGTCACTGACCTCACCCACAGCCAGGCAGGTGCTCTTGCTGACATTCAGCTTGGCCCCCACTGCCACTTCATACACTTGCATGTGTGCCAAGGCTCTGGCAACTGATCCCTGTTCCAGCACAAGATGTTCAGATCGTTCATGTAGGCCAGGACCTTGGCCTCTCAGTTGCTGCTTTCAGGCATGTGGACTCTGTTTATCCTCGGGTATTGCCTCAGGCACTAGGCCAGGGGCTCGATGATGCAGATGAACAGGATCAGGGAGAATGGGCAGCCCTGTTGGGCTTTCGACTCCACCACAATCTGTGCACTCAGGAAGCCATTGATCTGTATGTCTCTGCTCACTTCCATGTAGAGGGTCCTGATCCATCCAATGAAGGTCAGTGGCACTCCCATACATTCCAGTGTCTGGATCAGGAACCAGTGGGACACTCTGTCATAGGCCTTCTCCAGGTCCAGGTTTAGGACTGCGATGCTCTGCCTCCTCTCCCTGTCCAGCTGCAGCGTATCTGTCAGCTGTACCAGGGCTTCATGGATATGTCTCCCAGGGACCTGCATGACTGATCCTTGTGGATGACTGTGCCTAAAATGGATTTAAATTGCTTGGCCAAGACTTTTGCCAGCAGCTTACAATCAAAGTTCAGGATGATCGGCCTCCAGTTCTTCAACTCCTCCCTCGGACCCTTCTTATATAGAAGGGTCACAAGGCCCCATTCCATCCCCGCTCCCAGCTGGCTCTCCTGCAGGTGCTCTTGAAAAGGTGGAAGAGCCTCTTATCTATTTAGAAGTTTGGTGATATTTTCCAGACATTGAAAGCTTGGGAAGAAACAGAAATCATTGGAAACAGGAAAGAAAGGCACTACTAAGCTGTGGGAGTGAAGAGGACATTGAAATTGTAGTGGTTGACTATGACTTGAAAAAGAGTCAGTGCTGAAGAAAACTGAGCAAAATAAGCACTATATCTTATTCAGATGGGCTACTGTAATCTATACTTGAGGTGAGTTCCCATTAGTAGATTGCCCTTTGGCCAAAATCAGGATGATGGCCGTGTCTGGTTAGAAGGCTTAGGAGGGATCAGCAGTGGCTGGAGCAACAGTGATGGCAATGGCAGCAGCAACATTTGAAGTGTCAAGGAAAGAGATGGGAGTGGAGGGTAATGGATGAGAGCTGAGAGAAGGAAGCAGTTCTGCATGAGGAACTTCACAGGCAAAGTTTTTGGTTGGGTGTTTCAAGTTAGAGATGACTTACCTAGATTTCAGCAGGCTTATAGTGCATGGGATGCTGAAGGCTTGGGTGCTTCATATGAATAGCTTAATCCAGACACCAATCAACTGGGAGATAACTTTTATGGATGAGAAAGGAAACCAAAAGTTCTAGGGGACCTACAAGGAAGGTTGGAAATACCCAGTCCTGACACATTTTGGTTTCAGGGTTGTAGAGGACACCTGAGAAAGAGAAGTCACAATTAAGATATATACAAACTTTATTGAAGAGGAAGATATAAGCTTTTGGCTATTGAGGCACTGTGAAAGCATGTTGAATGTGGACAAGCTCCAAGACCCAGGAAGAGTATAGACTGGGGCCTGGAGAGCCCAGGTATTACTCTGGGTGGACTCAATAGGGACAGGCACGGTACAAGACCTGCCTCCAGGAATTTCCTTAGGGATTCACAAAGAACCAGTGATTTACAGCTGAAATTCTGCTTGAGGTGCAAGAAGAAGGGATGTTTTACAATGGTCTGCCCATACAAGATTTTCATAGCATGCAAAGAGAGTGTAAGGAATGGAAGTGTAATTTGTGCAAAGAATTGGGTCATGTGTTCTGCAGTTGCCTCAGATCATTCATAAATAGAGTCAAAAGAAAACAAGGTGGAGAGAGTACAGAATGGGAAGTGGGTAGGGAGCAGTGGATGGGAAGGGTGGAACCTCACAGATGATGGAAGAAGAAGCAGATAAGACAGGGGAAAATAGGCTGAAGGGAAAGGGAAAGATGAGGCCCATGGAAAAGGAGTCAGGAGGGATACAGAAGGATGAGATGAGGAGAAAGGGAATGGGAACGGGGGGAAAGGGAGGATAGGACGAACAGGAGGAGAAGGGGGATATAGAGAAAGAACAGGGGTAGGGAATAAGAGGTGGGGATGAATGGAGTAGAGAACAAGGAGGGAGGTAAAAGTTCAGAGAGGAATTGGGAAGGTGCAATAGGAATAGGGGAAGGGAGAATGGAAGCAAGAAGGGTTATGGAAAGTGGTATGGAGTGGGGGAAGACGAGAGAGAGGAGAAGGAGGAAAAGGAGGATCAGGAGGAAGAATAGGAAGAAAAGAACTTTGATATGGAGTGGTCCATATCTGGAGGACAGGTGAAGCAGAAAGTGGAATGGGAGATGTGGAGACGCTGGTGGGAAGAAAAGATGATGAACAGATGACAGGAGTTTCTCTTCCATCAAGTTTTACCCCCAAGTCACTCTGAACCCTGCAGCTGTCACGTTCGGTGGGGCTTGCAGAAGGAAGCCAAAGCTCCACTGGGGTACAGTTCTTAGAGGAAGTCAAAATACAAAGTGTGTTCCTTGTATTTGACATGGTGAAAGGACAAGGCAAAGGAAGAAGAGCACAAGAGAAGGAAGGGTTGGTCTGAAATTCAGAATCAGAAGTGGAGTCATACCCAGACCTAGCCCCCTGCATAGATTTGACTTGGAGGGTGGCGGGTAATATCTTGGATAAATATAATCAGCATGCTAATATTGGTTGAAGTAAGGAGCATTTACAGCCATGTGAAAGGGGTGAAGGTGGGCCAGTATTTGGACCAGAGGGAGACAGACATGATATGCCTTCAGGAATGTAGGATCCCAGGAGACAGGAAGCATAAAGACCTTATAGGAAGATAGAACCATGGCCTTGCCATGTGGTCAGGAAGTAATGAGAACAGAGCAGCAGATGTGGTGCTAGTAATTGAAGATACACAGCTGAGACTAATAAGCTATCAGAAATAATTGGGGGAAGAGTGTGACAGGTGATCAGGGAGAAGAGAGGAGAAAGTTTTAAAATGCTGAACATTTACATAGCAGCAGATTGCGAGGCAAGCTTCACTCTCTTAGAGGAACTGACAGTCCTCTTACCTAAAACACTGCCCCTAATACTTGTTGGAGATTTTAATTATATATTGGAGGAAAAGGAGAGGATGGGAAGTGACTTCTCAGAATTAGGTAAGAGCAGCTATACTAGAGGGAATGTGGTAGGCTACTCATGGTCCTGCACTGACTTTGTTTTTGGGTCTGTAGACTGGAAAGCTTGAGTGGCAGAGAGAATACTGATCTTCTCTGAGCACCTGCTACCGAGGATGGTGTTGGAAATGGGAGAACAAGGAATACCAGGTAGAGGGCAGTGGAAGTTAAATACAAGCCTGTTAGATGATGAACAAGTGTTCAGATCGTATAGAAGCCACAACGAAGGATGGAGAGCAATGAAAAGATTGTATGCAAGCAAAGTGAGATAGTGGGAATATGCTAAAGGAAGGACGTTAGCATTTTTCTTCAGAATGTGGGGAAAAGAAGGGTCAGGGAAAAGCAGAAGAAGTTTACAAGATTGCAATGAAGGCTACATGATTTCCTATGACTGGTGGGGAAAGGATTCCCAGTAGCAGAGGAAATTAGAGACAAGAAGAACCTATTGACAGGAATGTTTAGAAAGAAAGGAAAGAGAAACGCCATCCTTTTGAAGGCTGGCGAAGAATGGTCCTCTTACTTTGCCCAAAGCAGAACCTCCTGGTGTTCTTTTGGAAAGCCAAATGAGAAAGGCTTAGAAGAACAACATTATGCAAGGAGAAACTGAAGAGGGGATAGGGCTTCCCAAATGTATATTTGTATGTTTATGTAAAATATGTCAGTTTGTACTGCACAGAAGGGATAAAGGGGGGCAACGATTGGGCTGGGTTTGCCTGGTACCATGTGGGGATGTTACTGCATAAATACAATGTATGTAAAAGGTCACTTCCAGGGCCCTAGGCCTGAATAATGCCACCAATATATAAGAAGATTGTAAAATTTGTGAATTGGTACAAGATATAGACAAAAGCTGCAACAGAGTTAGTGGATCATAAAAAAATTAAGGCCTGGATCAGGAAAAAGGAGACTGTACCCCTTGTCATGATTGGGGCTAAGACAAGACATATATGAGATAAAGGGCAATAGGCATTAATAGATGAGCTTAGGAAGCAACAGGAAATAATGTGGTATTAAAAAATGAAAGTGTCCAGGGAATTTGGGGAAGGAGGGAATCATTGGATAATGTATAAATGTTCTGGTTTTTTGTTGGTCTTATTTGTTTAAGTTTTGGAAGCTGATGTAAGCATGTTTTAAGCTTAGTGTTTCATTTTCCTCTTACCTGATGCATTTTTTGTAAAATAATATAAGCTGATGGAACTTGTTAAAGTTTCAGTACCTTATTTTCTTCTTGACCTGTAATTAATGTAGTCCTTTTATAATGCAGTGTAAGCTGATAGAAGCAGATACTTTCTTCTTCTACTACTACTACTTCTCCTTCTCCTGCATCATCATCATCATCATCATCATGATAAAAGGTTCCCTTCAGTGTATTTCTCCAATATAGTCAGTCATGTGTTTTATGGGTATGTTCAGCATGGGATGCATTCAATTAACTTCATAGCTTGTTTCCATGACTGAGCACATGTTGCTTCTAGCAGCAGTTTAATGATAGGAAATGCATGGGGCTGGTATATGAATATAAGATAAAGGGCTTTTTTCTCCAGGCTGACTGGAGAAAAAAAGTGTTATCCTATAGTTGAGTAAATATGGTACAGTTAAAGAATATTACTTTACTCTGCAAACAGTCTTCAAGCTGTAGTGACTACAGACTCTGCTATAGGATATTTCTCCTTTAAGAACAGCTGCACATTGTTCAGATGCCAGTGCCAAGCTTTTGAACTTTTTAGATGTTTTTATACATATTTTAAACCTGATATTTACTTACCCAACATTAAAAACTAAACAGCACTTTTATAAATTCTCTAGTACAAATATTTTAGCTTACAATACAATCTGCACAGTTTTGAACAGAAGGTGCAAACATTTGCAATATGCTGCATTAACTAATGCATTTTACTTGTTTTCCCATCACAATTTTAAAAGAATTGAAACAGTGTTATGGAGAAGTTTCTTGCCAAATTTTGCTCTTTACTATTTAAGCATGCTGTTGAATTACATGAGCACTGGGAAGGATCAAACCAGATAAATGACTAATCTTTGGCAGTGTAATTCAATATCCAAACAAAGCAGTTTTCTAAAATATTGCTCAAAAGCACTGCTTTGGGATTGAGATTGTCTATGTCTAACTGTTGCTGAAGGGTTTTTTTAAAACCTGAAGTTGTAGTGATGGGCAAATATCATACAAATTAAACACTAATTTCTTCCTAGAAACACAAAAATGTCCACTAAAAGGGTAGATAAAAAGGTTCCCCAACAAGCATATGGGTGATAGAACAATCCTGTATCTGCTTCCTGAATAACTTCTAGAATAACTGTTGCATGCTAATAGATTGTGGTGCACTGCAACTATCCTGGACAATGCAGCCAAAGGCCAGAAGTGGCCTTACAAAACAGGCACTGGTCTAAATCACACAGAATTGAAGAAGCAAAACACTTTTTCTAGGGTGCATCTACACAAGACATTTACTGCATAGTAGACTAATTAGCTCTAATGTAAACATTGTGCCTCTACTCAGGAAACCCTATTATACTGGAGTAAACTAATTTGCTATGCAGCAGAATAGTACTAGAAAATGCAAGTGCTATCCTGCTGCAGAGTTTTTTACTTCTTTTACTCTGAAGCGGCACATGTGTAGATGCTACCCTGGCTGGCTGGGACATAAGGATGCTTCAGTGCAGGGGCTGCTTTGTGCCCCAGCCAGCTGCTTAACAGCATGTTAATGCAGGGGGAGCAGCCTTGGTCTGGCAGGCTGACTCCAGGGGCCCCTTGCCAGCCAAGACTGCTGTGATCTGGTTCAGCGTGCTGTAGTCCCAGGTGCACGTGTAAGCAGTGTGCCCAGAGCAATAAATTCTGCAATAATCCCATTATCCCATTCTGCAATAAGTGCTAGAGTTTATAGCTTTGTATTAATATGCAAGTTTCTTTCAGGGAACAGAATCTGGCCTTCATTCTAAGACAGTTAAACTCTTCAAACATATTGAAAGCCCTTATGCAAACTTTTCTTACTGCCCCCTACCTTTTACTATGTGGCTATTTTTCTTTGGTAGTGGCAGAAAGAACAGCATTCTTTATAAAAGGTTCAGCAGCCTTTCCCAGTGCTGGCAAAAATGCATACTGGTGGAGGTCATGGTTGGGAGAAGTTTCCAAGCAGAAATAGACAAATGTAATGAATAATAACCTATGATTCTACTAAAGTGTTGTTTCTTGCTGAATAAGCTATTTGGATGCAGAACAAATTTCCATAGATTTTGCTCTTTGAAAGCTGAAAAACGTTCACAAATGAACAGAACTCTAAGAAAGTTTTAAGTCTTTTAAACAAGAAAGCATACAAATGTGTGAAATGACTAGCAACTGCTCTTGTCTACACCGGCTTTTCAAATTTTATAAAAATTAAGTTCTGATACTGTTTTAGGTAGAGACCTGGAATATGAAGCTTCCAGACTGAAGTTAATATTTATAGCAGAAAAAAAATGCTACAAATCATGGCTTATGTCAAATTTGTTAGCCTGTATAGAACAATTGTTGCATAATATCATTCTTTCAGCAGGTCTGAAGTCTAAAATGTAACAGCAACTCTGAGAATTTCTTCTTTCCTGAGACTGACCTTTGAAGTTTATCATCTATAGAAAGCATGGATTGCCTCTGGGAGCATCTACATTTGAAATTAATGTGAAATAATTAACTATGGAAGAGTTAAAGTTCAAGTAAACTGCTCCTCGATGCAGCTTTTACATGTGCACACAGAACAGCAGCAATTTGAGCTGGGGTGGAGCGGGCCCCCAGTTGGCTGGGCTGACTGGATACAATTTACGCCCATGGTCAGCATCTATACATACATTTCAGTGCAGTAAATTACTCTGCCAGAAGATAGTACAGTCCCAGACAGTATTATCTTATGGTGGAGTCTACGCACTGTGTCTAAGGATTTTGTGACCTGGTCATAGAAGGCCACCAGGTTGGTCTGACAGGACTTGTCTCTAATGAGCCCATGTTGGTTGCCCCTAAGCATAATCACCCCTGCTGGCCCCTCGCAGACATGCACCAGGAGAATGATCTCAAAACACTTACTCAGGATCAAGGTAAGACTAACTGGCCTATAGTTTCCTGGGTCTTCCTTCCTCCCTTTTTTGAAAATGGGAACCATATTGGCCCTTTTCCAGTCCTCTGGCACAATGCCAGAGCACCATAAGTGCTCATAAAGCTGTGCCAGGGGTCCCACAATGACCTCTGCTAATTCCCTCAACACTCTGAGGTGGAGTTCATCAGGACCTGCTCATTTAGTTTCATTCAGTCCCTCCAGAAGTTCCCTGACTAGGTCCTCTTTGACCCTAGACCTGGGTGCAGCTCCCCTGGGGCTGACGGGGTCCTGGTGAGGGGGATGACCTGATCCCTGCTCAGAAAAATGGAGGCAAATAAATTGTTAAATAGTTTAGCTTTGCTGTCTGGTGCGAAGACCAGATTACCTAGCATGTCTTGCAGAGGCTCCACATTACCCAGTGTACCTTCTTTTTACCCCCTATGTATTTAAAATAGGACTTCTTGTTGTCCTTGATCCCGGTAGCTAGTCCCAGTTCCATCTCCACCTTGGCCTTCCTGACCGCCCCCCTACAGCCCGAGCAACAGAGGTATAGTCCTCCCTGGTGATGGACCCTCCCTTCCATTGCGTGTACACCTCCTTTTTAGCTAGAAAACATTCCTGGATGCTTTTGGTGAGTCATGGGGGCTTTTGCACCCTCTTGCCCCCTTTGGGATTACCTCCCTTTGGGCTTGGAGGATTGTCTCCTTAAGGAACAACCACTCTTCTTGGACACCCAACTCCCCTCCCCTCCAGGACCTTAGTGTCTCCCCAACTATTCTCTTTACCTCATTGAAATCCACCCTCCTGGATGGTGAATTCAAGCAGGTGATGATCGCTGTTGCCCTGGTGGTCCAACACCCGTAGACCACTCACCAGGTTGTCGCCCATGGCCAGGACCAGATCCAACAAGGTGTCTCCCCTGGTGGGGCTGTACACCTCCTGGGTTAGGTGGAGGTCCTGTATCTCACCTAGGAACTTATGTGAATGGTGAGACCTGGCTGACTGATCTTCCCAGCAGATGTCTGGAAAGTTCAGGTCACCCATGATGACTACATCCTTTGACCTAACTGCCTCTGTGAGCTGACTTATGAATTCCCGATCTAGCTCTTCCCCTTGGTTGGGTGGTCTGTAGTAGACCCCCACCGTTAAATCCCTTTCCCCTTGACCTCCTTGTACTCTAACCCAGAACACTTCAGTGTGCCTCCCTCTGACCCAGTGCTACTCATTGAGGATGTATATTTCTCGTTGACGTACAGTGCCACACTCCCACCTATCCTCCCTTGTCCTATCCCTCCTATACAGCCTATAGCCCTTAATATTCACTGCCCAGCCATGCGTTGGGTCCCACCATGTTTTGATGAGCCCCAAATGTCTGGGCTGGTGTTAGCTAGCAGGAGGGTAAGTTCCTCCTGCTTGTTCCCCATACTATGAGCATAAGTGTAGAGGCATTTGAGACCTCCTGAAGATGCATGCACTGCCCCCCTAATCTCAGTACTACCCAAGACCCTGTTGCTTACCTGGGTATTTGTTCTGCTCATTGTTGGTCTAGGCTGGGCTCTTCTTGTAGATGAGGCTTGGTTTAGTGGTCCAAGGCTTCCTCTGCCCTCATCTTCCCCTTCCCCCCATGACCCTAGTTCAAAGCCTGTTGGAGGAGATCAGCCAACCTAGAAGAGGGTGCTCTGTGCTCCCTCCCCATGGTCAGACTGTGCCCCTGGAGAAATCCTTGGAATCTTTTTATAACTAGGCTAGGCAAAGCTTTGCCTGGGATGATCGAGATAGGGAAGGTCCTGCTTTGTGAGGGGTTGGACTAGATGACCTCCTGAGGCCCCTTCTAACCCCATGTCCTAGGGCAATGGCAGCAGGTTGCAGAGCACAGCCCACAGTGGCAGCCTACCTCTGCTCCACACAAAAATCCAGGGGGTATGTGCCCCCCATGTCTCCCCCATGGTGTGCACAGTAGTGGGAGCCCCCTCCACACCCCTGGATAAGCTGCTTGGCCTCAGGTCCCATTAACTCCTGCCCCTGCTTCTGTGCCACTCCCTCTCTCACCACAGGGGCTTTTATCTATCCACCCATACCTCTTCCCTTCCCCATACACGTACCTGCTGGGTGCTGCTCCACATGCTGCCAGTCTGTGCTCCTGGCTGCCTACATGCTGTGTCTGTGTCTGTACCCCTTCACCCTGCTCCCTTCCACTGCAGCCTGTGCTGCAACCACTGCCCTGCATTTGGAGGGCTTAGCCCTGTTAGCCCCAGGCTTCCACTGCCTATGCCTCCTGGTGTTCCCAGTGAAGGAATTCAAATATACCACGACAATCAGAAATGCTCAGAGACAGGAAGAAATATCTTTTCCACCCATGGATTTATATTAGTATTTTATTTGTGTTACTACCATACCACGTAGTGTGCTAGTAAAGAACACTATTGTGTGGGACTCTGTACAAAGACAGAACAAGAAAAGATATATAGTGTGGGGGGGGGGGATTAAATTAAAACATGGGGATTTTTTTTAAAGCACAGAAAACCAGAATCCCTGCTCATGAGAACCCAGGTAGAGGGTCACACCACACACTAGAAAGCAAACCTGTACCAAACAGCTTACAATTTCAATATCTGATCAGAGACTACAATTAGATACACATTGATAGGAATGAAAGAAAACAATGAGGTATTTATCAGAATGTTAGGCACAATTGTCAACATGCCAATGGCCTCATCATCCTCAATTTTTTTTTGCAAGCTTCATCATAAAAAAGAGTTTAAAGAAGGATATGATGGAGGTTAATGAGGCAGTTTTGAGGATACTTATAGACTGCTTCATTCAAGTGTGAAGGAGAACATGAAAAAAGTACAAAAATGCTTATTTAAAATTGAAGTAGACAATAAAGGTTGGCAGCACTGGCCAATCAGAGGTGGGCATTTATCTCCTTACTGAAAGGAGATAAATAGGGATGAAGGGTTTTGAAAATGAAGATAAGCAACTTATAGAATCATAGAGGGCTGGAAGGCAACTCCAGAGGTCATCTAGTCTGACCCTCTGCTTGAGGCAAGATAAGCCCTATCCAAACCAATCTATACAATCATACTCTAAACCCCACATAAGACTACCATCAACCCAGACACAACACAGACCTAACATCCTAACCTGCCACAGGTAAAGCAGGGGAACCATGGCAGCCAATGTCCTGCTTCTGTGAAATGTTGTCAATATATGTTTATGAACAGGAATCCTGGTTTTCTTTGATCTAAAAATTCCCCAATTTTTGGTTAAAAAAATTACTCCAAATCCACATTTTTCCATGATTAAAATGAAACAACACTGATATATATATAT
>NW_017728906.1:131085547-131087291 GCF_001723895.1 Crocodylus porosus | reverse complement strand
TTAAATTAAAACATGGGGATTTTTTTTAAAGCAGAGAAAACCAGAATCCCTGCTCATGAGAACCCAGGTAGAGGGTCACACCACACACTAGAAAGCAAAGCAAAAATCCCTGTAGTATGTACCAATCTCACAATAGGATAAAATTCCTTCCTGACCCCAAATATGGTAACCAATCTGATTCTGAGAGGAGGGGCAAGACCTTCCAGCCACAAACCTCCAACTTGGCTCTGATAGGAACATTGGCACACTCTGATCAAAGAATCAAAGTCCTTGGCCTTAGCCATAGCCAACACCCAGTGCCTCTGAGGAAAGTTTAAAAACACCCTGACATGTAAGAGAAAGCAGGGGTGGCAATCAGCAAAGCCCAGAAATATGGGAAAGACCCATAGTAGAACACAGGAATAGCTACACCCAGATCATCCTCAAATTGTGGCTACCTTGATATACTGTTTTTATACAGAATCCAGCACAATAGGCTCCTTGATGTTCTTGAATACTCCCAGTGATAAAGAGTCCACAACTTCCCTAAGCAGTCTATTGCACTGCCTCATTATTCTAATAGTGAAGAAGCTTTTCTGGATATCCAATCTAAACTTACCTTGCTGCAACTGCACATCATTGGTTTGCACCCTCTTCTCCACAGCAAGAGAGAAAAGGTGCTTTCCTTCTTCTTTATGGTAGCTCTACAAATATTTGAAGACTACTATCATATCTTCTCTTAAATAACATTTACACAGGCTGAACATGTTTAGCTCCTTTAGCGTCTTGCGTGACTTGCTTTCCATGCCCTTTATCATATTTACTAGTGAATTTCCCATCAAGTATGATGGAAGAATTGCGACTTTCTTGATGGTGTTGTCTATCTAATTGTCTTCTCATAGCAGCATTTCCTTGAGACTCATTTGCACAACTTCCTTGATTATGTCGTGTATTTGTCTTCTCACAGTGACTTCCTCTTGTGGTTCATTTGCACAGTGTTCTTGATGGTGTTGTGCATCTACTTGTCTCTTCACAGTAGTCTCCTCTTGGGACTCATTTGCACGGCACTCTTGATGCTGCCTCAAATTCAACCACCTTCTCTGTGTAGCTTGGTCCTCAGGGCTTAGCTGGTCTGTCTGTGTGTCTGTCTGTGTCTCTTTCTGTCCATAGTGGTCTTTAAGGCTGCTGAGAGTCTTTAAGGGTGCTGGGGGCATAAAGCAAGGGGCCAGCTAAGGAAAAGCAGGAACCAGGCTTCCGGCTACTCTGAGGCTATTTTCTTGATGGTATCTAATTGTCTTCTCATAGTAGCTTCACAGTAGCCAGGATCCCAGTTCCCGCTTTTTCTCAGCTGGCGCTCCCTCTGCCTTCCCCACCACACCAGGCTCTCATCTCCCATAAAGAAGATTACAGACAGAGACACACAGACAGACAAACTAAGCCTTTTATGTATATAGATCGTCCATGCCCCTTATCATCTAGGCCCTTTGTTGTCTTTACTGCCAACCTCTAGATCAGTGAGGATCTAGTCAGGGAACTTCTGGAGGGACTGGATGTATTTAAATCAGCTGGTCCAGACCATCTCCACCCCAGAGTGCTGAGGGAATTAGCTGAGATCATTGCGGGACCCCTGGCATGGCTTTATGAGCACTCATGGTGCTCTGGTGTGCTGCCAGAGGACTGGAAGAGGGCCAATGTGGTTCCCATGTTCAAAAAAGGGAGGAAGGGGGACCCGGGGAACTATAGGCCAGTTAGTCTTACCTTGATC
>NW_017728906.1:131077026-131085064 GCF_001723895.1 Crocodylus porosus | reverse complement strand
GATGCATCTCAAGCAGGTCCAAGGAGGTGATACTCTCCCTCTATGCGGCACTGGTCAGGCCGCAGCTGGGGTACTGCATCTAGTTCTGGGTGCCACACTTAAAGAGGGATGTGGACAACATGGAGAGGGTCCCGAGGAGGGTCCTCTGATTCGCATGATCAGGGGACAGCAGGGCAGGCCCTATGAGGACAGGCTACGAGACCTGAACCTGTTCAGCCTCCACAACAGAAAGCTGAGGGGGGAATCTAATGGCCTGTTACAAACTAGTCAGAGGGGACTATCAGGCATTGTGGGAGTCCCTGTTCCCCCAAGCACTACCAGGAGTGACTAGAAATAACGGTCACAAGCTGGCAGAGAGTAAATTCAGATTAGACATAAGGAGGTGCTACTTCATGGTCAGGGCAGCTAGGATCTGGAACCAACTTCCAAGCGAAGTGATGCTGGCTTCTACCCTGGGGGTCTTTAAAACAAGGCTAGATGAACACCTTGCTGGGGTCTTTTGACCCCAGTACTTTTTCCTGCCATGGCAGTGGGTCAGACTTGATGATCTGCTTAGGTCCCTTCTGACCCTACTAACTATGAAACTATGAAACTCTGGACCATCTCTAACTTCTCCATGTCATTTTTAAAATGTGGAGCCCAGAACAGCACAAAATACTTCGGATGAGGCCTAACCAGTACCAAGCAGAAAGACACAATCATCTCTCTATTATAGATTCATAGATTCATAGATGTAGGATCGGAAGGGACCTTGTAGTTCTTCTAGTCCTTCTCTCCTGCCCTGGGTAGGAGAGAAAACTGGACTCAAATGACCCCAGCCAGGTAAATGTTGAGCCTCCTCTTAAAGACCCCAGAGTAGGTCTAGTCTAAACCTACTGTCTAGCAATTTATGGCTGTTATTCCTTGTTACTCCAGGAGGCACTTAGGGGAACAAGGTCTCTCCCAAACCCCGCTGGTCCCCCCTAGTAAGTTTGTAGATGGCCACCAGATGCCCCCTCAGCCTTCTCTTATGAAAGCTGAAGAGGTTAAGGTCCCATAGCCTCTCCTCATAGGGTCTGCCCTGCTGTCCCTGGATCATGCGAATGGCCCTTCTTTCGACCATCTCCATGTTTTCCACATCCCTCTTGAAGTGTGGTGCTCAGAACTGGACACAGTACTCCAGCTGCAGCCTGACCAGTGTTGAATAAAGGGGGAGGATCACCTCCTTGGTTCTGCTTGTGATGCATCTGTGGATGCACAACAAGGTATGGTTAGCCTTCCTGACAGTGTTCTTGCATTGTCAGCCCATGTTCATCTTGGAGTCAATAATGATTCCAAGATCTCTTTCTGCCATCATGCTTTCAAGAAGGGAGTTCCCCAGCCTATAGGTATGCTGGTTGTTCCTACTGCCCAAGCGCGGCACCCTGCACTTGTCAGTATTGAAACCCATACTATTTTCATTTGCCCACCCTTGTAACCTGTCCAGGTCCTGCTGTAATCTGTCCTTTTTGTTTGGGGTGATAGAAAAGGATGAGTCAGTGAAGGGGTTAAAAGCAAGAGGCTTACAAGAGGTTGGGACAGAGATTTTTGCAAATGAATGCTGAATAGATACAAGAAGGACAAGCTTTATTTATTAATGCCAGAGAAACAAATATTGAAGCAAGTGAGATGTGATTACTGGGGATGATCTGGGTGTTGCTATTCTTATGTTCTACTATGGAAATTTACCACATTTCTTGACTTTGTTGAATGCCCTCACCCTTGCTTTCTGGGCTATATGAATGGGTAGGAAAGTCTGTGTCCCTAGGAATAGTATGTAGAAATATAATCTATAATATTTAGATTTAGTGTGAATGTAAGAACCTAAGGTCTAAATCAAAGATGTCACCCAAGCACCAGCCTGATTGACAGGCAGAAATGCTGTGTTCTCTCAAAGTAGTTAAGAAAGTTGGGGCTAGTTTGGAGGGAAACATTTAGCTATATTTTAGTTATGCTGAGCTTGAGGTGACAGTTATCTTCCAGGATATGGTAGAGAGACAGGCTAAGATTTTACTTAAGGCAGAAGACAGCTATAAATTATCAGTATAGGGATGGTAGCTGACTTTGTGTTTCAAAAGGGAAAGTACCAACAGATATAGTGAAGAAGGAGTAAAGGAGACCATGAACAAGGTTTTGTGAAAATCCAGAGAAAGTTTGAGTAGGTGGAAACAGTTCCAACAGAGAACGCATAATGTAGTGATTAAAACATAATCAGGGCTCCTGGTTTTCTCTAATAAAAAAATTCCAATTTTCAAATTTAAAAAAGTAATCCAAAATCCACATTTGTCCACGATTAAAATGAAACACCACTAATATATAGATAAATAGATATAGCTCTATATAGTAGTGTTTCATTTCATCATGGACAAATGTGGATTTTGGATTACTTTTTTAAATCTGAAAATTGGGAATTTTTTTTTTAATCAGAGGAAATCAGAATCCTGAACATAATGGAGGAGAAAATCTAAAAAAGGGAAGTAAAACACCCTAGGGAGCATATAGTTTCAATAAAGACCTCATTGCCACTTGTGTCAAAGGAAGTGTAACAGCACAGAAGAAGAGAATAGGATGATAGCTCTGAGATCTGGTTAGGAAGAGGTCTTACATTTTTTGCTTGGCGCTTGCTCAGTGGAGCACATGGGGTACTGAATCATTAAGGTTCTAGGATGGGTTCAAAGGTGACAAACTTCACACATGTATTGTAAATGATGTGTTCAATGGCCTTGGGGAGTTAAGAGTTGAAACAAAGCAAATGGAATGGTAGCTGGAAAAACCAAGAGAAAGGCAAGGGAATTTTTATTTAAGTAAGGAGTGACTAAAATATGCTTGTATTTTGAAGTCAAAGAGCCGAGGGAGCATGAGAGATTAAGGAAAAGAGATTAAGGAAAAGGGTGGGGATGAAATTAGATACAAAGGAGATCAAGAGATTTAATTACTCCTGGACATCCTAAAAGCATGGATAATTGTGGATGAATAAAACAAACGATTTGTTTAAAAAAGTACAGTACAAAATTTCAATTAATTCATATCTGGAATTCTTCAGGGATGAACTTGTAATCTGTTTTTTGTTTTAATTCTATATATAAAAAACTTTCCAAGTCACTTTGGGGAGGGCTGGGTACAGGATGCAGCACTTGATGCAGACATGAGGCATGGGAGAGGGTGAAAGGACTGCATGTTTTATTCCCATCTCTGCCACTGGCCTGTTCTGTAAATTTGAGCAAATTGCTTCACCTCTCTCTGCATTAGTTTCCCCATCTGCAATATGAGAATAATGATATGTTTTACTTTATCAACAACGCTGAGATCCACCAAGGAAAAGCTCTGTAGGAGAGTTGTACAGGCAATTTTACTTTTTTTCCATTTTCAGTTTCTGAAGGCACTTGGGGCTTGATTCATCTCCCACAGAAATCAAAGTCAGTTCATTACATATGGAGCTAGATCAGACCCTTGGTGATAGTTATTTTTTGTGGTTTTGCTGATAATACACACACATTTTGTAATTCTTTTGACAATATTTTTTACCAGAAATGGCTGCTGTAGAGCTGAACTGGAATCTGCACAGATACTAATGTGCAGAAAAAACAAGATGTGGTGTTGAATATGTTCATATAGTAAATCTCGCCAACATAAAAAATTCTTCTGTAGGGAAGCATGAAAAAACATTAAAAAAAATTGGGAACTTGCAATAAGTGGGAGCTTTGCTTTTCTTTCCTGTCCTGTCCTGTCCTAAATCAGTTTTAAAAAATCAAGTTGTCAAATGTCCCTTTAAATAGTCAGAAAACATTTGCAGATTTAAAAAAGAAAGATATGATGTCTATTTAAGAGCACATGTTTTTTATGCCGTATTCCATTTTATATATGGGTCCTATGATTTATTGACAGCCAATATAGATGGTTCGTTATTTTCTATTCATCCTAACCTTGGTCAAATAATACAACCCTACTTCTTTTCACAATATTTTCCTAATATCTCAGTTCATTTAATTCTATTGATCCACTGAAGAGTATAATGGCAATGAAACTGGAATTAATAGCACCTCCCTTTTCCAATGCTAAGAGCTTTCCTATTTAGTCTGTGGACCATCACACAAAATCATAAAAGTAGACAAAAAAGCAGACTGACCTTTATCAGCTAGTATTGTGTTGCAAAATTCACCAAAGCCAAGAACATCATTTTCAGTTTTATGGCACTGTTTTCTTAAATAATGAGAGAGAGGAAAAAAGGAACAACTGACCCCTGTTCAGCATTTACTTAAGCAGAATTGGCATTAATAGAGTATTCTGTCAAAAATTCAAGCTCAGGAAAATGTATGGCTTTGTCCACAGCAGCAGCTATCTTAGCAGATTGCACTGTCACTGCTTCACACAAAGAGCATTGCAACACCATTAGTGGACATAAATAATGCACAAGCTCTTATGCAGTACTCAGCTAAGTGCATGGAAACCTTGGGCTCCTGTTGTCAGAAATTCAATGGATTAGTACCTAGATTTATTTTAAGTCTGTAAAGCACTTTGTTCTTGACAGCGTTCAAAGTAGAAAGAGTGCTATCCTGAATGTGCATCTTAATACTGTCATTCCTGTCTTGTAAGAATAGATGAAATATGGGCTGCAATACTTCTTTTTAATATTTAAAAGTTTTCACTGTGCACATGCAAGAAATGTATTTATTAATAGTTATCCACAGTTTTCTCATTGATCTGAAAAAGCAAAATTAAGGTCTGCAATTCAAGATTAGTAAGAGGCACAAATTAGTAAAATGGAAAATAATAAACAAATCATTATCACTGTCATGCATTCTTCTTTGTAAACTAGATGTGCCCTCTGCTAGCTTTCTATATAAATATCAAGTGTATTCCTCCATTACAACACAAATTGCTTAGCTCTGAAGATGAGCATTATTAAAAAGAGATCATATGGTTAAGATGAACATTATTGAGGAAAGATCATGTGGTTAACTGAGTCAATCATGAATATTGTAATCTAATTACATTTATTGAGAGCTCAAAAATTTCTTACCTAGCACACACAAAATACTGCCATAGTCTCATGTACGGTCTTGTCTAAAACTAAATGTCATTGGATTAGTTTTAAACAGAAGTTTTCAAAACCATCATTCAAAGACATCTGAAATATGTTCAAAAAATTGCTTCACAGCAATATAAACTGAGGGGTCTTTTTGCCTCTGGATGTGCTGTAGAGTTAAGCATGATAATCCCCCATGCATTGAGAGGATAACAGGACCCTTTGTGTAGATTAAAAGCAGTTTTCTATTGATATCAGGGTGGTAATGCAAGAACAGCAATATCTCATGTGAAGGTCAATCTTTCACAATGCCACTAAGACATAAAATCTTCGTTTGAAATAATAACAGTTACCTTTTCTCTTTGCTTGCATGGTCCATGAATTTCCACACAATTCATTGAACCACCAGTCAATGAACTATTCGTTACTGAACGCTATGATTTCAGAATCACAATATGTACGTCATTAATGTCCGAGCAGAAAAAAATATGTTAATTCCACAGAACCTAAAGATATTTTAACCAAACTAAAATAATATTGCAATATTCACATATTAACACTTGAAACTGATTTGCTTTGTTAATGACTCTGATTTCTGTGGCAAATCCCCCCTCTCCAGCCAAAACAAAATATACGTTTATCACTTTGTTTACTGAAAGACACATGAGTTATGAAGTATATGAGCTTATCCATTAAGATTGGAGATACTATGTTCAGAATATCCTTAGGTTCTGTTCTTTTTTTCTAAACCTTTGATTAACATAGTGGCTGAAATCCTTGTGACTTTTTCATTACAAAAGACAAGCTCTCTTACAACTGAAAAGGTTTGTTGATTTGCATTTCAGTATATAGGCTATGGATACCTCAGGGATATATTGTTAATTTATTCTTGATTATTATATGCAATATTTTCTGTAAGCATTTTAGCTGTTCAACATGTAAAAAAATATTAACATTAATAGCTTTCTGGACCTGAACTGTAGGTAGTGAGAATTTTAAACATAAGTACTGCAGGTATCAAGGAGCAATAAATAGCTTACATGCTATGATCAATAGGTGGCGCTTTTCCCCTTTCTGATTGTAGCTTCTCTGAATACTGTGGTCAAATGTTTTAATGAGTGCTTTTTGAATATTCAACATTACTTACAAAACAGAGAAAATTTTGAGTAGTTTCTAGTAATTTTTCTCCCTCTCTGTGGGATATTCAAGGGACTTGCAATAGAACTGCATATCTCGTCATTATCATTAAAAGTTTGGTACAGGAGTTTATCCTGTTTTGCTTCTAAGAAACTGACTTCTAATTGTATATCTGATATGATTTTTCAAAACTTGATTTTGTATGGAAAAGGGACAGACTCTAGAGGCCATTTGCAATTGCCATAGAACTGAGGAAGAAAGCACTTTTTTTTACATTTTCTTTTTTATATATGAACCATCATGAAAACTAATAGCATACATAGTATGTTGTGAACTTTGATACAAAAGAAAGGCCAGATGCTACAGTCTTCTTGTCATCAGTCATCCAATGAAGAAAAAAAAGAAACATCCCAACTGCAGCATGTCATAATAAAACAATCTGTACTTATGTATACATATTTTATATTTGTATCCATATATATGAATGCTAATATACCATAGTAATTTAATATCAGTCATATGTGACCATGAATCTTGAAATCCTGGATACACTAAAATTAATGATAAAACTCATACTGATTTCAGGGGATTCAGATTTTCACCCTCATTTCCTAAGGAAAAAATGACACATACTTCCTGAGAACAGAAAGAATTTTACTGCTCCAGGGTTAGAGAGAGAGAAAGACAGAGTACACACTCATACACCCACACATCTACATTGCTTATATATGTACAGACTTTTGTCATTCTCTCTCATTCCCGCATTGACATTTTTAAAGGCGAAAAGATAATTGATTAGCAATGCAAGACATTTTCCTAATGCTTAAAGGCAAAATAAAGTTTCTTATCTAGTTCCAGTTATCAATATCTTAAAATAAAAACTGCATTTTGAGAACAGAATTATATCATGATAAGAAGTTCTGGCTGTAACTATGAGTTTTGCATTGATTAATCGGTGGAGTTAGAAGGTAAAAACTCTCTTTGCAAGAAAGTCAAGTAGAAGCCATGAAAGTGAAGCTCAAGCTGTTTGCAATGTTATCAGAATAGTGCATTGTATGTCAATAGCCTCATTTTATGGCTTTTTATGCTTAGAGTAAATTACAAGTTTTTAAACCGCATACAAAGTGTTGCAATTGAACAAGTTTATAGAATTTTAAGATTACCTGGAAATAAATTTTAAAAAGTATTTATTTAGTTTAAAATAAGTAAATGTTCATACATGTATAAAACAACTACAGACATGCTATCTGAGGAATGATTATTGGTTTTAGATCATTGACCAGCTACAATGATCAGATTAAACATATATTTTCCCATTAAAATCATACTTTAGAGAACAATAATTTTCCTGATTGTGCTGCGAAGAACATATTAGGCTATGAACAGATGTCATATTTGTTCCAGGAGAAATCATTTTCTCCCAGGACAAAGTATGATCATACATATGTCCATATCTGTTGTTTTGGGACAAACCCTGAATAAGGTTCATTTGATCCGTGGTCCCCCTGCTTTACCTGCCTTACTTGTGGTAGGTTAGAGTATTATGTCAAACCACGGGTACATAAACTCTAACTTGTAAGCCAGATGTGGTCCACAGACCCATGACATCTAACCTTACAAGTTGCAAAAATTGGCAATGAGGAGTGACAGAAGCTCCATGCAGCAAGATTCAGCCTTAACAGGGCCATCTGGATTCACCTCCAAGGAGGATTAATTCTGCACTGGTCCAGTCCTGCAGGGAGCAAACCAGGAAAGCCAAGGCTGCAACTGAAGTCCAACTAGCTTCGAGCATCAAGGACAACAAAAAGTCCTTTTCAGATATGTGGGGAGCTGGAGGAAAAGCAAGGGCAACATTGG
>NW_017728906.1:130996368-131075431 GCF_001723895.1 Crocodylus porosus | reverse complement strand
AGGTGGTTCAAGCACCTACATTGAACACCTTCAAGAGTAAATTGGATGCTTATCTTGCTGGGGTCCTATGACCCCAGCTGACTTCCTGCTCATTTGGGCAGGGGGCTGGACTCGATGATCTCCCAAGGTCCCTTCTAGCCCTGATGTCTATGAAATCTATGAAATCCATCCTGCCCCCTGAGCATCCAGATCAAGTTGGGCTGCTCCCCCAACCCACCCACATGTCCATACTGGGGCTGAAATGTTCCACCCTGTCCCTCCCCTGCATTTTGGGATCAGGGCCTGGTTGCTTCCCTTCCCCACCCCTGTGCCTGTCCAGATCAGAGTTAATCCATTCTCCACCCCCCTCCCCACACGCCTATTTTGGGACCACCCTGTCCCAACTCACATATCTAAATCAGGATCAAGACTGGGAGCTGCCTGCTCCCCCTCTCCTCCATCCATTCACATTAGTGTCGCTCCTCCCCACTCCACCCCCATTCCCCATAGCACATCTGGATCAGGGTCAACCTGCACAACCCCATCCCCCCAAGCTGGATTGGGCCTATTGGCCAGACCTGGCCAGCAGAGGGACCTGGCACAGGTCTCAGGTAGGGAGCTGGACTAGATGACCCTTGGAGGTTCCTTCTAGCCCTATTTTTCTATAATTTAATGCTAGGAAGTGCTAACAGGTATCTCTGAGTATCTCAAAATGCATCTGAATGGTTCTCCCAAGATAATACCATTGAATCAATGGCAGAAAGCAGCATTCAGCTGCTCACCAAATCCCAGTTGGATAGGCATATGTGGATATACCAATCCCAGGACTTTTCCTGTCTTGAACAAAAGATAAGCACCAGTAGTTCCAGGACAGTGCATTGTCTGTTTCTAGCCTTAGAGTGTTAAAAATAAAAGATTTGGAAATCTTGATCCTCTGGGCCAAAATTATTTGACTGAGTTTGCTCCAGGTACTGCTGTGTGGATTAGGGTGCACTGAATTATTTATGCTAATAAGCAGAGATATGGCTAGCTATTTCTATATTTTAGGCAGAGCAGGCCAGGGAAGGGGAGGTGGTTAGTAGGCAGGCAGATACTGTGTGAGGGCTCTGGAGAGTGAAGTGATTGGAAAACAGGGACAAGCTTTTATCCCTCATGTCAAGGGCTCACTATACTCTGCTGTGGCTGTTGTGGCTGTGGGACAGCCTCCCCATATACCAGTTGCAGCAGCCCTTTAGTATATGGTCCACTGGGGTCACCATTCTGGCACCCTCTCTAAATCAACAGTGGGACTGGTGCCCTGCTCACCTATCCCTGGTTACACAATTGCTAATAGAGAGGCAAGGCACAGAGCACTCAGTTATCTGAGCCACAACAATTTCTATAATCCATAGACACCTATAAACAGTAGAAACAGCCTGTCACAACATTCTTTCTTGGATGCCCTGATTCTCCAAACTTTTATAGAAACAAACAATATCAGCTCCTCATATGCCCAGTGCCCAGCACACAGTCTGCACCTGTGAATGCTCTCGCAGTGCTTCCATAGGCACCAGTTTCAATTGACAGGCCTATCATCTGCTAATCTCTCAGAAAGGAATCCCATCATTCCCTCCACTCTTCAGTTGGACTGCCTGGGCCCTGATGTAGCCTTTTTTCCAAGAACTCTGACCACTTTGAAAATGCTGGGATTACGAATAGCTTGCTTTTCAAAATAAATTATTATTTATTTATGCATAGGAACATACTGAGCTGATAGAAAGAGTTTAAAGCAACAAAATAATAAATAAATAAATGCCTATTGCCCTACCTATCCTTAACATTTGTTTCAAGTGAGTACCAGGGGTGGGACAGTCATCCACCCTGGTAATCTTCAAAAAGCATCTTCACACCCATCTTGCAGGGGTCATCTGATCCCAGTCTTTCCTGCCCAAGTGCAGGGGGGCTGGACCCAATGATCTGTAAGGTCCCTTCCAGTCTCTAACAGCTATGAAACTATAAGTAGGTTAGGTTGAGTTTTTTTGGTGTCTTTCCTTGAGGCTCTTGGATAACAAGTTGCAGCCTGCTTTTCTGATGACCCTTTGTATTCTTCTTTCTTCAGGTTCAGCTTCTTAAACTAGTTGTATGCCTTTTATTTGAGACTTCTCACCAAAGTTAGGATCTCCCCTAGTCGTGGGACTACCACAACCTGAGGCATTAAATAATGCTAAGAGAAATTACTACTTCCGTTGTCTGCTTCACTACCAGGTATGAGTGAACTGCTCAACCTTCTCTGTTGGGTTGAGTTAGGCTTCTGACACCATCTTGAAGAAAACGTATGTAGACTTCTGCCAGCAATAGCCATTCCTTCAGTAGCTGGTGTTTTCTTCAACTATGCTTCATGTCTGGCAACAGAAACTGCTACAGTGAAAGGATTCAGAGCTACACTTGGATGTATATGCATATAGGAATCTGGACAGTAGTAACTGCTTCCTGCCACTAAATAGAAGCAGGTAAAAATAGATAACCCCTTGTTACCTTTTAGCTGGCACTCTGAAGTAGGCCAGAGGACTTGGCTGTCATTTACTTTGGGTTTTGTCTATTCTTTCCATTGTTCTAAACTTAGCTAATAAAAAAGATGGGTAAGTCACTTTAATCCTTTGCCAATTTCCAATAAAGTCTTTATGTTCAGCTGATAATGAAGTGGCACCATATAAAAAGATAGGTGGAAGACAGGTATGGTGGTAGACAGATAAGCAGAAAGATAGATGGATCGATTCGTATGTTTACTCATTGGCATGATAACTTAGCACCTGTGCATTTGAATCAAAATAGAGGCAGCTGCAGAAAGAGAAATCTTCACATTAGTGGAATGCCAGATTGTTTAAAAAAAAAAATCCAGTATAAACAGTTTTAAACACATCTTTGTTTATCTACATTTTCATAAAAGTTTGCTTTCTCAAAACTTACATTTTAGGTGAAACTATGCATTCACATTTGTGTGAAAACTGATTGAAAATAGGGATTTATACCTGTGAAATACTTCTCTTTGTATCATATCCAAGAGGTACGAGTTGTCGTTTGCCAGTTGGAGTCTTGCTTTATCTCTTTCAAAATATATAATTATTTCATATAAATATGTGTGTTTATATATCCTCTATAACATACTGTAATTTACCAGGCAAATTATCACTGCTTCACTATACTTAACATAATAGCAATGATTAGCGGTGCACTTTGGGATACATTTTCAAAGATTTTCAAACATTGATATTATGGCAGTTGGGTTGGTAAAAATCCATAAAAACACCTTAAAAATGTGCCATCAATTCAAGTCTCTTTACTGAAACTATTTTTGTTTAAATGCAAGTTAGAACTCTTGCCTACTTTTCTACAAAAATTTGCATTTTGAAGTATGTATTTCTAAATAATTATAGATGTTTATGTTTATAGGAGATTTACAAATCTTTTCCAGTTCTCTCTTAACAGAGGACTGACATCTGTAGGCAAACCGTGAACTAGAGCAACAAGTTATTACATTTCTACTTTTCTTTTCTTCGGTGATGTTGAACAAGATGTTAAATATGCTCTATATGCAATGCATAGTGTATTTAAACCCTAGCTGCCTCTTTCATAGACAACCATGCTTTGCAACTTCCTCTTCGCTGATGTCTGTGCACTTTGTGCAGGCTCAGAGGCTGACATGCAACAGTCCATGGACTTGTTCTTGTCATCTTGTGACAACTTTGGACTCACTATTAACATGAAGAAGAGCAAAGTGATGCTTCATGAACCTGCACCTGGCTCAACACCCCAGGAATCACATGTCTCAGTTAAAGGCTAATAACTGTTGATGGTCAACAAGTTTGTCTATCTAGGCAGCACACACTTCCATGCTGTCCACATCAACAACAAATTCAATGTGAGACTAGTGAAAGCTAGTGTGGCCTTTGGCAGGCTCTGTAAGTCGGTCTGTAACTTGGTTAGAATGTTGATGAAACTGAAGCTTTCCAAAGCCATCATTCTCCCGACTCTCCTTTATGCCTGCAAAACCTGAACCATCTACCAGCGTCCTGTCAAGAAACTAATCCACTTTCACCTGTGCTGCCTGGAAAAGATACAAAGATCAAGTGGCAGGACAAGATTCTGGATACTAAGGTGCTCAGAAAATCAGCTGTCCCCAGTATTCACACTCTACTGAAACTGGCGCAGCTAAGATGGGCTGGCCACCTTTCAAGAATTCCTGACACTTACCTGCTGAAGAAAATCTTCTACAGCAAACTGTCAAATGAAGTACACTTTCACGGCACACCAAAGAAGTGGTTTAAGGACACCCTAAAGGTGTCCCTAAAGAATTCTGGCATTGACCCAGAGTTGTGGGAGCAAATCACTTGTGACAGTCCGTCCTGGAGGTCATCAATCCAGAACACAACTGGCCTTCGAACAGCAATGCACAGCAGAAGCACTGAAGAAACACATGGCCATGAAAATGAAAACCTCTCATACCCAGTCCTCATCACTTTCCTGCCTCTGCTGCAGCAGATTGTTCTAGGCAAAGATCAGGCTTATAAGTCACTTACATACCCATGTGACCTAGGCTCCACCTCCCTCCTTTCTCTGTCCTCTCTTTCTTTTTTTTCTTCTTTTCTCTGTTCTCCCTCCCTGTTTCTTTCCTACTTCTTTTCTCTCTTCTTCCCCCCCACTAGATACAGTTGTCTTCACCCATGAAGAAGGATGAACACACTGGCATGCCTCTTCCACAGGAAAAGAGAAAAAAGAACAGATTCAGACCAAGACAAAAAAACCTAAGTAGGTAATATGTACTGGCTGGTATATTGGAAAAAGATCAAAGTAGGTAAATAAATCCATACTTATAGGGAAGTAAGGATGGGAAAATAATCTGAAATTGGCTGTGAAGAATATATTAGCTGACCTATAGCATTTCTAGAGTGTGGCGGGACATAGGAATTTACAAATAAAATTAGCTTTAAAAACCATAGAGATGGGGTTGGCAACGCTTTCCAGCAGCAGGGCAGAATAACTTTTAGGGCAGAGGCAGCCCAGCATTAGGACATGTTTTCCTCTGCCTCTTCTCCCTGTTAGCCACTGTAGCAAAGCCACAGGCACAGCCTTCCCCTGCTGAAGCTCCTGCCACCCAACTGCAGCATGTAAAAGCCCCTTGCCAGAAATTCTGCTGAATTCATGGCTCCAGAAGCTGAATCCAAAAGCTCTAGCCCACATTCCATTGGTTGCCAACCCCTGCTATAGAAGAATATTTCATATGGCCATGCTCTTGTGGGAGAAGAAGCTGTTATATGTTAGTAGAGAGTGTGCATCTAGCAATACTTCTTCAAGGCTTCCAAATGACTGGGATGAGCTCTTAAAATGCTAGTAAAAATAAGTCATGAAAAATCCCAGGCTGATAACAGATTTGCAGAAATTAGGATCATTCATTAAATATTCATGATGAATAATTCAACCAGCTTTAGTGTTTAATAAATAATAAACAAGTTATAAATATAATAATAGCTGGTTAGAAGAGTCTTTAAACTGTTATTGTCTGACCCATTAGTGACTAGAAAGCCAGAACCCTCAATAAACAAACATGTAAGGAAAAGCAGGCCAACAGAACACTATCAGTTACATGAACTCACTTATAAAATAGTTCAGTTTATGTGACATCTGTCACAAAACTTATTTGACAGACATTATTCTTCAGTCTGTTCTACCTATTAGAATCTAATTAATTTATCCAGATTAGCATTCAGAATTCGCATAGTATACTGACTACTTCAATCTACATTTGATCTTATATTTTCTCATCATCAGCTTTTTCTTATCATCAGAAATTTGAATGGGAATTTTGTCACTTCCTTGATAATATATATATAGTATAGGTGCACTTTAAAAAAAAATTAGGAGAAACACTAAGATACTAGGTTTGCTAATTTTGCCTTTCTATCTCAGAATCAAATGTTCACCAAAAAGGAATAGAAATGAAAATTATACAATAATGTTTTATAAAGTCTTTTACAAATGGCCCTAATAAAGAATAAATAATACATTCTTAGAGGACCTACAGAACTAAAAGAAGGCTAATCAGAGTTATATTCCTTAGTTCAATTTGTATTAATATCCACATAGGTAAAAAAAAAAAAAAAAAAAAGGTAAAAATGGAATTGGTTGAAGCTGTTTTGGATTTACAATACTTTTGATAATTTTCAGTGTGACTCACTAAAGGTGTCAGTCTTTGGAGAATTCTTGGGACCTTTGGATAAACTAATATTTCTCTTACTAGAACATTTATTTCCTATTTAGATACTATATGTGTGACAAGGGTGTCTTCCAGGCCCGGTGCTAGTATAGGCCCACCCCTGTCTTTGGGCAAACCACCTACCTTGCTCTCCTGCCACACCTTGTTGTTAAATAATCAAGATATTAATTAGGCAGTGTGAGGGAGTGGGGCCTAGGAGCAGCTGTGAACTCCCTAGCGCCCCCTACCGTCACTCAAGGCTGGACTCAGCACCCTTGGATTCTCGTCCGCCACGACTTTGATGATAAATAATTTTAGATGGGAGGCTGCCTTTATCCCCCCGGTGAACAGTACGTATGTTCCTGCCTCTACTCCGTATGGGGTACCTCTGTGCACCCCTGCCTTAAGGGCTATGCATGCCTCCAAACCTCCCCTTTAGCACACCCCAAGCCTCGCAGCTGTTCCCTGGGACGTTATGTGGTCCCCTGCCCTCTGGTGCCCCTGGGCCTGGCACGTAGCCGCCGCCCTGTTACCGGCGCCTCTGGGCCTGTTACACTCTTGGGCTACTACTCAGCCCGTCGCCCCACTCTGGGACCTATGCCGTGCTCTTCATGGCCGTTGCCCCCTTCTGGGCCTACACTGCACTCTTCATGCATGCTCGCTGCCCCCTCTGGGGCCTCGCCCTCTCTGGGGCTTATGATGCACTCTCCACAGCCATTGCCCCCTTCTGGGCCTACACCATGCTCTTCACGCGCACTCACTGCCCCTTCTGGGGCCTCGCCCTCTCTGGGGTCTAAACTGCGCTCCTCGTGCTTGGGGCTCAGGTGGCCGCAGCCGTGCCTGGCCCCTTGACCCTTCTCTGGGTCGTTTGCCCCACTGGGCAAAACACCGCCCTTACAGGCTGGGGTCCGAAACCCCGCACCCCGCGCCTCTCCGGCACAACACCACGCCTCTCCGGCGCAAACAGTGGTGCCCCACTGGCACCGCTGATTGTGCCGCTACTGGGCACTCGGGACCCTCAGGTTATTGGGGAGCTCCCATGAGGCTCCTCTCACCCCTACAGCCTCACCCGGTCCTCCAGTAACTATAACCGAAACCTGAGCTACCTGGCTACAACATAAACAACACAGAGCCTCCCCGCTCATAGGCAAACTCCAAGCCCCTCTAGGGCTTGCACCGTACCTCCTTTCAGGGTTTTCTCATCCCTGGCATCATCGCAGCCGGTCAGCGTGGTAAGGCTGCAACTACCAACTCAGGCCGCTCAGCTCAGCCACAGAGCTCCTGCTCCTGCTCCTGCTCCTGCTCCTGCTCCTGCTCCTGCTCCTGCGGCTGCCAGAAGGGAACTGCTGGTTAGGCTCTGGCCTGGGCTGTTTATAAAGGCCTGGCCCTGCCCCTTTCTGGCCACCTGACCTGCCTGGCTGCCCTGGCAACTGGCACCTGAGCTTCCCTAGTGATTGGCAGCTCTGTCAATCTCAATCCCAGTCATGGGGCACCTATGTGACCCCGTGACAGGCAGGAAGCTGTCCTTCAAGTGCCCCAGTAATGTTTACATGCTCCGACCACCCCTTATATGTCCCATATCTCACAGATGTTTCCTCCAGTGGTTTACACTAGGTTCTTCCTTTAGACAGACAAACATACAAACATACACAAACACACTGGGCCCCTGGCCCCACATACTGGACTCCCAGCCCTCGGTTCCCCTCACTGGGGCTTCATGCTGCCACCTCCCTGGGGCTCCTCTGGGTCTTCCACCCTGTGGGGCTCAGGGTCTGCAGCCATGTCTGGCCCCCTCTCAGGGCCTCTACAACCTCAGGCCTCACAGGGAGCCTGGATGCTGATACAGGTCCTTCCACTGACCTAGGCCCTGCCTTAGGACTCCCATGATCCTGGGCTCCTTCTGTGCAAATCAATCTCACCAGGGATTTGGGGGCTGGAGTTTTCAGGTGCCCCTCCTTACCTTTCACCAGAGAGGTAACTGGCTTGGAACTTCTGGGGAGCTACCCTGCCACAGGTAACTCCACCAGGCCACCCTTCCCTGGTGGGGTGCAGTTGCAGGTCATGCCCAGCACCAATGAGGCCTCCTCCTTCC
The DNA here is from genome assembly GCF_001723895.1 of Crocodylus porosus. Lineage (NCBI taxonomy): Eukaryota > Metazoa > Chordata > Crocodylia > Crocodylidae > Crocodylus > Crocodylus porosus. The sequence goes on along the minus strand of NW_017728906.1, from coordinate 131,067,131 downwards.
CTATAGCCTCACTCTTTACCTTCAAGTGTTCCAGGAGCAACTCAGCCTGATGTTGCCTTCTTGGCTGCTCAAACTGGACTTCTGCCTTTCTGGCCTAAGTTTAAAAGTAGCTGCTGCAATCAACCATCTGGCAGTTGCTTGTGCCAACCCTTAAAGTGATGGAGCACTAAAACTGCTCTGTCACAATAGGATACTAAAAATAAGCATATAATGAAACCCATCTCCAATAAGTTATTAGATGTATTTTTTCTTATTTCAGTTTTTCCTTAGCTTCCATACTTTTAAAATGTCCTGCTTCAGCTGATATCAACATTTGATCTATGCATTATAGAGACGCCATATCTCAACTGATTGTTGGGACTACAGTTGATCTATTTAGTCACAGAAGGGAGCGGCAGATTGAGGCAGAGGGAGAAAATATTTGGGAGTGTGCCTCCCCAGCAGGTAAGTCCCACCCAGCTGGGGCCCCACTCAACTTACCCCTGCTCCTGCCTCTGCAGTACTATCCGTCACTGTGGGGGCCTCAATCTAGCCGCTGCTTCTTCCCTCCCCCACAAGTTGACATGCTGTGCCAGGGTACATGCAAGCATGCACACAGTTAATCAGCCCCCCACCCCAGCCTCAGATCGAGGTCCAAGAGGCTCTGAGATCTACCACAAGAGGCTCCAAACAAGATCTACCGGTGGATCAAGATCCACAGGTTGGTGACCACTGAGCTATAGGCTATAGCATATTATGTTGCATTTGAATGGAATATCTATGGTTACTAGAAACATTCCTTTTAATGCTGTTCACACTAGTTATTTGTATGGATATAATGGAAGGATCGTGTACAGTTTACACTTGCCTTTTTAAGTGATTTTTGGAGGCTCTGGTTTCCTTGAACATTTTTTTATACTTCAAAGAGAATTACAGAGACCCTGAATTTGAATGAGATAAAAAGAGATTCAGGCTGTTTTCATGTATGTACATAGGTATATATACTGATCTAAATTCAAATTAAATCTAGATAAAAGTCTACACCCATTTTTTTTAGTATTGTGTTATAACAACTTTGGATATGTTGTCTTTATTTTCAACAGACAACATTCCTGCAAACCATGGGCACAGCTATTGGCACAAAGAAGATTACAATATACCAACCTCTTTGTAAGACACTGGGAAAAGAAGTTTTTTTGAAAAACACACCACCAAGCCTATGCTACATAGATGACATATTCATCACCCGCGTGCAATACCTGGATTCACTTACTGACTTCTACCACAGGTTTAACAACTACCATCCTTCAATTAAATTCTCTCTGGAATAGTTGTGTGGCAATATCAACTTTCTAGATACTACAGTTTACACCCAGAGTGGCCAAACTGCTATATACCAAAAACCCATGGAGTACCACAATTAACATCCACAAAACCAGCAATCATCCCAAATACAACATAAAAAGCAAAGATCTACAGTCAGGCCCTCAGATACCACTGCATCTGCTCTGAGGAGAATAATCATGAAATCTATCTCACCAAAACATAAATTGCCTTTACCAGAGAAGGACACTGTAGCAGAGAAACAGACTGTATCTTTGAAGGATGTACAAAAGTATCCTGCAGCAACCAAGTACAATATAAGAGAAAAACCCCTCTGCTGACTGTTATCTACCATCACACACTTAAACCAATAGGAAGATCATCAAACAACTCCAGCATATACTTGAAAAGGACTTGAAAGAAATACTGTCAGCCCCTTTGCCCCCCATGTTTCTGGCCTTCAAACAGCCCTCTAACCTTGTTCAACTCATAAGTAAATTCCCTGCTGATCAAAAGGCACCTAATAGGACCCAACTCTGCTTTAAGTATATATGTTAGAACTGTAAACTCATTTTTACTGCCACAGCAATCCCCACAACAAAACCATCAGAATTCAGGGATCTTGAATATTTTGTGGAATATCAGAGCAAAAGTATCACTTGAACATTACTTTAAATATGGTCTGAGAAAATAAAACATACAGTGACAGGATTCATTCTGGGACCACTCTCTAGATGTCAGGAATTTCATTTAGGATTTTGCTTCATTTAAGCACCATTGCACTCTCTCAAAATGGATGGAGTATGTTCTCTTGATAATAACAAGGGCCACATGCTTTCCTCCCATGGTAAAGTCATAAAATGCCATGACTAACTACAAAGAAAACCCAGGAGGGTTTAGAAGCTATATGACAGGAGCTATTGACTACTAAATACATGAAGCCTGATGAGCCATAGAAAAAAAAATCCTGTAATACATTATTGGAGATAAAGATCTGGGTGGAACATTGTCCCCTTTCTGTTGTTCTCTGCCTCATCTATCTTCCAGTATCATATCCTCTATAAGATGGTAAAACTTAACATCTCTTCTTAATTAATTTGCTAACTAGAAAAGATGCACATCCAGTTTCAGACTCCTGTGACATTATTAAAATTTTTTGTTCTTCCAAGATGCCCTCCAGCAGTCCCATCTTTCTTCTAACATGGCCATTGCAAACATCAGAGGGGAAAAAAGCCACCCATTGTAACTATTTTCCTACAGCTTGAATAAACAGTAAAGCCTGGAAGTCTCCTGTAATTTCAACTCTGTGCCAGGAAATCACAAGAATTACAGGTTCTGCAAGTGTCCACATTGATGTTACTCATAGTAAAATCAGCCCCTTGTTCTATTTCAGAATCTAAGATGAATGCCATCTTACAACTCCTGTATTCCCACTTTGGTTCCTTCTATTACACCTATATGTAACAAACCTTAGACAATCAGTAGTGATTGAATGGGGACTGAGTTTGCCAGTTACAACAGTTAATGCTTATCATCATGGCTGGTCATTTAATGGAGACAAAGAGCAGATACCTGGTGGAAAGCACTCATGCCAAACCTCTGGCCACTGTCTTGCAATGATCTCTAATAGTGATTGAACTCATAAAGTACAGCACAAAAGTAAAAAACCTCTACTGCAGTGGTTCCCAACCTTTTTAAATTTAAGGCCCTCTTGAGTTCAGTCAAGGTATCCTTCTGTGACTCCCATGAATTGAACTGGCCCCCCATTTAAAACATTAATTTATTTATTACAGTGCTTCCCCACCTTGCAGAGGGGCTAGGCAGTAGAGGCAGAGGAATGGCCAGGCAGGGGCTGAGGGTGGGCCTTTGCTTATCTGCTTATCTCCACATACCTAGCTTATGTCCTCATATCTTGGGGCACCCTTCAAAGGATATCACAGCACCCCTGAGTGCTTTGCCACCCAGATTAAGAATCACTGCTCTACAGCTATAAGCTAAAGGTATTCAGCTGATAGAGACTGATACTGGTGATCCAAGTGCCTATTTCTACTTCTGTTCCTCAATGGATTTTTTCTTTGTTTGTTTGGATGTTTTAAGAAAAACTCAATGAGAAAATTTGAACATTTTTAAACAATATGTATTCCAAGCCTTCACCATTTTTCATTTTTCCAAAGCCAGTTGCTGACAACTCACTATGTCTTTTTACATGTGTTTCTATTTTTTCCATATGCCTTAAAACCTAGGAATAGTTAAGAAGCTGGATTCTACAGAAATATTTTTAAAGGGAGGTTCTTGTAGGTTTCTAAGTGAATGATGTGCCAGTCAGAAAGAAAATTCAAAGCTTGCTTTCCTGATCAAGTCAGCTTAAGAGTTAATTAAATGTACCTGTTAAATTATAGCTAAAAATATATATAGATGAGTAAGATGCTAAGGTGGAGTGAATAAGCAAAGGTATAATGATATGGTCAGGTATCCAAGCAACTGCCACACACAGGAACAGCAGGGACCTCTGGTTGCTGCTTCCACCACTGGTGCAGTTGTGAGGCTGCCGTAGCAGCCTTTTTATCCTGTCCCCTGTCCCCAGGTTGCCATACCCTAGTTAAACCACTGTGAATCAGCATAAGTTCAGTGCAGCATGCTTTAACACCAACCATAAATATATCCCAGAAGGTCTATTTATAATTTAGATTAAAATATTTCACTTTACTGGCAAATGAACTGAAAAAAATGACAAGGAATTCAGAGTGGCATTATTTTACAAATGAAATAAAAAAGTTTTTATACCCAAATCAGGTAGAATAGAATTATGTGATTTAAATCACATATGCTCTCAAACCATCCCATAGTATTAAAATTAACTTAATCATTAACGAATTAGAAGGTTTAGGAAATAAGGAGTGACATTCTGGCTTTAGATTGTGCAACTTGTGGGCATCCCATGTAATATGAACACTGATTTACAGAAAATGAAATAAATTACTTTTAAAAATCCACGATAGGATAATTATCAACCTAGTGGTTGGAACACTTCATCAGCATTATAATATTAAATATTAGGCCACAGCAGGTAAAACTGTTTTAGCAATTCTTCACAGTTCCAGAAGCTTCATGTTTTCATACTGTTGTGTTCATGAATCAATCACACTACACTTTTTTCTGAAGTGAACCAGTGGGGTTTTTTAGGATAAAAATAACAATTAATATAGAGTGGTATCTCTATTGATTTCTTTCAGTTGCTCTTCAATTAGTACTGCTGTCTAATTTGACCTTAGTAGTACAGGCCCTTCTTGAGAATATGAACACAACAGAGGCAAAAAGACAGAGCAGTTAAGGGAGGCATATTAGTTGCATGGCTCATAAAACTATGCCTGCCAGGCACAAATTCATCTTTTGCCTGCCTTTGAAACGTGGCATGATTGGTGCAATGCTAAGAGATGTTAACATAGCTTCTTGGCCACACGGTAAGTAAAAATGTTTGTGGAGGGGAAACAAAAAAGCCTTGGCATGGGGCAGGGGAGGATTTTTTTTTATTCCTTCAGAACAAGAGAAACTATGACTGTGCAGATGGATAGATAGTTTAGTGATTAGAACAGTCACTCAGTAGGGATACAGGAGACCTGTTCCCAGCCCTGTTTTTTATCCAGTAATTGTTTCATGTAAAATACAGAAACAAGCTTTGGGAAAGGCACTAGAACCAAGGACTTCATTCTTCCTGGTGAATGCCCTAATCACTAACCTGAAATGTCATTCTCCCTTTTACACCCTGTTTGGCCCAAGGAAATGGTACACTTTGGGCTGTACAGTGGCTTAGTATGAACAGCAGGGATGGGAAATTACTTTCTCATCTCCCTTAGCATAGCCTATAGCCTAGCAGTTGGGACTTTCTGATGAAAGGGAAGCTTCTGAATCCCCTCAGGAAGATATATGAATGAATCAGGATCTGCCATATCCTAACCAACTTTTCAATCCACTGTGTCTTTATATCAAAAGAATGGCTTCATCTGTCAGACCATTTTTTTCCTTTCTTTTTTTTTTAAGTAGAGGCCACAATTGTACTTTGCATGTTAGGTGTGCTTGGAAAGCACTTACTAGATGGAATTTAGTATGTGAATTAAGTGCCTAGTTTTTTGATTTTGACTGTGTTTAGACATGTTAGGGCTCAGCCCAATGAAAACTGATTATACCTTCAAGATTCGGTGCAACTAAACAGGGGGTTTCAGTATTTCTACCTTAGACTTAGGCACCTTCTTTCCACCCAACTGCTACATTAGACACCTAAGGGTATAATTATTGAATCTGGCTGTGTGTATTCACAATGATCTGGTAATGGTATGGCTGATATGGAAGATCTGTAAAAGGTTGCATTGATAATTGGGGATAAGCATTCTTATTATCAACTATTAACAGATATGCCCCATTTAGCTAAATGCATGTCAATAATCTGTCATAATTTATAGAATCATAGGAAATTAGCATTCAAATGGTCCTTAGATCATCTAGTCCAACCCCTTGCTTAAAGCAGGACCATCACCCAAAATATCATCCCAGGCAAAACAGGACCAAAGTTTCTTGGTTCTTTAAGGATATTGTTCTTTAAATTTAAACTTTGCTCATCAATCTCTTCAAACCATAGAATCATAGAAAATGAGGGTTGGAAAGGACCTCAGGAGGTCATCTAATCCAACCCCCTGCTCAATGCAGGACCATCCCCAACTAGATCATTCCAACCAAAGTTTTATCTAGCCAGATCTTAAAAACTTTCAAGGATGGAGATTCCACCACCTCTCTGGGTAACCTTTTCCAATGTTTTACTACCCTTCTAGTGAGAATTTTTTTCCTAATATCTAAGCTAAACTTCTCTTGCTACAACTTAAGACTTTTGCTCCTTGTGCTGTCATCTGCTACCAATGATAGCTCCATCCTCTTTAAACCCCCCTTCAGGTAGTTGAAGACTGCTATTAAATCCCCTCTCAGTCTCCTCTTCTCTAGACTAAATAAGCCCAGTTCCCTCAGTCTTTCCTCATGTATAATGTTCCCCAGCCCCATCACCATTTTTGTTGCCCTCTGCTGGACTCTAAAATTTGTTCACATTCTATCTGTAGTGGGGAACACGCAAAGGTGAACACAGTACTCCAGATATGACCTCATTGGTCCTGAATAGATGGGAATAGAGGGGAGATGCTTCTTGTCTTTGAGGGCCCTTGACAATAGCAGGAAATCCATATATATTTAATATTAGTCAAATCATCCTATGCAGTAACCTTTAAATCAAAAGAAATATACCCCAAATATATCAGCCCTGTCCTTTCAGAAACAAAACAACAGAGCAGATGGCTGCAAGGTATCACATCACTTACAGTCATTGAATGTCTTTTGAACTTTCCTGTTGCACTCAGGAAATTTAGAAATGGTACATAGGCTGTGTAGCTCCTTGTGTTCAATCCTGTCCCATTAAAAAATATTCCTTCCTCTATGTTGATTCTTTTAGACCACTGCTATAGACTACACAATTTGACTGACATAATGGCAGACCTTGGCAATGATGGTTACATGGTAACATGGTTTTTGATTGGGTGAATGGGGGCTAAAAATCTAGGAACCAAGTTTCCTAAGTAGAACTCAACCTGTTCCTTCAGAAGCCTTTTTATCCAGCGATGGGAAATATTTAGGAATAAATGCCACGACCTATTTCTTCACAAGCAACCTCAAAAGAGCGGGGAGGAATTGCCACAATTATATTTAATTCAGTGAATATATGATGTATCCAGAGATCCCATCAGGTGTGAGCTTTTATTATTGACAATTCACAAATGACCAATTTTGCCAAATTGCAGGGATAAAAATATATTTTTAATGTAAACAAAATTTGACCCAGCCAATTAATTGTCTATATACGAGATAACCCAATATGGGCCTCTAAAGATTATGCCAAGTTAAAACTAGTGCAGCTGATTTGAGTATGAAAATACAAATAAACAATTTTTTTTTGCCATGGTACGTATTGTAAATAAATTGCTCACAATCACCCCAAAGCATGTCTTCTTAGATTAAATAATTTACAAGTCTTTCCAATGTTCTAAATAACAACGTGTAATTCTTATTTTATATTTACATAAACAGTCTGCATAATTGTTGTTTTAGCAAGGTTACTGCATATGATGATTTGACTAATATTAAATATGTATGAATTTTCTGCTATTCCCTAGGGCCCTCAGAGACAAGAAACATCTCAAGAGATTGGTGAGCAAAGTTTAAATTTAAAGATGAATATCCTTAAGAAGCCAAGAAACTTCATTCCTATTTTTAATTGTTGAAGTTTAATTTTCACCTCAAGAAAACAATTAATAAATAATTATGAATTAAGGTTTACAAATACTGCCAAGGTTAAGTAAATTATCTGTGTATCTTTTTTCAAATGGATGGACAGTTTGAAAACTGTTACATCCATGCAAACAATACACATGACATGATTGATATTAACCATATTGACTTTTTACAACATTGTTCATGCTGATGAATTAAAAATTTTCAGTATAGCTGACCAAGTAAACTAAGTGTTTATAGTAGGCTTGAAAGATGTAATCCTGGTATCACTATCCTTCAGATATTGTTAATGTCTTTGCAGGGGTTAGATAACAGTGAATAATACTGTTGGTAAGAACTATATAGGACAGACACCATTTTATGTATATTAAGAAGAAATTAATATTTTTAATACATGAATGACTCTGAGGGGCTGTAGAATAAGTATTATCATTTATAAGTTTAAGCTTGCTCTTGTTATCATTTGTGAAGCCACTATAACCTAAATAGGGTTTTTGTAAAATGAAGGCAGAATGAGACAGAAGAACTAGAAAAAAGTAACTTGGAAAATATGAAAGTTGGACTTCCTTTCGCTTGGAGAATTGCTCATTACATGATTCTCATAAGATGTAACCTAAACTAGTGTTTAATATCTGAAGTGCTGGTGACTTGACCACATCCATAACTCTCCTTCTCTATTTTAGGGAGTCATGATAGTTCTACTTAATTTTTTTTTTAATAAAGTCCTTGTTCTGGAGTCTCTGACTTAAAATTTTTGGAGTTCAAAGAAAAAAAAATCCTACCATCCCTATTATATGTTGCCTTTTCAGGTCACATGCTAATTCTAGTTCCATTTGCAGGGTAACCCTCTGCCAACACAAAGTATACAAAATCTGGCTTAACTGGTTACTAGGCCTTCTCTAAACTAGTATAGATAGGAGACCTAAGAGCTGGATATAGAATCTGAATCATAAAAAGTTAGGGTTGGAAGAAACATCAGGAGATCATCCAATCCAACCCCCTTCTCAAAAAAGGACCATCCCCAACTAGATACTGCCAGCCAAGACTTTCTCTACTCGGGTCTTAACACTTCTAAGGATGGAGATCCCATAGCTACTCCCATAGGGTAACCTATTCCAGTGCTTTACTATCCTCCTCATGCAAACTACTTTTTTATATCTAACCTAAACTTCCCTTGCTGCAACTTGAGATCATTGCTCCTTGTTCTGTCATCTTCTAACACTTGGAACAGTCTAGCTCCATCCTCTTTGGAATCACCCTTCAGGTAATTGAAGGCTGTTATTAAATCCCCACTCTGTTTTCTCTTCTCTAAACAAGCCCAGTTCCCTCAGCTTCTCCTCAGAAGTCATGTTCCCCAGGCCCCTAACCATTTTGGTTGCCCTCCACTCCAAGTCTCTCCAATTACTACACATCCTTTCTATAGTGGGAGGTCCAAAACTGTACTCCAGATGCGGCCTCCCCAGTGCTGAATACATGGAAATATGACATTCTTTGATCTACTTGCAGTGCTCTTACTAATGCATGTCATCAGCTTTCTCATAAAAAGGGCACACTGTTGACTCATATTCAGCTTATTGTCCACTGTAACCCCCCCAGGTCCTTTTCTGCACAGTTGCTACTTAGCCAGTCAATTCCTAGCCTGTACCGGTGCACAGAATTGTTCTGTCCTAAGTGCAGGACCTTGCGCTTGTCCCTATTGAACTTCATCAGATTTTGTTTGGTTCAATCCTCCAATCTGTCTAGGTCTATCTAAATCCTAGCCCCACCCTTCAGTTTATCCACCCAGTATATCCACAATCTTTCTGAGTTTCTGATCAAGTCACCACTCCATCCCATATTCCAGATTGAAGGGGATTGTGACAGGGGAATATGCCAGTGTCAGTCAGCCCACCACAAGAGGGGCCAGATACCATGGAAGGAGAGTGGCAGAAAGCCTGATAAGAGCAGGAGACAGCTGTTACTTACCCGCAGGTGTGGAGATGCCAGCAAAGGAGCAGCACAAGTGATCCCCGACCCATTTTAGGAGCATGTGTTGCGCATCAGCGGGCACACAACAGCTGATGTCATCAGTCCACGCCTGGAACCAACAAGTGCTGGGGAAGCAGGACAGAGTGGTGGGAGCTTCAGGAGCTCCACAGCTCCCAGGACCCAGCAGCTTTGGAGCAGTCAGGGGACACAGCCGAATCCCCAGACTGAGGACCTGGAGAGGTTTTCAGTCTCAGTGACCCTGGACACGATGGAATGAGTCCACTCACAGACCCCAGCATACTGACCCAGAAGGTGAGGGGCATGTGAGTCAGATGGTCTCAGTGACCCAAGGACCCAGATGCTGTGAAAACATTATTTGATTTATTTTTCTTTGGTTATGTGGAGTAGCCGATAGTGACATTGAGCTGGTGAATTAATGAAGGACTATAGTGATTGGCATGCCCAGAAATGGATTAGCGGCTGTGATTGAGATTCACCTTCTTATGTATAAATTAATTGGAACCTGAAACTTCAGTTGTAGATCCCAGAATTAATTGGGGTAGTAATTTGATTTCTGAAACCCAGGAATCAGATAAGGGTTATGCTAATTGAGGAGCCCTATCCATAGATTGACCTCAAAGCCCCTGAGCTCATAGTCACTTGAGACTTAAGTTCCTGAGGATTGAATGAGGGTATTTTTTTTATCTTCCTGTTTACATGTGAACCACTGTGTGCAACCCAAGGACCTGTGCAGACCTCCCTTCTATGAGTTTAGTCTGGGACACACAAATATAAGGAAAGGCATTAATATGAATGATAATAACCTATATTTTTTCCAAGTTCTGTAGGTTAGAATTAGAATTAGGACATTATCCAATCACACTTCTAAGCACAAGCCAAAGTTTATTCATATGACATTAGAAAAAATAAAAATAAAATTTGAGGTGACTTCAATGTGAGCCAAGTAGTGTAATGAACCTATAAAATGCTTAGTGAGATGCAGTCAGGCTTGCAGATGTGTTTACAAAAAGGAATGTTCTGGTTTCATATTTATTATGAGCTCTCACTGATTTAAGACTATTATATATTGAAACCCAGTAAGCAGCCGCTTATTTACATAAGTGTCAGCATAACAAACCAAAAATATAAAAGGCTCTCAAGACCAGCATTATAGTCAGTAAGCTCTCTGCAATTAGAGAATAAAGAAACATCATTTAACTCAAGAAATAGTTCAGAAAGGCTATTAGAAAAAAAAATCAATACTCTTAAAAATAGTGATGCAAAGACGTGATTCTTAAATGCTGCCCACTGTACTTAGGTTGCATGAGACCAGAAAAGAGCAGCACTCTAGTAACATTTTACTAACACATTTAGGTGGTAAAATAGGCAGCTTTCCACATTTTACTCAAAATTCCTCAATGTATATTTTGGCATGGGGAAAAAAAAAAGAATTTATATAAGTAATCTTTCATTGATGAGTCTGAACATTTGCTTTTCAAACAGGTTAAATACAGAATGACACTTTGTCCATCAAGCCTGATTCTCCACTGTATTTACACTAAACAAACTGAGCAGAGACTGTGGAAGTGAAGGGAGCTATATTCCACTAATGAAGATCATTATAGTTCTACATCCACGTTGTACAGGTGATAGAGGTCACAGGAGATACACAAGAAAGACTTAAACCCAGTATCTGTTAAAGGGTAGGGATGGAAATGACACAGAAACTGGTAAAAGTGATCACAAATGGATTCAGATCCATAATATAACAAAATTCAGTGTATATAAACTGCTTTCAAAACGACTGAAAATAGTTTAAGATAAACCTGGACGGGTGTAGCATCAGACTTAACTGATTTATATTAAATCGGTTTAGTACATTTTTGTCCCAGATCCCCTCCAGATTCAAGTTAACTTAGTTCCCTGGCATCCTGGAAAGTTTTGCACCTCCCCCACAAGCCTGCTCTCTCAGAGTGGTTGGGCTAGCCTTGTCCCAAGCTTTCTGCTCCAGCCAAACAGGGACGCATGCTCTAGTGTCCCCTGCCTTCTGGCCTGGGCCAAGGTAGGAATGTGGCTGAATTTCCAGAATCAAAATGAATGTCTGTTCACTTACTTATCAGTACAATCTCTGAAGCTTAGACAAACCTGCAAAGATTAAAATAATTCAGTGCTGGGCTTTTGACTGTCTGTACTTAGCCAAAAGGTTTGAACCTTGTCTCAAAACCTTGTTGCAAGTTTTGCTATTAACTTCAATGGAAAGGTAGATTAGATTAAGACCTAGTGGTAGTGAATCTAAAAAATACTGAACATCTCTATACTAAAATGCCATTGACTTTCATAAATGTTGGGGTTGTTCAAGGATACTTAGCTGTTCCTGGGAAACAAAACGTAAGAGTATATTCCACTTCCCCTGAAGTCAATAGCAAAACTCCAAATGAATTATGCAGAAACAATTCCTAAATGAATGATTTGTAAAGGACTCTGTACAAGGCTAATTATGCAAGAGCCTAGTTTATTCTTTGCTGATTTGAATGACCATAATATGAAATTATTAATTTAAGTACACTATCTTAATGCTAAACTGGTTACTTTGCATAGTAACACATAATCACCATCAAGGGAGATTATTTTGAAACATACTTCATACTGTTCATGCCATACAAATACAAATGGTGGGAAAATGCTCTATATCTGTTCTGCTGTCCCATTGGGAATACTCTGTTTGCAAAAGGAATCGGTCAGTTCTAGCCTAGATTAAATCTGTTCAGTTTTCTTATGTTTATTTCCCATATGTTCTAGTCCTCAGGAGATATGAATTTTTCCATTATTTAATGGGGCTTCTACCATTTCCCTTGGGACACATAATGCAGTATAATAAATCACACCATTAGGATACTTTTCAGTCTAAATTTTCCTTTTTTTCTATTTCACCCCATTACTTCTAGTTATATTTCCTGACATCTTCATAAACCCTTTTGTGGTTTTTATGTCTTTTATTAAGAAAATTCAGTAATGCTTAAAGGGGTCTCACAGTCAGAACTGATAAGATTGTACTGTCCTTTGAGAATGAGTCTACTCACTCTGTTCTTCAGTCACTCTCGCCTTTGCTGATCTCTTGCACTCAGTTCTGGAAAAAACACAAACTGTGAGTAAAGACAGAGATCCTAATTTGTTCCAAAGCTTAAGTGTTGTAGAGTAAGCTGCATGCACAGTACTTTCAGTATTCAAAACGGTAATTTGCTGGAGCAAAATTCTCTCCACGTGAAGTATTAGCATTAATTCCACGTACAGAAGATACACCCACTGTGTATTTCAACCCATAAGATACAGAAACCAAACAGAGTCTGAGTCAGGGATTTAAATAGGGTACGTCAAGCCCCAAAATGGTTAATTTGTTTTCTGTACTAGCCCAACTGGCAGCCCAGCATTCCCAGTTAGCTTACTTCAGCCAAGAGTACTTACTCCAGCTGAGAGCTGCTATGCACCAGTGGTTCCTGTGGTGAACCATGAGGGGTTAGCGACATGCAATCAAATGACACACACTAGCCAATAACAGCTCTTCCTTCCCCTGCTGAGCATAGGTCTAGGGCTTAGGAAGTGCAATTATTTACTGCTAGTGCAGTGGAAATGATAGAAGGCCATAGGGATTACTGAATATGGGGACTGCTGCTGCTCTTCATTTGTTTCTCTGTGTTTTCAAGGGAGTGGGGGTTTTTTTTATTTATTATGTTCCTATTGTAGAGTACTTCTGTGAACCAAGCATTTATGTTGGGATAGAGAATACTAATTAAACGTAGGAGTTTCAAAACCTCATAAATAATTAAGTACCATAAGTCACTATTAAATATGGGGAGGGAGGAGGCACGTGCTTCTAAGTCACTTAGGCACACTTGAACATAACACCTTATGCCATTATTTAATTATTGATTATTATGATTATTTTACAAATTTTTAAGTTTAAAGAAACATTCAGCCAGCCATAGTCAGGCACAAACAATTTGAAATATAAAGGAGTTATTTTGTCTTGTTATATCTACAATTTTTTTCATGTGAAGTTCAAAAAACAGCAGGTGTGATTTACATCAGCTGATGTAAATCAGTGGAATTCCACTAACTTCATGGGAGTTATGTCAATTTATGCAAGTTAAGGATTTGACCGCAATGTCACTTTTAAGGGCAGAATTTGGACATGTCCCTTGTAAATAAGGAGCCCAGACATTAGAAAAAAAAAACTGTACTTCAAGGTGATTGCTGGATTATACACAGAGGGAGTAGTATAATGATATCAATGCTACACACAGCTTTATTGCATATACAGTAGCTTCACTTGATTTCCTTTTCACATTTATATCAAACTGGATATCTATTCTAGACAGACTATCGTTTAAAACAAGAGACATACCAAATCAGTAAATGAGGTTATATTACTAATTAGCATACTGTCTCCCAATACCTCCAGTAAGCTACAAAAATGTGACTTCCATTTTATCACATAGATGAAACAGTTATCTTTCAGGGTTTGAAATTTCTGTGATCTTTATGCTTAATAAGCTCAGTAAAAGGCATTCAAATTACATCACTTTTGTCTTGGAACTTAAATTGGGAAATATTGCATTCTCTGAGATGATAAACTCTGTAGAAGATAAATTATCATGAGAAATAGTTTTAATTGATTTACCATAATAAAAGTTATGTGACTTTGAAGTGCAAATGACACATTAAAATGAATCTACAGTATGTTGATAATAAAGTGGCTTCTTTGTTAGTGGAATTACTGACACTGCAGATGCTTACAGGAGAGTTGTCCTCTGTTGTTAAGTGAGAAACATTGATGGAAATTGCAGATATACTATACTTAAAACCCAGCACAACTATGATTCTAAGTGCTTAACAATGATTCCAACAAGAGTAAATGAAATATGTTCAGCGCCCACAGGTAAAATATTAGAGCAATTTAATCTCAAAGGCAAAGCACAAATTTGGCATATAGGAAGTAGACCTCTGATTTCAGCTTTTGGCTTTGGAAATTTTATTTCATCTCTCTGCCTCAGTTTTCTTATGTGCAGAATGGGTTTATTGAACATACCTACCTCCTAGAAATGTTAATCACTGTGTATACCATGCTTTGAAAAGTGCTGCATCAATGCTATTTTCTTTTCAAGGGACTCTGGAGTCAGTACTCAAACCAACAGAAAAAAAAAGCAGGTACGGTCCTCATTCTTGGACTATATTCTACCTGCAGGTTCCTTTCACAGTTTGCTGATACAATCATCATGACTATCCCATAAGCTGAGTGACTTAAAACAAATTTCTCCCTTTTTCCACTTCTCACTTCCTACCACAATCAAACATTGTGGAGATGAAATATATAAAAGTAAACGTTTTAATTAATATGTATTGGTATTGGGTTTTCTCTTTCTACTTTGGTATCACTGTTCCTTTTTTAATTTACTAATTTCATTTGATCATTTTTTATCTCCTACTTCTTACTTTATCATCCTATTATCTTTTTCTCCCTGGATCACTGAAACTTTTTTCATCTCCAACATATTTTTCATATTCATCCCTTTCCTCTGATTTTCCCAGTTTTCTTTCCCCTCCCTTTTTATTGGATCCCCCATATTTACATCCCGGTGCCTCATTCTCCATCTCATTTTTTCTTTTGTCCCATTTGACTATCATCCCATATTTCCCTTAATTTTCTCAATAATTCAAATCCTCTGTCCAGTAAATATTCTGTCAAGTGTCCTTTTCTACCCAGAGTTCCTCATATTTATTCTCTGGTGGTTTTCTTTCCCCACAGTCTCTACCATACTGTACATGGACATCTGCCTTATTTTATCTCTCTTCCATATTTCCTTTGTTCTCTTCTTCCCTCCCTGTTAGCATATCTTCTGTTTTCTTTTCTGTTATCTCTGAACTCTTCTGATTTATCTATGCTTCTTTGTAACCATTTTGTATCTTGTCCTTTACCTCCAAAATAACGCCCATTCTTTCTCCCATCTCTCATTTTCTCTCTCTCTCATACACAAAAAATAACTCTACCCCTTCTTATATTTTGCTCTCACTTTTCCTTTTTCCTCATGGTTTCTTTATTCTAGATTGACCCAAATTCCAAAAACGGCTCTTAACAGCCTCCTATCTCTCTCCTATCCTGTTACTACTCAGCCAAGGAGCGCAATGTGTAAGTATTAGAAACTGTTAGCACACTAAACTACCACAAACAAAATACCTGTTTAGATTTTTTCCATTTTCTATTTTCCATTTTTTCCATTTTCTGTTTTCCTAATCTGTTGGGGGGGAAATCTAATGTTAATCTGATTATTTTTGCATATCTTCTCCAGTAGTTTTTGTGCATTACCTTATTTCCCAAGTAAGTCTTCTTTATATTAAAGGATGAGCAAATACAGGCAAAATGGTAGAGTTAACAATAAATATCAGGACTTCAGCAGTGTGCATTCATTTACCAATTTGCACCACTCATATATTCCATAACATTTCAGCTGGGAAAGCTTCTATCTGATTTTTAGTAGCTGTTTAAACAAAAATAGATGTTTATCTCTTTAAAATTTTGCCAGGAAGCTGTCACTTTCCCATTTACTCATGCTATGTTGTGACAGAATGTGTCAGCATCTCACACAAATGAAAAGAGATATAGACCTGTATTTACTTTAGCTGCAAAATAAGTAGTCATCAATTCAGAGAAAAGTGTTTTCCCATCTGAAAAGATGGATAAATAAGAGAAGTTGTGAGAACCAACTATTTCCTAATGCTTAAAAAGCAGATGCAAACCACACATTCCAAGTATGATTAATTTATAACCAACATCCAAAGAAGAAAAGAAAAAAAACTCACAATAACTTTAGGAAATAGTATCAGATACTCAGCTACTTTTTGATGTAATACGATTAATGGGTTTATCATAATCTTCTAGATTTAGAAATGGCCAACAAAAATGTGTGAAGGAATGTTTTCTGGTTTTGATGCATGTTCTCATGTTTCAACTGGGACAACAGGTATCGGTTAGCTCTCCTGTGAAATTTTAGTCCTACAATGAACAGAATGGGACAGTTCTGGTGAGTGTTTTAACTGACCAGATATGTTCCACTCAGGTAAAGAATACTGGACTATAGAGGCCAAATCTTATTTCACCTTTGCACGTATTTATTTATTTGATGTATATGTTTCCCTACAAAAGTTTGTGGTAGTTTACAGTAAGAAAAGAAAATAGATTAAGAAGAACAAGCATGCGAACAAAGCATTTCATAAAGTCAAGTACAGTATCAAAATAAAACATAACCACCCTAAACAATATCCCAGCCTAGCCTTTCTTGCTAAAGGACTGCCAAAATAGGAAGGTTTTCACAGTACATCTGGAAAGTGTCCAAGCTCAGGTTCTTGGGTGAGGGAGCTCCAGAACAAGGAGCAACTCCAGAGAATGACATCCCGCATGTTTTTGCCAAGTGAACTTGGTGTATGGATGACACTGCAGGAGGTTGCTCTCACTTGACCTTAGGCATTGTAATGACACATGAAAAAGAAGGTAGCCTCATAGTTATATAAGGCCTTTATAATTTTGGACCATATAGGCCAAAACCAGCACCAGAAATGTTACCTAGAAAGCTATTGGAAATCAGTGCAGACACTGGAGAATTGAAGTTATGTGCCCCTGGTGACACTCTTAGCTGCAGCTTCCAGGTGGTCTTGAAGGGTGGCCCAAGTGGCATTTATAAAGCTACAAAACCACATTTATGTCACTTATGCAAGTTCAGATCCTATTTCCAATCACCTTAAACATGCAAAGAGGGTTAAATACTTGCTGTGTAGGCTCTTGGGTAGAATAAACTCACCCTATGTTTGTGGGGCTGGGTAAGTTCCTGAAATATTAGCTGACAAAAACAGAACTAATGACAGTCTGAAGAAACAAGGGAAACAAAGGGAACACGATACCTTCTAGCTATAACCTAGAAGAATTTGGCCGCTACCCTCCAATGACTTTTCTGTGCCTTACGTTTAATATGTTTTGGATAAAATGGATAGGATCGTAATCGAACATTTTCTGTCTTAACCTCCCCCATGCTCCTACTTCCGGGACAGTGTCCACTTATGTTTGCCATGATCCCTCCAGCTTTAATTACATTTGCAGGGTGTTCTACCAAGACAAAATATAATAATATTTACTATTAAGAAAAAATATTATTAAAACACAGAAGGCAGAATTTTAAAAATGCACAAAAGGAGGAAACTAAGAACCTTGTATCTGACTGCTACATGAGCAAGAGGAATTGACTGTGACAAACAAAAGTTCAGGGCTCAAACAGATTTGAAGGATGAAATCCTGACCTTGCTGAAGTCAACTGTAAATCTTCCAGTGGCAGCCATATTATATGTGAGGTTGAAAACAAGGTGACTGCAGGCGCATCTATATGTCCATTTCCTGTGGCACCAGTTGACTCGCAAGTAAATTACTTGCAAGTAAACAGTGCTGGGAAAGCATCTACACATGCAGGAAAGCAGGAGCAGATTTGCTGCCAATCTGCTCCCACTTCCTGGGGCCCTGCAATAGGCCTCTGCCGCTACCAGGGGGGAGCTCCAGGCTCCAGCTGCAGCTGTCAACAGCTGGAAGCCCTGTTCAAAAGCCAGCCCTACTCACTGATCTGTTCAGCCACTTCACTGGCCAGGAGCAGCATGTGCATTGCAGGTACCGCACATAGCAGTGCTCTCCTTGCTGCTTCTGCCTCCCTACACCATGGCTGCTCCTGCTCCCGCTCCTGCCCCTGCCCCTGCCCCTGCCCCTGCCCTTGGCAGCTACAACCAGTGTCCTGGGCTCCTGCTGGCCATCACACTGGCCCTGCTGATCCGCCTCAACAACCACTGGCTGGTCCATGGCCATTTCACTCCACTTGGATCTCCTACATGCAGTGACTACCTGCCTACCAACCATGCATCATCCCAGAGCCACCACTGCGCACCTGCCACCTGCCAGGTCCATCTGGCCGGACCCCAGCAGGGACACTGATGATGAGTTTCAGGATTCCACCACCAGGGCCACCATTGCCTTGCTGGTCCTTGAGCCCCACTACCACTGGGCCTGCTGGACCAGCCAGGACTACTGAAAGCACATTGTCCAGCAAAACTGGGATGACAAGCCATGCCTGAAGGCCTTCAGGATGACCTGGGTCACCTTCCAGGATCTCCTGAAGCAGTTCTGGCCAGAACTGGAATAGTACGACACTGCCATGCAGCCATTTCTCCTATGGACACTTGGCTGGACCTCACCCTGCTCAAGCCTTCAGTATATCAGCCACCTGTTTGGTATGGGCCAGGCCACCACTGGGGAGGCCATCCTGGAGGTGTGCAGCACCCTCCAGAATGTGCTGGGGTACACCATGCTTTGTGTGCATGACTCCCTGGAAATGGTGGTGGGGTTTTGTGCCCTGGGATTCCTCCAGTGCACTGGACCCTGGATGGAATTCACATCTCTGTCACCTGCCTGCCCCATGGTGACTGCCCCTACTACAGTCAGAGGGGCTTTCACTCTGTGGCACTCCAGGCCATTATAGACCAGTTAGGAGCCTTCACACATGTCAGCGCTGACTGTGTGGGCAGTGCCCCTAGTGCCAACATCTTTAGGAACTCTGGCCTGCTGGGCCTGGTGGAGAGTGGCTGCTTCACACTGGTGGTACCACACCTGCAGCTGGGTACCATAGGTGTTCCACCCCTCCTCATTGGAGACTCCACCTACCCACTCCTTCCCTGGCTCATGCAGCCCTCTACTAGCCAGCTAGACCCCCACCAGGCCCACTTAAACCACTGCCTGAGCTAGATTCATGCTCTGGCAGAGTGCACCTCAAGTTTGCCAAGGACAACCTTCCCTACATCATTGTCACAGGCTGTGTGCTGCAAAACATCTGTGATGCCTGGTAGGAGCATGCTATTGTGAGTTCAGTGGGTGGGGAGCTCACCCAAGGGCAATGGCAGCCAGTGCTTCTCCAGCACAGGTGGCTCCCCCTCTGGCAGGCAGTGTCCAAGCCCGGCAGGGCTGGTGTGTAGCCCTGGCCCTACTGGAGGCAGCTCTAGCTCTGTGCCTACATGGAACTGGGGTGAGAGGAAGGCCCAGGCCCAAGCAGGGTGGGGGGTGGGGCTGAGTGGCTCTGGACCTAGGGCAGGGACTGGGGCAGGAGCTCCTGGCAGCTGGAGGTGATGCAGGACATCCTGTGCCTACTGTTGAGCAGTGGATGGCTGCCAGGGAGCAGGCAGGGATAGGGTCTGGAGCCAGGCAGTGAGCAGAACGAAGGTGATAACCGGGCCAGAATGATGTCCAGCTGTTGGTAGTCATCATCCACGGCCTGCACTACCCTATGCCAGGATGGCATTCTGCTCTTCCAGTTCCTCCAGCTGCTCATGCTCCAGGGCCAGGGTGTGTGCCCAGAACTCCTGGTCCACCCAGCCCCTCCTCACACCAGTCCCACAAGTCCTTGTTGGTGACATCCTCTGCCCTCCATATGTCCTTCAGGGTCATGTTCTCCATCCACCAGGCCCAAACAACCACTAGCTGATCCTCCAATGCCATGGTCATCCAGTTGGAAGATCCTGTCCAGGATCCTCCTCTGGAGGAGCTGGCAGATCTGCAGGGCTCCCGGCTGTGGGCATCAGTGACCCTGAGGCCACACCCCAGCTGCCAACCGCATACCCTCCCTCACGTGCAGCTGCAGGCCCTGTAGAGCCATGAGAAAGAAGCTTTTTGTGTAAGTTTGAAACACTTCAGAAATAAGATGCTCTGTATGAGAGGCCGTGTGGTGCCTGGCCTCAGGCTGGGGGTTAGGCATCTCTGAGCTACGATGGAACAGGGACAAGCCCAGGCTGCCCTGCAACCTCTAACAGTGCCTGGTTGGCTACCTGTGGGTGTGCTACACATCCCTGTCCCCTGCAGCTGAGGAGGATAGCGATACCACCATCAAAGCATCCTTCTGCATGTGAGAGGCCTGTGCCTACCTGGCTGTGGAGGTATGGATTGCTCAATAAAGTTTTATATTGTCTCCCACCTCTCTGTATTCTGTGGGGAGGGTGCTGTGCTGCAGGTATCGGATTTACACACAATTAGGGTTTTTTACTGCACAGTAAGCATACGCATATGTAGATGTTCTCACTTACTGCACAGTAAACTATGCAACTGTGAAGTAAAGTGCCTTATGTAGACTCAGCCTGCCACACCTAAACTTCTCCTAAACCTGTTCCCAGACTGAGGCCAACTTTGGCTGTGGTATAATTTACAGTAGCCAAGTTGTAGTGAAAGACTACTTTTAATTGTGGTGGCTTCCAAGAGACTCTTACGTATAAATCCCACCCTAATTCATATATCACAGTTTCACAACACAAAACGATGTAGACCAGATTATTAATTCTCAGGAAATCCTCAACTGGCCTCTTAAGGTGTCTGTAAGACCCCATTGTGCTTCCAGAGCAGTAACATGGAGCTCATTTGGTTCCTTCACTAAAAAGCCTTGTAAAATCAAAAGCTAGGTTCTCTATAACAGGAAATGTACCTCCAGTGGAGCTATCCTGTTAGGAAGCCTCCAAGAAAAAAGTGCCATAACAGGACCTGGGGAAAAAAAAAACAATTTTCCACTTTCCAGATTTCCTTCTACCACAGGAAAAGGTGAAATTCCCCTTGCTAGGAACACAGCAATTATTGATTGTTTTCATATTGATCCAAAAGTTGCCTATTTTAGCCATTTTTACATGTCACTTCAAACTTGAGACTGGCAAATTAAATTAAATAACCAGATATATTTGGTCTATGTCTACATGGTAAAAGTCTTTAGTTTATTTCAGCAATGGCAAAGTGGCTGAAAAAATAAGAATAAATGAAAGGAAGTTTTTGTATTAACCTTTGATTAATTCATATTAACAGAGTAGTAATAATGTTCTTGGGCTACAGCAAACTGATTTGTACAGAAAATATAGGCATATCTAAGAAGCAATGTAGAGTCAAGGTCAGTATGTACAAAATTGCTCAAAAATAAACACTTGGGGGTTAGGATATTTATTCACTGACCCTGAAATGTCAGTTTGACACTGATACTAATGTAGAACACTTCTCTCTAGAGTTTATCCCACTATGCAAAGGTGCCACTAACTGTGAGAATCTTACTGAGGTGCTTCAACTGCATGCTAGAAACCATCTGCATATGTTATTTTATTGTTAGTCTCATAAATCAATATTATGGGGAAACATCTATAATTTCATACTGTATTAGAAATAAGATAGCCACAGTGCTGCACATCTGAGGTTCTAATGACACCAGTGGTACAGTACTTACACTTTAAAAATGTTATTGCACAGCTTGAGGTTATTTGGTTTATAAAACCCCCAAATTGCTTCCTTGAAAAGCCCTAGGGTACTGACCTACTAATGTTCAGATTGCTGAAGGCAGGGCAGGAGTCCTACTTGTATTTGCTAATGGAAGGTTAGGAAGAAACAGTTTATAGCATTATAAATTTGAATTCACATGGCCAGAAATAATGAATACTACGAAATAAATAATTGCATTTCTGGATACATGTATGTGCTTTGTTTCCCTTATATGCTTGAGAGTCTAGCAAGGAGGTTGAACCCTGAACATACACAAAGAGTTCTTACCTGCCTTACCTATTCTCAGTCACCAAGCTGTGACCTGTCATGGGTCACTAGTCCTCAGCTGTTGTTCATTTTGAAAAGAAAAGACAGGTATCAGCCAGGAACAACCTGTTGCAATTGTCATGATAGTACTATACTGTGTCACACACCACACCATTTCATTTAGCTGAATTGGGTATCTTATTATTTCCTTATTTTACCCTGTATACTTTAGACTTGAATTTGAGGTAGGTGTATGGAAGAAATGATACATTTCCTTAGGAGCAGATTTCCCCTGTACCTCTCAGTAAGTTTCTTCAGCATGAAGTATATTGAGCCAGGGTGGGCAAAATGCAGCCTGCAGGCTGCATGTGGCCCACCAAGCCATTCTATCCAGCCTGCGGGGTCCCTACATTTTTTTAAAATTAATATTTATCTGCCCCTGGCTGCCTGTCATGCGGCCTTCGATGGCTTGCCAAAACTCGGTAAGTGTCCCTCCGCCCAAAATAATTGTCTGCCTCTGATGTTGAGGAATGGTCAATATAGACCCAGGCTCCATTTCATTCTTCCTGCTTTCATCTGTCTGGAGGAGGATTGGTTCCCCAGTCCCATCCTTAATCAAGGGAAATGAAGGCATTTGCCAAATATGTAGACATATCTAATTGAAATTAACCTTTCATTTCACCCATTACCTCTGTTATTTTTGTAGCTAAATTAAAAGGGCCAAAGTATTTAGAAACTCAGTAAGAAAGTCAACTTAGAGTGCAGACACACATAACGCTTAGACTGTTTTAAATGTAGCTTAAACTTGAAATATCAAGACATACAAGCCCATTTAGAATGGTTTAAATCTCCCAAAATATTTCAGAAGTATAAATGGATAATCTGGTATTTCTCACATATCACACTAAATAAGTCTCTTTTTTTAGAAGGCAGAATATGGGGGACAGGGAAGTTTTTTCCAGTATCATGGCCTAGAGCTGTGCCTTGTAACAGTGCCTTTATGCTTCTGCTCTTTCTTCACCAGAATAAATGCATAAAAAACAGCTTCCCTGCTTCAGACATTCACCCTACCTGTAGAGGTCTGGTTCTTGGGGAAAGCGTGTGTATGGTTTATGAGTAAATATGACATTTTGAACTGATCCTCAGTGAACCAGTTCACCTGGCAGGGGAGACACCATGATCAATCAGGTGGTTTTCCCAGGGCAGGTGATTGTCTCTGATATGTCTCCATCGGAGGTCTATATTGAGCAGATTCTTTTTGGTGTTGGGTGGTGGAACCAGAGCTTGCTCCATCCACTCCATGCATTGACCTGGTAT
This sequence comes from Crocodylus porosus, assembly GCF_001723895.1. NCBI lineage: Eukaryota > Metazoa > Chordata > Crocodylia > Crocodylidae > Crocodylus > Crocodylus porosus. The sequence continues at coordinate 131,043,598 of NW_017728906.1, read as the reverse complement.
AGCAGTGCTTCCAGGACCGGTGCAAAAAAAACAGGGGAAAAAAAAAAGTTATTTGTGGACAGCAAGATTTCCATATCTAGTGTCTGGAACATTTCACCACTCCTCACTTTATCCTGCCCCAACCTGCGCAGTAGCATCACTAAACAGGCGTGCAACAGCAGAACTGGGCAGTAATGCCAGTTGCAGCACATTGATTTTGTACTTGATTATACAAGTACTCAATGCACAGTAACTATGGCATGTTAATGAATGTGTAGACGTGCCCTCTGACAAGTTATATCGGTAATATAAACCCATTACCCTACAATCAGAGAATACTGCATTATATTGAGTTGTAGTGGGCTTCCAGAAGTCATTACCTCCAGATACACTTATTCCATATGTAAACAATGACCTGGCATTACTATGGGTCATGGTGATGTGCTACACAAAACCTGCATGTTAGTTGACTCAGAAGTCATTAGCTAATTAACACAGAAAGAAAACAGCACATGTTTATAAAGCTCAACTATAACATGAGATTATGTAAATAATTGCACTTTTGTGGTAATAATATTTAGCTTACTTATTCTACATTTAATACCAGTATTTAAAGAAAAATTCTCACTATAATAATGAAGAGTCGATACAGTGTGCAAGTCAGCTTTTTATCACCTTCATAAAAGAGGTAGTATTTGAAAACCAAGATTAATGGCAGACCAAATATATTTGTCATCTTCATTGTCATTATGTCTTCCTCTTTTTGGACTATTTCCTAGTAGTTTATAAATGAATATCCTTTTCTCCCTCTTGCAAAATACTCTTATCTTATGGCATCTGAAGATCATGGTAAATGTGTGATTGAGGTACTTCTCAATCTTAGAATTACAGTGGAGAGAGAACCCAAGAATGAAGCAGAAAATAATATGCAATATGGACCCTTGTATTGTGATGACTCAAACCATTTTTCTTTTCACTTCACTTTTTTATTGATATTTAAGAACTAGAGGCATGTATAACAAGCATTTTCTGCACCCTGGGCAGCAGCAGTGTCTGGCACAGTAATAGCTGCCAGCCAGCTGTGGCCACCATTCTTGCACCCCACTCCCCTAGTCATTAGGTGACCATAACCCTTCATTGTGCAACCATTAAGAACTAATTAATAGTAAATAAGAATTATGTATTTTATTATGCCAAGATGTTATATAGTTTATGTCATAAGAAGAACTGTGATAATGGGCACATTTATATGAATACCAAGAAAGTGATTTTCTAAACCTAAGTAGTCAGGGTGGATTACAACTTTAATTTTCCCAAAGTATCTTTCACCTGTACTTTGTTTCTGAAAGATTTGAACTAGTTAGTCTACTTTCTTATGAAGATTTATGAACGTTGCCTGGTGTATTAAGCACTAGGGTTTGCCATATAACTGTGTGTTGCAAAAGATAGAGAGGTTTTTGCAACTTAAGTACTACCATAGAAAATGTCCAGGCTAAAATAGCAATAAATATGACATGGGGACTACCCTATATGCGAATCATTCCTTATTAAAGCTAAGTGATTACCAGCTTCTAAGATTTTAGTTCAAATATGGGACCAAAAATGTGAGTTTTTTCATTTTTTGAAGTTAAATACATTCTTCAATGCTTCTCTTCTTATTTCAGAAAATCAATAATATCAAAGGGTTCTTACTCTGCTCCTCCAACCACCGAACTTAGTTTAGTCATACTAGCACCAGTCCTTTCACTACTGTTATAGATTAGAGCAATTGTAATGACCATACAGTTCTATTATAACTGTTCAGAACAGAATAGGGTTCTCTGATACCTCACTCTGACATAAGGAAGCATTTGCCTCAGATAGCAAATTAGGCAATAGTACTTTCATTTTGTCTTGAACAGAAAGCAGCACTCCTCTTGTGAAATACATAAATTAAGATACAATTTTAATCCCACAGAACAAGAAAGAGACATGGCATCTCAAGCTGCCCACACTTCAAACTAATATTAACTTCCTACAGAGGATCAGCATTTCAGATCACATGCTACTTGCTATTAAAAAAATCACTTAATATATATTAAATTAGCATTTTAACTTACAAGCTTGCAAACCAGAAGTTACTATAATGCCTTACACCTCTAAAAAGTAGCATAACCTTCAATATTACTCAGTTCTCAAATACCGAAGCAAATATGCATGTAAGTGATATCGTGCTATATCTGTAAGAAACAAGGACTTCTGAGTTAAGAAAAATTCATTGGCAACTCAACTTTTTAAATGGGCCTTTCCATTGCCTGCCTTTTCAAAATCTTTCTCAGAAAACTATGCAATAAAATTTCCCAGGTCAAGCTTTCCTTCCTGTATTTTGTGCAGTTTATGAAATAAATATTTCACTGAAATATAGCATTTGTAAACTTAATAAATTGCATTTTGGTATCAATGGCTTAGAAAAAAATTTTTTTAAAGGATTTCTGGGGATTTTTATTTGTGTTTTTTATTTATTTTCTCTTTTTGTTTAAAAATAAATTAGTCTAATTGTTAATATTAAGCAATAGCAACAAGGAAATTAAATGAAGAATAGTGAGATGATAGGAGGAGGAGAAAGAAAAGAAATTATCATCAGTTTCTATTTATCAGTGTGAACCAGATTAAAAAGAGTTTTGTTAATCTTGTCACCAGAAATAAAGCTGTACGTGTTTCAACAGTGATTCTTGATGGTAGTACAACCAAGAGGAAAGCCTTGATTAAACGAACAACTAAGAGATGAATGTGAGTCTCTGAGTGGGCGGCTTACCTGGAACACTGAAGGGGACTGGACCTTCAAATTCTTCTGCAGGGATGTGCCACAAGTGACATGTTCAGCCTCCATGTGTGGCATGCAGTAGATGAGGGAGGAAACATAGCTACAAACAGGGCAGGGGACAGTGCATGCTTAATTTGCCTGCCAAAAAGGTTCTTTTGAATCCTCATAGTTGATGTCCCCCATAACCAAGACTGGAGATTTTTAAGGCAGGTTTTTCTTGATTATGTAACTCTGGTATTAGGTGCCTATTGAGTCCCTTTTTAGACTTAACAACTTAAAGGATCTTGGACATGTCACACGTTTTATTCTATAACTGTTTACATCTACATATATATGTTTACTGTCTCCAAATTCACAGTTGCCTATCTTTATAATGACACATTTCCCTGTCATAGTGCCAGCAGGATCTTGACTTAGAATGTGGAATAAGATTGGAAGAAAGGAGCAAGAAGGCTGGCCATCAATTACACATCAACAAAATAAAATATAATGTTTCCTGCCTGCTGCTATTTGAATTCTAAAGTAAAATTAAGGAGATACAAACTCATATGAGCTATGAAAAAAACGAAGACAAAAAGTTTGCATAAATGTCTGCAACTCAGAGTGTTCTGATACAAATGCAGTATCCTGCAGAGACACTGAAACAAAGTACATACCCAATAATAAGTGAGGAAGAATGAAAAAGAAGAGGAATAGTATAAAATGGGCACATCTACGTGTTGCCCTACAGTGATGTAGTGACAGACTTCATTGCCGTACAGTATGCTAGAGTGCTACAGTGATCATGTGGGTCTACATGTGATCAGTAACTATGCCACCATAGTGGTGCACTCCCCTGTTATAGTGCACTGCTATGGTGACATAGCAGTAAAATTTAACCATGCACCACATGCACAGCATAGTAACTGCCCATAATGCACCGTGCATTTGTACCTCCAAAAGGAAGTACAAAAGCATGGCACTGTAGCAACGTCACCATATGGCTAAGTGTAGATATGCCCAATTGCTACAAATCTGTAATGTAGATATTCCAAGGACATCTGCATTTTACAGTGTGAGGCTAGGAAGAAAATACTCTTTCCCCATGAATGGCTTAATAGGTTTTTGTGAGGAGCAAGGATTACTGTGGGTAATATTTTTTAATGGACCAACTACCCAAGTACACAGTTGGGCCAATAAAAGATATCATGCATAACAACCTTTGCCTATCACATAATTCCCGCCCCATCATGGCTATAACATCATCCCAACACTACCAAATTCATTGGCTTCTGTGTGTTCATATTGTTGTTGACAGCAATGTTTTTCTGCCTTTCTTTGAAACAACTGATGTTAGCCACTGCTAGAGGTGGCCACTTGGTGGGCATACTCTGGTTTTCCTCACAGTGTTAAGCAACATCTCTGTATAGTCTTGTTTAAATGCACGGAGTCACACTATAGCTAGACTGGGGAGAGATTTGCCAAGCCTGGGTTTTTTTGTGTTTTTTTATCTTTCACTAAAGGGTGGGGTTTATCCTCTTTCTAGGTGAATCTGAGCACTTATTATCCTATCACATTTCCTGCCATTCCAGTGGCAAAGCATTGGCAGTGCACTTGTCATCTCTGATCTTTATCAGTGGAATTCTCTGAATGTTTTAGATTTGTGTAGGAAATTTTGTAGTGTGTAGTTTTGGCAAAGCTTTGGTCCAGGAGTTGCATAAGAATGCCGGAGATTGGGCTCAATGGCCTGGGAGATCCCTGATAGCCCTGAATATCTATGGTCCAAATTTTAATAATGTTTAAAAATAAGATAAGACCCCTTGATTTAGATAATCAATTTCTTCCCTGCTTTATTTTTTCCCTGAGTGTATTAACAGTAATTAATCTGAGTGCCATATTATATTTATAAAAATATTATAACTTCTTAATTCACAAATGAGAAAATCTTTTTTATAGGCACTAAATAGAAGATATTAAAATAAAATAAGTCAGGACAGAATATAGTCTTCCTAATTCAAAGTACAATTTTAAACATGACATTTTGTACAACAAATAGTTCCCTGTTAGATAAAATTAGTAGCAATTATTTATTTGGGTAGTTGCATTCAACTAATTGCATTGGTTATGTAAGCTTTAATAGTAGCTATACGTATAGCTACAATTACAGCTTATATAACCAATTCAGCTACTTTTGCATTTGTCTGTGTGTGTGTAGCTACTGTTAAATATACATGGCTATACATACTATTAAATATATTATTATATAGCCATACAAATATAGCTACTATTAAATTTTACATAACCAATGCAACTAGTTCTGGATAAGGAGAAGACCTTTTAGAAGACTATGTATTATATATTGCATCAATGGAAACCTATTAGAAAAGGAAGAAAATAATTTTAAAATGGTGATTACTGTCTTAAAACATAAAAGTACTCAAAAAGAAGAAAGAAAGCACTAGATTTTTGGAATGAGGTAGCCAAAAGCAGCCATACTTGAAATAGCATTTTGGATTCAGTAGCAACACTTACCTTAAAAGTCAGTATTAGGTAGCTATTCAAGTTTTGTATTTAGGTGCAAAGCATGGTTGACTTAGTAATATAAATATTCCAACAGACTTCAGTAAGACTGTGCGTGTATGAGTAATGTGAGTTTGTTTGGTTTGTAGTCTCCTTTCAATGCTTACACATACTCTAACTGTGATAAATAAAGCTAAGCTACATTACCAGTGACAATCTGGACAAAAACATTTGGTAATTTTGCATTACATAAATCTGTATTTTGTGTTCACCTAGGCATATAATTTATGTATTATGTCCACAAAAAGACATAATGTGGATTAAAAAAAATTCTAAAGCCCAGCTTCACAATTCCATTTACAAAACATAGGATCTTAGGATCATAAGAAAACTGGGTTGGTAGGGATCTCATGAGGTCATCCAGTCCAGCCCCCTGCTTAAGTCAAGATCATCCTTGACTAAACCGTCTCAGCCAAATATCTGCCCAAACTGCTCTGGAAAATTCCAAAGGATAAAGATTTCACTATTTTCTGTAAGTAACCTGTTTAGATGCTTGATCTCCCTTGCAGTCAGAAAGTTCCTCCTAATCTCCAACCTAAATTTCATCTGCTGCAGCTAGAAGCCAATGCTTTTAGTCCTGTACCCTATAGCCACAGAAAAAAAAAAACAATCTCCATTTTCTATCACCTTTCAGGTATTTGAAGACTATAACCTAACCCCCTTGAATCATCTCTTCTCAGCTAAATACAGATATTCAAAAAGCCCAAGCCTGAATTGATTCAATCTTTGCAGGTTAGTCTAACTTGCATAGATTTAACTGATTTGCAAATGAACAGACATTCACTTTTGATCCTGGAAATACAGACACATACCTGCAGTGGCTCAGGCCAGAAGTTGGGTGGGCACTAGAATGAGCCCTCCCTTCCCTTTCACAGTCATTAAGGGAAGCTGAGCTGAGGGATCAAGGAGCGTGGCCCGACCCCAGCGGACCTGACTATGATTAGAGAGGGGTTTAAACCTAAACCCTGGCCTGCAGGGACACCAGCCTGGGTGTGCCTGGAAAGAAGCAACCCTTGCTAGGGTTTTCAGACAGGAGGAGGGGGGAGGAGTGTGGCCAGGTCTCAGTCCCTGGTTGGCACCAAGCAGCGAGAGTGGAGACATGGCTAACCCCCTGCCCATGTTAGGGGAGGAGGTGGAGAGGGAGAGAACTGCCTGCTACAATGACTACCTGACAGCCTGGCCTGCCCTGGATGTGGGGAGTCAGGAGCAATCCAGGCACACAGCTCCTATGATCCCAGACCAAGCCCCACCTCTAGCTGGGCTGGGATCATAGGAGCTGTGGTGGCGGAGGTGCAGGAAAGGGACAAGGACCTTGACAGGGGCTGCTCTGCCTCAGCCAGGCAGACCCCAGCTGGGGTTTCCCAAAGGAGGGGGGAAGGACGGGGAATAATCCCCCTTCCTTACCCTTTGCTTTAGAGGGCCATTCCAGGACAGCAGCTGGCCATGCCCCTGCCCCTGCCCCTGCCCCTGCCCCTGCTCCTTCTATAAAATGGAGGGGTGGGGCCAGCCCTACTCTCTGGAGCAGAAAGCACAACCTAGCCTAGGGCTGAAAAGCATGCTAGGATGCTGGGGAACTCTTATTTAACCAGAGGGTGGGACTACTGTTGGGGGCGGGGCTACTAATACATCCCTTGACAGCTCATTAAGAGGTGCTTCAGTCAAAATAATTACCTGCCCCTGCTCTAAAGGAAGCCTCTCAAAGTAGTTACAACCCCAGGAACAAGGCATGGCAGGTGACAGGAGATGAGAGAGGACAGAGTGTGTAGCAGATGAGTTTAATCACCAGAGGGAATCAGACACTGGGGTCAGACCCCTGAACCTGCTACAGCAAACATATTTTCCTCCCTGCCCATCCTGCCTGAGCAAGCTGTATCCCCATGACCATACTCCAGTCATGAGAACTATCCTATCACATTTCCATAATCCCAATTACATAATTTAGTTACTAAGACCTCCAATTCTTCCTATTTCTTTCACATTTTTCAAGCATTAGTATATAAACACTTCAGGTATCTAACTGATTGTCCTACTTTTTTCCTGAGAACATTGTTACGGCTTCTGTATTGCTACCCTTTACTACATGTTGATCCAGGTCTCCTAGATTTTCACTAACTTCTGGGATTTTGTTTCCTCCACCACCAGGTAAACCTAGTTTAAAGCCCTTCTCACTAGGTTAGCAAGCCTATATGTGAAGAAATTCTTCCTTTTGTTCATCAGGTAGACCCCCATTTCTTCCCAAAAGTTCATCTTTTTGGAATACCACCCAATGGTCAGAGGAGACAAGGCCCCACTGGCAGCATTCCCTCTAAGCTGTGCAGTGTTTGCAGCCATGTGGGAGCACCTGGTATAGTGGCATGAGTGCACCTGCACAGACACACACACCAGGCAGCTTAGAAGGCAGCTTAGAAGCTGCTGGTGACACAACCCACACATGCATCTATATATTTATCTCCAAGACATATCTACTCCTAGCAAGGCCTTTTCGCTTTACTTAAAAGATGAATGAGAACACCACCTAGGCCCTCATCCCCTTCACCCTTGAGCCCAGATCTGTGTAGTTACTTTTGAACTGTTCAAAACTGTCCCTGACAATATCATGGATAGCTCACATGGATGAACAGCATGGGAAAGTAGTCAAAGAGACAGATCAGTCTGCACAAGCTTTCTGTGATGTCTCATGTGGGGGCTTCTGGCAGGCAGCAGCCCTCTCAAGCCAACCAGTTTAAATTCTGATTAGTTTGTTATCTTATATCAGATAGCATTAAGTATTCTCATTTGCAACTTTGCCAATTTAAACACATACACTTGATTCTGTTATTATTCCCAGATACTTATCTTATTTTTAATCTTTAAAAATTAGACATATGCAGGAAAAATATACCTTGCTTGCTTATAAGTTTGAAAGTATTACATAGGCATAGCGATATCCAAGTAACCAAGTTTATTAGGATATTAAACAGTCAAAGGAACGCTAATGTTTACAATATAAAATAGGTAGTAATTCTTCATATAGCTTATGAGTCCTTTGGTGTTGCTTACTGTGTTCAGTGTTTTAGAGGCCACAAGAACCAGATCTGAACCAGAATCTAACCAGAATAGTGGTGTTTTTATGTGGCTTGGCTTTGTATGTGGCTTGGTTCTTTCATATTAAGTTTGTTGTGTGAATTGCAAAAGAAACAACCAAAATAGGGCAAGGTCAACTACTCAGGCAGTGTGGGGAAACCTATGCTGCTCCAGCATTGATGAAGTGTTTCTTTTGTAGATGAACAATGGGCTTCAGTCTAATTAACAGGTAAACTTCTAACGGCTTGAATACTCAAAACATCAGATTTTGATTACAAGAATCCCCCACATAGAGTTGGAGTAAACTTTCAACCCGACCATGGGGATTAAAACACTTGCATGAACCCAAACAGATTCTGTTTTCTTTGTGTCAATTATTCTCAATCAGGGTGCCTGACCCCAAAATCATTTTGACCTGTTGTGGTCCTTCTGAGTTCTTTCCAACATAGAAATTGCTCTATTCTATTTCTGTCGTTAAAAAACCCAACAATATAAAAGCTAAATCAGGGAAACTCTTTGAGAAGATCATCATGGAACACATCTGTGATGGGCTGGCCTCAGAGATGATGCTCAAGGGCAACCAGCACGGTTTTATTAGGGGGAGGTCATGTCAGACTAACCTGATTGCCTTTTGTGATCAGGTCACAAAAGCCTTTTATGATCAGGTCACAAATGCCTTGGATGCAGGTGTTGCTGTGGATGTAGTTTTTCTGGACTTCAGCAAGGCCTTTGACACCGTCTCCCACCCCATCCTCATTAAGAAATTGGGTGACTGTGGCATTGATGCCTACACAGTCAGATGGATTGCAGATTGGCCGAAGGGTCGCACGCAGAGGGTGGTGGTGGACGGGTCATATTCAAACTGGGGAGAAGTGGGCAGCGGAGTCCCCCAGGGCTCGGCCCTTGGGCCTGCACTGTTCAATCTCTTTATCAGCGATTTAGACAATGGGATGAAAAGCACCCAGTTTAAATTTGATGATGATACCAAAATTTGGGGTGAGGTGAGCACACTAGTAGGGAGGGAAAGACTGCAGCAAGACTTGGATAGGTTACAGGGGTGGGCTAGCAAAAACAGGATGCACTTCAACACTGACAAGTGTTGGGTGCTGCACTTGGGCAGTAGTAACCAACAGCACACTTATAAGATGGGAAACTCCCTTCTGGAGAGCACAAAGGCAGAAAGGGATCTTGGAGTCATTATTGACTCCAAGATGAACATGGGTCGACAATGTGAGGTCACGATTGGCAGGGCTAACCACACCTTGTCGTGCATCCACAGGTGCATCTCTAGCAGGGACAAGGAGGTTATCCTCCCCCTCTGTGCAACACTGCTCAGGCCACAGCTGGAGTACTGTTTCCAGTTCTGTGTGCCCCACTTCAGGAGGGATGTGGCCAACATTGAGAGGGTCCAGAGGAGGGCCACCGGAATGATCCAGGGACTACAAGGCAGATCCTACAATGAGAGACTGCAGGACCTGAACCTGTTCAGCTTCACAAGAGAAGGCTGAGGGGGGACCTAGTGACAGTCTATAAACTCACAAGGGGGGACCAGAAGGGTTTGGGAGAGACCTTGTTTCCCCTACTCCACCCTGACATAACCAGGAATAACGGCCACAACTTGTTGGAGAGTAGGTTTAGATTAGACATCCATAAGAACTACTTCACAGTTAGGGCGGCTAGGATCTGGAAACAACTTCCAAGGGAAGTGGTGCTGGCTCCTATCCTGGGGGTCTTTAAGGGGAGGCTTGATGCCTACCTAGCTAGGATCAATTGAGCCCAGTATTTTTTTTCTCCTGCCCTGACAGGGGGTTGGACTTGAAGATCTATAAGGTCCCTTCCAATCCTACTTCTATGATTCTATGATTCTATGATAAATCTGGAATTTTCTGAAGGGTGTCTAAAAAGGTTGAGACCACTCTCCTATACTATCACATAAACAAAACTTGTCACTGTAATGACAAAAAAATAGTAATTTAAATCACTTTAATTCAAACCAGTTCACCCTAGTTGAAAGTATCTCCATTGTGTCAGTGAAAATCAACTTATTTTTGATTAAAGGCCAGGAAACTAGCTTTAGTTCTAGCAGGAACACCGATGCACCCCAGACAAAGTTGCCAGCCTTGGCTGCAGACCAGAGGAAGGCAAAATATGGTCTGTGGGCCAAATAGGACAGCCTGGCCATTCTATCCAGCCCACAGGGCCCCTAAAAAATTTAGAAAATTAATATTTACCTGCTCCTGGCTGACTGTCTAAGATGACAAAGACAGGGGCACTAAGGACCCAGGGGAAGCTGGCAAGACTCGGTAGCAAGGCCAGCCCAGCCTTGCCCTGCCCCAAGCCTCCTCCAACCTCCACCCCTCCCTACCGAAAGCCTCTGCCTGTTGCACCTTTCACTGCTTCCCTGAATGTCTGCCAGCTGTTCTAGCTCCATGTGGCCCCCAGCTGCACTGCCAGACTGCAGAAGCATGCAGCCTGCACTGGTATTTCAGGGCCAGGAGTGGGAGGGTGTGTGTGTGTGTGTGTGTGCGCACACATGCACATCCCTGAAATGAGGGAGGGGGAGAGAGAGCAATGAGGGAGGGAAGGAATCTGTGTGCGTGTGTGTGCATATGCAATGAGGGAGGGAGGGAGGAAGAGAGGGGGTGTGTGTGTGTGTGCATTCATTGGTCATGTCCCACACACACCCTCCACCATACACATGCACCCTTTCCTTGCACTACCATAGACACAGGTCTCCAGACCCACACCCCCTCACACACCTGACACATCCTACCCCACACACAACTCCTCACAAACCCCATAACCACCCACACTCCACATACGCACACATCCCCCCACATGCTCCCCACACTCACATCCTTACACCCTCCCCCACACCCCACATACCCACATACCAACATCCCCCCACAAACCTATACTCACCCCTCTATGTCCTCAACCCCCTACACAATATACAAGAGTAAGACTTCAGTTTAAGCTATTTGTGAAATCACATCTATGTACACTACAGAAACACATGTAAATCAGGACAAAAATATTTCTTGAAATCAAATTAATGAATGTTGTAGATGTTTGATTTTTAGAATATAATTTAGTATTTTTCTGGTTGTGAGATGGCAAGATCCCTTGCTGAAAGGACTACTTCTGGTGGCATGGGGAGAGCCTTCTAGTGGCAAAGGTCAGGGGTTAGGGGTGGGACTTCTGATCACAAGATGCCAACCAGGGGGTGGGGCACCCATCAAAGGATGGGGCTACCTATGCAGCCCTCGACAGCTTGCCTAAGCTTGGTAAGCAGCCCTCTGACCAAAATAATTGCCCACCCCTGCTGTAGATGATACCATATGCCTCTGAGGGAGGTTTAAAAACACCCTGACATATGTAGAAGAAAGATGGTGTGAGGGAGACTGGGGGCAACCAGGAAAGTCCAGAAGCATGGGAAATATCCCTAGTAAAATATAGACACAGCTACACTTAGATCATCATTGACCAGTGGCTGTCCAACTTATTTTTGAACACCTGAATGAGGAATTATTATAGTATCATAGTATCATGGTATCATAGTGCTTAGGGTAGGAAGGGACCTAAACAGATCATCAGGTCCGACCCCTTGCGTCCGGTAGGAATGTGTGCTGGGGTCATAATACCCCAGCCAAATATCTATCCAGTCTCCTCTTGAAGATCTCCAAGGTAGGAGAGAGCACCACCTTCCTTGGGAATCTATTGCACAGCCTGGCAGCCCTAACCATGAAGTAATGCCTCTTGATGTCCAGCCTGAACCTTCTCTCTAACAATTTGTGGTTGTTATTCCTAGTAACCCCCGGTGGTGCCTGGGGGGAACAAATTCTAGCCCAATTTCTGCTGCCCCTGCCTGGTGAGTTTGTAAATGGCCACCAGATCCCCTTCCAGCCTTCTTTTGTGAAGGCTGAATACGGTCAGGCTCTTTAGCTTCTCTTCATAGAGCCTGACCTTTTGCCCCTTGACCATGTGAGTGGCCCTCCTCTGGACCCTCTCTAGCCAATCCCTCTTGAAGAGCGACACCCAGAACTGGAAACAGTACTTCAACTGTGGCCTGACCAGTGCCACATAGAGGGGAAGGATCACCTCTCTGGTTCTGTTTGTGATGCATCTGTGAATGCACGACAAGGTGTGGTTAGCTTTACTGACTGCTTCCTTGCATTGGTGGCTTATGTTCATCCTAGAGTCAACAATGACTCCAAGATCCCTTTCTGCCTCTGTGTTGACAAGTAGGGTGTTCTCCAGTCTGTAGGTGCATTGCTGGTTCCTTCTCCCTAGATGCAGCACCTTGCACTTGTCTGCACTGAATTCCATCCTATTCTCAATTGCCCACCTCTGTAACCTATCTAGATCTAGCTGGATTCTGTCCCTCCTCTCCAGCGTGCCCACCTCGCCCCACATCTTAGTGTCATCAGTGAATTTGGACAGCATGCTTTCCACACCCACATCCAGATTGCTGATAAAGATGTTGAACAGTACAGGCCCTAGGACTGAGCCCTGGGGGACTCCACTGCCCAGATTCCTCCAGGTTGAAAACAAACCAACCACCACCACTCTGTGGGTGTGACTATCTAGCCAATTTGCCACCCATCTGACTGTGTAGGCATCGATGCCACAGTCACCTTGTGTTTTTGAGAGAATGTGGTGAGAAACCATGTCAAACCATGTTAAAGTCCAGGAAGACAACATCCACCTCGACACCCACATCCAAGGAGTTTTTGATCTGTTCATAAAAGGAAACCAGGTTAGTTAGGCATTTTCTGCCATCAATGAACCCATGTTGGTTGCTCCTAAGCATTACCTCCCCTGCTGGGCCCTTGCAGATGTGCTCCTTGATAATTTTCTCAAAGGTCTTCCCAAGAACTGAGGTAAGACAGATTGGCCTATAATTTCCAGGGTCCTCCTTCCTCCCCTTCATGTAAATGGGAACCACATTAGCCCTTTTTCAATCATCTGGTATCTAGTCAGAGCCCCATGAGTGCTCATAAGGCCATGGCAGGAGCCCCGCTATGACCCCCAACAATTCCCTCAGGACCCTTAGGTGAAGAACATCTGGACCTGCTGATTTAAACACTTTCAGCTTCTCCAAAAGTTCTCTAACTAGGTCGTCCCTGACTCTAGGCATGGCAGTACTACCCCTGGGTCCATCTGTATCCTAGTGGGGGAGATACCCTGGTCCCTGTTCAGAAATATGAAGGCAAAGAATTTGTTAAAGAGGTCAGCTTTTTCATTTGCTGCAATCACTGGATTGCCAAGCCTATCCTGTAGGGGCCCTATGTTACCCTTCTTCTTACTCCCTATGTATTTGAAAAAGGACTTTTTGTTATCCCTAATTCTGGTCACTAGCCCTAGCTCCATCTCTGCCTTGGCCTTCCTAACAGCCTCCCTGCAGTCACGAGCAATGGAGGTGTAATCCTCCTTGATGATAGCCCCTTGCTTCCACTGCTTGTATGCCTCCTTTTTTGCCCTCAGGCATTCCTGGATGCTTTTGCCAAGCCATGGGGGCTTTTTAGCACTCCTGCCCCCTTTGATACGCATTGAGACAGACTCCCTTTTAGCCCCATTTTACACAGACTCCCATTTTACACTATTGTGATTGCTTCCTCCCATGTTACCCATTACCAATCACCTTCATGTCCTCCACCAGTTCTTCCTTAATGGTTAGGACAAGATCCAAGATAGATGATCCCCTCATTGTATCCTCCACTTCCTGGTACATAAATTTGTCCTCTACATGAGTCAGGAACCAGCTTGACATTTTGTGCATTGTACTTCCAGAGGACATCCAGAAAATTGAAGTATCCCATCAGATCCATCCCATAGCTTTTGGACTGATTTGTCACCTGCTTGAAAAGTGCCTCATCCACCTCTTCTTCCAGATTTGGTGGCCCATAAATCACCACCCGTATATCAGCACTGCATCTGTCACCTTTCATTGTCATCCAAATGAATTCTGCTTTTCTTTTTCCTTTCTCTTGAACCAGGAAACAAGTGTATGTGTCTTAGACATACAAGGCAACACCAACACCTTCCCTCCCAGCCCTGTCCTTCTCAAACAGAGTGTAGCCCTCAGGGTTGATGCTTTAGTCATAACAGCTGTCCCACCAGGTCTCTGTTATGGCAACAGATTACAGTTATTTTATCAGGCTTGAGCTTTCAGCTCATCTTGTTTATTCCCCATACTTCTCCCATAAAATAGTTTGGTCTTCACAAACTATTTTATATGAATGTCGGAAGAACATTATAAAAATTATTTCCCTGCTTTATGTAAACAAGACAGAGGAGTTCTCAGCAAATGAATTGAGCTCTGTTTTCCTTGGAGGTGAGAGATTTAAACATAATGGATTTTTTATATATATATATACTGATGATGATGATAATATAGCAGCTCTTTTTATTTCATTTCTGAGTTATCTAGCACTCTGTGTCATTATTTAAGCAGGAAGTATTATATCATTCAAACAACTCTCTGCAGATGATATAATAAGAACATTGCTGATCAGGACAAAATTATTCTCTTCAGTCTACACAGTACATCTCAATTCCAGTATTTTATTCTCCTTGCCATATACATATGGATTTCCCACTGGTACTGTGTGGAAGGAATTTTCTTCTCGATATTTCCTTTCCACCAATTTACCTTTTCCATTTCTCCTCCTATTTGTTTTGACATTGCCCAATTCCATCCTTTTTATTTATACATTTTCATTAATTAACAAATTATATCTACACTAACCTTTACAGTGTAACCTTTTCCCCACAACTGAAATATACCAGATTAATATACACACAGATATTAGTGCTGAGAAAAAGTGGCTCCTTTTATTTCTTTGTGCAAATTTCTTAGGATAATGCCTAATCAAATCAGTGTCTTCCAGGAAAAATTAAAACTTGTTGTAAAAAAGTCATTCTATTATCCCCTATTCTTCCCAGTTCTCCCTCACATAGATATTATTATTATTCCTTATTTAAATACTTATTTTTACTTGATTGCAAAAGTCTTGAAGAGTTCATCATGACAAATTCACACAAAGTTGTCTTGACTGCAAATAAAATTCTACACCCACACACTCAGCCCTCCAGACAAATAATCAAGAGAAGAGATGAGTCTAGCATAATAAGTCTAGCCCAAAAGATTGAATAGTTTGGATTTTTTCACACTGGCAAGGCAGATGTATTATAGAACCCCAAGTATACACAGCCACAATTGCTTGGGAATTTAAATTTAGGGAGTCATATATTAAATACATTAACTGACATTAACTGCTGCAGAGGTACACTGAAAAGAGATGCTCAAAACCATATGTCTGAGACATATTGGTTAATATAATTTTTTTAAATAGTTAATATTTCTCACATTGCTTCCTCTTTCCTGCTTCCTGGATGAATCTCAGCAGACATTCATCAGTTTGGTCTCCACTAGATGCAAACATTTTGGGCAGTATTCTGTTGACTTCTCAGGGTGTGCCCATTATAGATATATGCAAATATCTGTGCATCTCCAGAGGGCAATCCTATTCCTATAATGGGGAACCATTAACATCTAGAGGGAGTAATAGAATTGATCCTACACAATAGTTATATAAATTAGAGAGAGTCCCAAGTTTCACTTTGATTGTTCACAGATAATACTTGTTTTGCCTTGGGTGATGTTTTCTAAGCAGAGAGATATTTGAGTTTCTCTTACCAAAGTGGTTCACAAACTCAGAGGGAGAGTTCTCAAAACCAGCATGTTTCAAATTCCTTGCAACCACAGCATAAACTGGTGAAGCAGGAGAAGCAGCACAAGCAGGAGGGGGCAACAGGGAAGGCCTTTTGATTCTTCCTGAGAAAGTAGGGTAATCAGCTAGTTACCTCAGGTGTCTGTATATGAATCCAAAGAGAAACAAGCAGAAAGTATTAGAATCCTCGCTCAGTGATGAAATTATGACATTACTGAAATAACAGAGACTTGATGGGATAGTGTGCATGATTGGGGCAGTGTCATGGACAGGTATAACTGTTCAAGTAGGACAGGCAGGGGAGAAGAGGAATAAAAATTGTGCTTTATGTAAAGAAGCTGTATGATTGCTCAGAGCTCCAGTAAGAAACTAGAGATAGGCCTGCTGAAAGTCTCTGGGTAAAAGGGGAAAGCAACAAGTTGGGTGTGTACTATAGACCACCAGATGAGGAGAAAGAGGTAGATGAGGCTTTCTTCAAACAACTAATGGATATTTCCTATTCACAAGCCACGGTTCTCATGGGGGGATTTAAATCCCCCTGACATCTGCTGGGAGGGCAATACAGAAGTGCGCAGGCAATCCAGCAAGTTTTAGAGAGTGTTGGGGATAACTTCCTGATGCAAGTGTAGGAAAGACCAACTAGGGGCCATGCTCTTCTTGAGCTGCTGCTCACAAACAGGGAAGAATTGGTGGGGAATGTAGTAATGGCTGGAAACTGGATAGCAATGACTATGAGATGATTGAGTTCAGGATCCACAGAAAAGGAAGGAAGGAGAGCAGCAGAGTAAGGACCCTGGACTTCAAAAAAGTAGACTTTGATTCACTCAGGGAATTGATGGGCAGGATCCCCTTGGAGGCCAGTCTGAGGGAGAAAGGAGTCCAGAAGAGCTAGCTGTACTTTAAATAAACCTTACTGAAGGACTAAAAAAAACTATCCTGATATGCAGGAAGACTTGCAAGTATGGAAGATGACCAGATTGCCTTAGCAAGGAACTTTTCAGCAAGCTAAAACACACACAAAAAAATGCTACAAGAAGTGGAAACTTGGATATACAACTAGGCAAGAGTATAAGACATGTGGGAATTAAATCATGAAGGCCAAAGTGCAACTTCAGTTGTAGTTAGCAAGGGAAATGAGGGGCAACAAGAAGGGCTTGTACAAATATATCAGCAAGAAGATTCTGTAAGGTTATGGAAAATGTGGATCCCTTACAAAATGGGGGAGGCAACCTAATGGTAGAGGATAAGGAAAAGACTGAAACACTCAATGCCTTTTTCACCTCAGTCTTCATAAACAAGGTGAGCTTCTAGACTACTGAAGCTGGTAGTATGGTTTGGGGAGGAGTTGAGCAGCCAGCAATGGCAAAGGAACAGGTTAGGGACCACTTAGAAAAGCTGGACACGTACAAGTCCATGGGGCCAGATGCAATGCACCCAATGATGCTGAAGGAGCTGGCCGATTTGCTGATTGCAGAACCACTGGCAATTATCTTTGAACTCTTGGCAATTGGGAGAAGCCCTAGACAACTACAGACCAGTCAACTTCACCTCTGTCCATGGATAAATCATGGAGCAGGTTCTCAAGGAATTCATTTCTAAATACTTGGAGCAGAAGAAGTTCATTAGGAACAGTCAGCATGGATCCACCAAAGGGAAGTCAGGTCTGAACAAATCTCATTGTCCTTTATGGCAACATAACCAACTCTGTTGGTTGTGGGCAGAGCTGTGGATGTACTCTACCTTGTCTTTATCTGGTGTTGGGTGGTAGGCACAGAGGGGAGACTCATCCATCAGCAGCTGGAGTGGCTCTGGGCCAGTGCTGGGAGAAGGCAGTGGGGCCAGGACCAAGGCTGGGGCCAGGGCCAGGGGTGGGGCCAGAGCCAGGGGATGGTTTCACTGAGCCAGTGCCATTTTGTAGTGGCTTCAGCCCCTTCATCCATTGTTTCCTCACAAAGCTGCCTGGAGTGGTGAACCTCAAACCCCAGTGGAGAGGGCGTGGGGTTATGACAAGATCCTGGAGAGGAGCCATGGGTGGTGAATCTGTGGGCACCAGGTGAAGCGCCAAGCACAGCTATGGGGGGCCACCATCAGGCACTGGGACACAGCCAGGGTGGTGGGTCTGGGTGGGCCTATGGCCTGTGCAGGACAGATGCATTTCTGTGCAGTACCCTGGGCCTCCTCCCACAGGGGTGATCCGGCATCACTGGTGCCTAGTAGCAGCTGCAGCAGCAACAAAGCTAGCTCGCAGAGGCATGAACACAGCCTGATCTGAGACCCAAGCAGTGGTCCTCAGGGACTGGTTCCCCCATTCACCCTGCAGGTAGGCTGCACTGGGTCAGGGGTGATGTCCACCCCACTCCAGCCACTTCCTTGGGACTTGCATAATCTTTGGAGGTCTGAGTTGGCTGGGCTGGGTGGACCTGTTGAAACCCGCTTGCAGCCCCCCAGGGGGTGGAGGTAGCAGACCTCCAGTTGAGAACCACTGGACTAGATAGCCTCCTGAGGTCCCTTCCAAACCTAATTTTCTATGATTCTATGAATGGAGGGAAAATTCCTGATTGTGACTTGTCAGTACCTCAACACATGCAAAAGCATCAAGTAGGCTGCCTATACCTTTGTTTTGACCTTCACCTATATTGTGTCTCATTCTTCTTATGCCAGTTTTACAGTATTGTAATCACATTGATTTTAATAGTGTTACTCTTCAGTAATGTAAGTGAGAGAGACCTTACATCTGTCTGTGCTACATTGACTGGGCACAGGCCCATCAAATTTCCAATACCAGCTGAAAGTTTTGTGAAGCAGAATCTGTTCTTAGTTGCACAACTGTAAATGTGGTGAAACTCCAGTACGGAGAGCTGATGAAAAGCTACCTCAAACCCCTACCTTCCTGTTAGATGTACCTAATATTTGACACTTGTGACTTGGTGGGAACATTGTAAATAAGTATAATTTATGAACAAAATGCACAGAACATAGTAAGGGGAGATACTATCTCCTTCAGGTACTGTGTTTTTGCTGATGGCCATGCGGCAATGTGACTCTTTGCCAGATCCTTTTCATAACTTCAGTCCCAACATTGTTTCTACCCTAGATCCAGAAGAAATTGGTCAAAGATCAGATTGTGCCTACTTGAGAATGCAAAAGGAGACACAACTACAAAGCCTGAATGTTTGCATGTAGGAATAATTATCCTATCTTGTGTAACACCAGATGTTGTCACTACTCTAAAACAGAATTTATTCTAGACTCTTGGGATTAGAATGAAACAGAATTTATACTAGATTCTTGGGACCAGATCATACACCACCTATACAGTGCCTAAGTGTTATCCTTTTCTATTCCATGCTTAAGTCTATAAAAAACTGTTAATACAAAATGTGGGTAGGTCCTTCCTGCTTCCTTTTTGTAACATAGTTGTATGGCTAAAATGACAGTAAGTTACAAAAATAAACACATAAATGGATTTTTCCGGGACTTAAATAGGGTGCAATAGGATCACACTTAGATTTCTAACAGGTGGAGTAGGATCTGGTCCTTGGTCTCATCAACATTCAACAGTAATATGTTTCTTCCAGGTGGTATACAATAAAATTGCTTCCTTTTTATCATTTAAAAAAATATGTATCTTTTGACATTATTGTCTACCACTTTGTTTTTGTTTTAAGAAAGGATAAAAAGGGTATTTGTCTTCTTTGAAGTTTTCAATGTTTTTCTATCTTTAACATATCCTTTCTTATTCCTTTTCTTCTTAAACCAAATTTTCCATCCTTACCTAAAAATATGCATTTTAATCCATATTTATTGATACTGGAATTAAATCTTATAAAAACATTGCCTGTCAAAAAATTGTTCTTGGCAAATTCTAAAATGTCAAATTTTATTTATTCCTTTTTTATCCTGAAGGAGGATGAAAAGTCAAAATATCAAAAATTTCCTGGCAAGAAAAATTTAAAAGTGATTCAGACATTTTTAAACATTATATTTTAATAATTTTTGAGTAATTAGCAGGGATTCTGGTTTTATTTGATAAAAAATCCCCATTTTTTGGATTTAAAAAATAACCAAAATCCACATTTTCCCATGATTAAAATGAGACACCACTATATATACTGATATATATCTAGAAATATGCATATCAAGATATATATGTATATATTAATGGCATTTCATTTTAATCATGGAAAAATGTGGATTTTGGGTTAGTTTTTTCAATCACAAAATTGGGGAATTTTTTTTTAATCAGAGAAACCAGGATCCTTGGTAATTAAAAATGTTTCATCTTTCCCAAACTAGAGAGTTAGAGTTTGGGTTGAAACTGAATTGGTTCCTTTCAACTGAGATCATGATCAAATTGTCTCTATCTGAGCTGCTAAAGTGCCACGTGAAAACTGTAGTTCTCTTTCCTCATTTCTCCTCTGTATGCCGGGCTTCTTGGCCTAACTACATCTGATAATGCAACATAACCTTTTCTCTCCCACAACACTTTCATCATTGCCTTCTCAGAAGAAGCACTATGATAAATTCTTCAAGAGGCAGTCTGGCAGGAAAGCATATTTTTTTTTTGTGTAGAAATACTTTTTTCATTGATAAAACAGTTAAATGAAAAATGCCTAATTTAATGCCTATGTAATGTTATCTGTTGTCAGAAAACTTAGATTTAGGCTCTTTGTCAGAACTTCATGAAGCTCTTCAGTTTTTTATGAATTAATTTAATCATTGTGCATCTTCTCTGAATCTGCCTAATAGGTACTTAACTTCTTTAATACCTTTTGTAAATAACTAGGTCACAAAAATTCAGAAAATCTCAGGTGCTTATGGTCATGACTTTGGACCCATGGAAGCCCACTTTTCTTGCAAAGAAACAGTATTATTTTTATTGCATAATATCTACTTTTTAAATTCCTTTAAAAATGTATTTGTTTTGCAGAAGTATCCTGATAATGAGGCAAGGCTCATTGGTGTTCACTTCCAGGTCATTTTAATATCTTTTAAAAGAAGAAATACAGCATTTGTTATCCTCCAGTCCCCTGGTATAGAAGTTGAGTTTGGCTATATAGTTATACTGGTTTAACCTAATCGTTTTTTAAACTCATATAGTTAAATCAATTCAACCCTCTTTTGGGATACTCAGATCAGTTTAAGTGTACCTCAAATCAATTCAGATTAAGTTGTTAAAATAAAGCAATGAATGGGACTGCATATTTTTGTCAGACGCACAGCTCTTTAATTCTTAAACTCCTTTAGAACTTTTGAATGTTATACCATCTGGTCCCAATGACGTGCCCTTCAGTGTATCAGTTTGGTCCAATACTGTCTGTTTTGGCACATCAATATTTCATAAAACTTCATCTTCTTAACACGTATATATATATGATAAATGTACATATGAGGTAAGCATTTAATCAATATTGTCTAGTCTAAATACCACATGGCAAATTTATTCAGTTTCCTTGTAATGTCTTTTTCCTCCTCAGTTGTTTCAATTACTTTCTGTTAATCCACAGGGCTCTTAGTACTCACAGAATTACTTTTTATGATAAAAAGAAAAAATCTGTTCATGTTTTTATCTCTTTGCCTAATTGCTTTTCAGTTTCATTTGATCCTTTTCTTTCTTATGTTTTGCCTGTCACAGTTTGCACTTCTTTCTGTTGACCTTGATTGGCTGTTTTCTAAAGGATAACTATTTGACTTGAAGAACCCCTTTAACTTTTCATTTATCCCTTTTTTTCTCCTATCTGTTTTGTGTGTGTGTGTGTGTACGGGAATAGATTCCTTCTACAACTTAATTATATAATGTAATTAGGTAGCTTAAATAGACTTTATGCTTAGTTTGAGGATAATTTCTTTACTTTTGACAAGCTTTTTAATATTTTGTAATCCTTCCTTGCGTTCAAATGCTTGTCTAACTTTATCTTAACTACACAGTTGGTCCAATAAAAGATATCACTCTAAGATATCATCATTGTCTCTGACCATTCTGGCATTTGACTTCCTTTATATGGGTCATTGAAGTAACCTATTATTGTTTTTAAGCAGAGCATTCTGTAAATATCTTTGTGAGCAAGTAGTTTGAGTCGAGGTAATGACTAATTCCTTTCTGGCAAAAGTACAGAACAATCATTATGAAGACTTCCGTAAAAGCCACTGGGGCAAGTTAAAGTGAAATGAAAACTCAGGAATTGACTTTCAGTTTCAGATGCATTCTTAAAATTACTATAGAAGTTTACACTAAAGAAAAGAAATGGACTCAGTAGTAACACTTCACTATAAATATAATAATTCATCTTTTATGCCAAGTCCACACCAAAGTGGACACTTGTTTCCCCAGGAACAAGAAGCAGTGGCACACCTTGTGCTGCTGCTACTTGTCCCCGAGGAATGTCTGTGCAATGTGCCCTCTAGTGAGTGGCAGATTACCCTGGGTGGGGTAGGGAAGGCTGGAGCAAGCAACTGTGCTGGCCCCAGAAGCCTCACCTGGGCTCCTGGGGGGCTTGGGGAGCTGCAGCCATGGTGATCCTGACACTCAGACCCTGGCCAGCAGCCAGAATGTGGCTCCGGTTTGGGGTGGCATGCAATGTCCCCGCATGCACTGCCTGGTTTCTTTTCATGCGGGTTTTTCTGACCCTGGGATCTCCTGCACTGCTACCTTGAAGCGTGGAGAACACATGGATGTGTGGTGTGTGGTGTTGCAGAAATGTGTGGTGTATGGGTCTGCAGCGCCACATACTGCACAGCCACACTTGTCTGGACACAGCTTTAGGTACCAAACTTTAAACATCTAAATTTGAAATGATCATGTGTGCATGTATATGAACACATATATGCACTTTTATCTACATATATATTTTACTTTCCTTTATAGGGCAGTGTAATTATCCTTTTAACCTGGAGCGTATGGAAAAATGATCAAACAATAGTAGCTTTAAAAGGTGCAAGGACTTACCACAGAAATTTGCCATGGACCAGGACAGGGCTAGGAGGAATATCAAAGCTGCCAAACCTCTGCCTGCAGTTGCACAGCTTGATTGGCCTACATGGGGAAGCCTGAATCACCTCCAAAAAGAGGTCAGTAAGACTAACATTAGCATGCAACCGTGGGGATACTGCACCAATTCAAACACCATGTGCAGATGTGGAGGAAACTATCAGACTAAAGAAAACCCATTGACCTGTCCACTTATAAGAGAACCAAGTGCCAACAAAGACCTCACTAAGGCTACAGATTCAGCAATAAAATGTGCCCACTTCTGGACTTAATTTGAACATGGTGACAGGACACAAGATGAAGATGAAGATGATCTGGCTGTCTTTGGCAGGAATATACAGGCACTATCCCTACAAAGCCAAACAGGACTTGAACTATGTTGTATACAATAGCTCGGAAAAGTCACCAATAAGACACAAAGTATATTAAAACCTAATTTGCCTGCTTCAAAATAATAAAACATTTCCCTCCATATATGTGTACTCTATGTGTGAAGCGTGAAACCACCTGACAAAAAACTTGAGGATGAACTTGTAGTCCTTACTCATTCAAAACTCCCATGGTAGAATCAGCTCTATGCGTGGAGATAAATTAGGATTCATAATGGAAGAATTATTGACTTTTGAGTTAAAAAAATGAGACAGTAGGAGTTGATAGGGGGATATAATATCTGAAAATGCAGTCTGAGAAACATATTCCTTGGTTAATGGCAAAACTTTTCAAATTGCATTCACACTTCTTATTTTTTGTTATACACTAGGTCAGGGTATTATTGTTTAACAACTTGTAATTTACACAATAAAACAAATGTTAGCAGCCATGTCAGTGCCCCATATCTGATAATGAAATGCTTTCACATTGAGCAGCATTATACAACAGAGGGATTTGAATAATTAAATATATTTATTTAAATAAACATAAAAAAAAATTGAGAGCGAAGGACAGTTGTAATGTCAGTATATCAAAAATAAAATGAGATCATTACCACTGTATGTTGAAGGAGTAGAGGAGGATGAAAAACCACCAGTTCAGCCACAATGATTTCATTAGGATATATATGGGGAAAGATGAAAGGAGATGATTGCTAACAGATTGCTAGTGAAACAGAAAGTGTGTTGAAGCAGCTGAAAATGATAATACTTTCCAAAATGAAAGTTAAATGCTTCAGAAAATAAAAATAAAATAAATATTTTCCCTCCATCTTACAGCACTAGTGAAAGATAAAATGCACATTTTCTCAGTTTACCCCAGAGTCATTGATCTCTGTGGAGTGTTGAACCTAATGAGGCAAGTAGAAAAAAATCATAATGGGTTTTACATATGTGCACTGTTGGGCTTGGATTATTGTGTAGAACTAAATCACGTTTCCTACAGGAAAGTCAAATACTGACAGACTTCTTTTACTAATAAAAATATTTTAAAATATGAATTTTAATCCACAGGGAAACCGTCCTGGGCTTATTTTAACTTTGAAGGTTTACAGTATAAATTCCACAGATATAAAGCCACCCTTATTACTTAACTGTGTATTCTTTACAAATACTTCATATAGCCAAAAAAATAAAACTGGAAATATTGCCATAGTTTTAAAAGCTCTTATTACTCCCTTCAGTGCTCTCTGAATATGTGTAAGCCCTATCTGCTGTAAAATTTTATAAACATTTATCTAACACCCTACATAGCATTTGCAAATCATCAGTAACAGAGCAGTCGTCTGCAAAATAAAGTAAAGGAATCTAGATATATTAAAATTATGGAAGGCAGGATTGGGCAACTCTTTCATGCAACTGAACTTGGACTAATAGCCCTGTGTTTCTATGGGGTAAGCAATGGTGCTCATCAGTTCAGAGATTTTCATTATTAATCTTAATGGTAATCTTAAAATTTTCATTTAAAACCTAAGTATAACAGGCCCTAGACATGTACTTTTTCCTGTCACTTACAGCAGAGATTTCTAGGAATGAATCACATATTATTCTAGGCTGCAGTTCCTAGTTATGGCAGTTTTGAGTTAGAAATCCATTATCACTAAAGGCCATGGGCTTGATTTTCCACTCTGGCATAAAACTGGTGTAATGACATGGATAATCAGGTCTCAAATTTTGATTCTATTGAATTCATATTTAATTGAATCTGCAGCAGAGTCCAGGTTCCAAATTATCTTGTCAGTTGAAAAAGAAAGTGAGGAATGTGTGCTTGGACAAATTACTTATCCTCATTGGGTGATGTCCTGCTTTTATGAGAGTTTGGCCATAATTTTATTGGGGCCTGGATTTTAGTCCAGTATCATAGTTAACTCAGCTGACAAATGATAGAAAGACAATATCTATTGGAAACTACATTTAGTTTCCAAAGGATAGATGCATACCTGAACTGACCTTTTTCCCTGTCAAGAATAACTATTATGACCTCAAAGTTCTGGATAAATAAAGCTAAATAAAGGCAGAAATCTCATAGAGTGCAATTACATATGCCCAATGCCTGCTCTGATGCGTTCTAATTAGAACAATTAATCATGTCTGTTGGAGCATTCTAATTAGAATGCTTCAGCATCCTCAACATCACATATACTGTATTCAGCATCCCTGCATTTCAAAATGGTGTTGGGGGTGCTTTAATTAAAGCTCCTTTGATGAGGCACCTAAGGCCAGTGCCTGTGACCAGGTGAGCAGTCTGGCTCTTCAGACAAGAGGAAGAGGAGCTCCTGGGAAGGAAAACAGAAGAAAGCCATTGACTGGCATCCAGGCTGTTCCCAAGGGATGAAAGTAGACAGCTAAAGTGTACTTATAGCTTGTGAGGAAGTTATTGACCCAGTTCAGGAAGGTTTTTTTGTTATATAGTCTGTGGGTTTGCATTTATGTTCTGACCAGATGTAGCTGTAAGGGGTGGAAAAGGAGACAACAAAGGCACCTGAGGAGCATAATAGGTTTTGAGCCCTTCCAGGAGCAGGGGTGCAAGACATGGGGAGGCCGAGGCTGAGAGGCCATAGCAGGATCCCAGAGGGGCAACACAGGCAGCCAGGTGCTGAGATTGAAAAGCCAGGCTGGAACCAGGAGGCCTAGGCTACCAGTCTACAGCCAGAGTAACCTATAGACTAAGAAGGCTAAATCCTATACAAGGGAGTTACTGGAAAGAGAGCTAAAGTGAGGCATGGGTATAGCTGTGAGAGTCTGTGAGGCATGGGCATAGCTGTAGGGATGCCACAAATAGGCCCTAAGACAACTGGTGCTCTGAGACTCTGATGCAGACCAAGGGAGGCCCCCACTTAGGGACTGAAAGACAGGACTAGAGGTCAGCTGGGTAAGGGAGGATGCTGCTGGCCACAGCAGGCTAGAACTTACTCTGGGATCCTGGGGTAGCCTCCCTTCTATAATAAATTAATTCCATTAAGGCATGGCAGGTGAGAGGAAAAAGGAGGATACCCTGAAGAGCCAGAGTGGGGCAGGAGTTGAGGAGTCACCAGGGGGAGTCACAGCTGCCCCTGGGGCCCAGCCCTGTCACAAGGACTAAATATATTTCACAATTATTTTTACTTCATCCTCTTCTATTTTGTCTCAACTCTGTAAAACATTTAGGCCATATCCACCCAAGAAAGTTTTATCAGTAGCTTTTGTGCCAACATGAAGCTGCTGACACTGCAATTTATCAAAAGCATATGAGCAGGTGGAGGGGTTTGCAGGTGGAGAAGGACTACTCCAAACCAAGAGCTTAATCTGAATGATATTGTGCACTGTAGCTAAGCACCTGTGTTCTTCAAACAATCAGGTGCACTGCTTTACAGGTCTAACTGCACTGTTGTGAGATAACAGCACTCCTCTCAAGGAATTGTAGGAATTTCAAGGTCAAGATCTCACTATACCTTAACCTCTTTTCCCAACATTTTTTTTTTTTAATCCCAGTAATTCTTCTATTACATTCCATATTCTGCTGTTACTCCTCCTGTTTTTCAGTCTCTTTTGCTATCTCACTGGCAGAAGTCTGAACCCAATAGAAGTGAAGCACATATGTATGTTTTACAGGCAAGGCACATAATTCTTCTGTATTTGAATGTTATGTGTGTATTCATGAATTCATAGAAATTTAGGGCTGGAAGGGATCTCATGAGATCATTGAGTTCAGCCTCCCTGCTTTGGGCAGGAAAAACTGCTGGGGTCAAATAACCCCAGCAAGGTGTGTGTCCAGCCTCCTTTTGAAAATCTCCAGGGTAGGTGCCTGCATAAGTGGGGCTTTTCCCTGTTCCTTTTGTCTCCTGTTGCTGCCTATTTTTATCTTTGAAGAACATTCAGTTAAGCCTTATGATCATTCAAGATGTGTGTCCTGTTGCTCCCTGGGTGATCTCTCTGGGACAAACACCTGTAACACATGAAATAGTACATCTTTAATAACTACCTAAACAACTTGTAATGCAGCAGTGACAATGAGAAGCCCAAGAGATGTGAATAATGCTGTGGAATGTGGCCCTACCCCATCAATGAAGTATAGAAGGAGTCAGGGAACTGCTGGATGGCACCAGCCACCTAGAGCAACTGATAGGGGCAGAGGGCCTTCGAATAAAATGGACACCCACCCCAGATGTGGCCAGCACAGTACAGCATGTGATTGACAGGCCTGAGGTGGAAGTAGAGGGTCATGTGACTCAGCGAGGGGATTAGAGACATAAGATAAGCCCAGGGCCTGAGGCTGTCAGGAAGATCTGACCCTGCAGGCTGCAAGAAGTGGAGCTCCAGGGAGGCAAAAGTACTGACTGGCTAAGGAGCAAGGATTCCAGACTACAGGGAAGCTTCAAGGAAGTCCCTCCATGACCACACAGCAGAGATAAGTATTTTGGGAGTAGTGTTATAGCTCATTGCCACAGTTTGGTGTTGACTGGGTTGGACAAGCCTTTGGTTTGGAAGCAGATGTTCATATGTTTTGTTTGAGTTGAAGTTGTACCAGAGGAACAGCTTGTGGCATAGGGGAGGAGGAGGCCACTGAGAAGTATGCCACAGGCACCCCAGATCCTAAACTCTTCAAAGGGAAGAGCACTGTTGTCAGTGGAAGGACTGTAGTGTTAGACAGAGAAGACTGGGGACACAAGCCCAGAGCCTGAAAAGGGCAAGACCAGGTATGAAAGCCCCAGAGTTCATGAAGGGCAAGACTGAAATTGGGGCCTGGGTTCCTGGGAAATTTGACATTAAAAAGGGGGCTCCAGTCAGAGTAAAGTGAGCCAAGAGCAGGGGGATGTCAGCACAGCCAACCCAAGATCTGAAGCAACCCCCCCCATCTAGGGGTAGCCTACCTGTCTAATTATAATACCAAATTGTGTCAGAAGAAACAACATGTTGGGACCCTGAAAGGCAAGAGGGGATGAGCACAGTTGGATCCAGGCAGCCACCAGAGGATGACTTTTGCCACCCTAGCACCAAACCCTCTTCATGTAAGTAGTGCATGAAAATCACTAAGTGCTACTTGAATCAGTGACCTAATGTACACTATAGAATAGAGCTTCTGAGAAAAGAGTTCCAAATATTTTCATATCTCAAGACAAATGAAAATTTTCTGAAGTGGCTGAAGAACTTCTGAATGCAGACAAACACATTCTTAGAACTGTGTGCCAAGCCAACCTTAGTCTGAAGGCACCAGAGACACCAGAATGAGAAGAGTTCAAACATCTTTATTTCTGAGGCACAGGCTGGGGGAGTACCAGACGGCCTTCCTAAAACTAGCTGCATCAAAAGTCTTGCCTGAACTGGCCTGCTTAGGTGGAGCTTTACCAAGTGCCATGTGTTAGCACAGGGGCGGGCATTTATTTCGGGCAGAGGGCCGCTTGCCAGTTTTGGCAAGCCATTGAAGACTGCAAAGGTAGCTCTGCCCCTTGACAGGTGCCCTGCCCCCTGGTCACCACCTTGGAACTGGAAGTTCCACCCCCTCAACCCCTGACCTTTGCCACTGGAAGTCCTTCCCCTTGCCTTCCCAGACGTACTCCTTTCAAGAAGGGTTTGCCATCCTGGAACCAAAAAAACAGCAAATTATATTCTAAAAATCAAACATCTACTACAACATGCATCAATTTAATGTCAAAAAATAGTTTTGGCTTCATTTACATGTTTTTGCGTAGTGCACGTAGAGGTGATTGTATAATAGCTTAAATTAAGTCTTACGCTTGTATATTGTGGGGAGGTGGAGGGCATGGGGTGGCTATAGGTTTGTGGTGTGTGGGTGAGGTGTGGAGAGGAGTGTGTGTGGGGGCGTGGGTGGAAGGATAGATGTGGGGGTGTATGTGGGGTGGGGAGCATGTGGGTGTGTGGGGGACATGGGGTGTGGGTGGGTATGGGGTTTGTGGAGGACTTTGTTTGGGGGAGGGTGGCTGAGGAGAGTTGTGGCATGTGTGGAGGAGGAAGGTTTGCCCACAGCCGCCCCATGGCAGACACAGCCCCCACCAGTGCTCCTCCAAGCCTGGGTGCCGTACTCCTGCCACTCCTGCCCCTAAGGTACTGGTACGACCCCATGCTGCTGATCACAGCTGCTTCATCCTTGTTTGCCACCAAAGCACTTCTGCCATTTTCCCATCCCCAACCTCAGCTCACGACTCCAGCACCACATCCCAGCTGCATGGCGAAGCATGCAGGATGCAGCAGGAGCTGGACTGGTTTGGCCAGCACTGCACAGAACAAGCTAAGAATCACAGGGGCTAGACCAGATCCTGCTGCATCCTGGTACTGTAGCTGGGAACCACATGGTGCCAGAGCAACCAGCAGGGTGGGGGAGGGGAGTCATGGCAGCAGCGGGTAAATGGCTGCAGCAGGTGGGGGGGAATAGGAGTAAGTGGGCACATGGAGTACAGCCACAGCACCGGCGGGGCCCAGAGTAGCGTGGCAGGAGCATGGGACAGGGGCCAGCAGAGGCTCTATGGAGCCAGGCTGGGCTGCACCAACAAGGAGAGGGGGAACTGGGCACCACACTCCTGCTACCCCACTCAGGGCCCCACTGGCCCTGGCCCCAGTGCACCAGCATGGATCCTGTGCTCCCTCCCAGCTGTTGCTGCACTGCACGTGGCTGCTTACTGTCACTGCCCTGCCCCGCCTGCTGCCGCTTTCATTGCTTCCCCGCCTGTGGCTACCACTGCTCCTCTCCACCCCACACTGTCTGCTCTGATACCATGTGATTCTTGGCTGCAATCTGGGACTGCAGCAGCCAGCTCAGCTCTACCCTGAGGACTGGGTCAATCAACCATAGTCCTCCCCTGCCTCCCCCTGTATTATCTGTATTTCCCTCTGGCACAGGGAGGCAGGCAGCCCCAGAGTCCTTGGCCAGAACTCTGCTCCTCACGGGGCTTCCGGCTGGGGGTAAGGGAGGTGGGACAGGCCATGCTTCTGCAGCTACTTGGTCTTGCTGTCAGCTTCCTTTGGGTCCTACTTCCTCTGGCTCCTGTCATCTTTGATAGGTAGCCAGGACTAGAAAAATATTCCTTTTCTAACATTTTTAGGGGTCCCACAGGCCAGCTAAAATGCCCTGGCACACTGGATCTAGCCCACAGGCCATATTTTGCCTGTCCCTGTGTTAGCATGTTAAAAAAGTAAGCAAATAGAAGGAAAGGCATTTTCAAAATGTAGTGGGAATGTAAGGAGAAAAAGACCGCACACTGCTGGCTCTCAGCAGCAGTGTTTGGACTTATGATCTGGAACTGCTTGGTACATAGGCATTACAGGATTGTTGTTGGACAGCAGTTCATATCACCATCGATTCTTAGTGTGTCCTTATAGATATTGTAACAGTTGAGAGGTAGCAGAACAGGACTAAGTGAGTTTGGCAAGGTAGCTTAACTTGATTTTCATAAACTTATTTTTACCTGATATATACTCATTCAGTTTTGAATCCTAAGATATATTTTATTGGTAAAATTCTATAAAGTTGCCATGTCCTATTTCTTCTTTGGGCCTAACTCACATTAATAGTTATAGTTCCACAACATCTCAAGAACACTTACTAAGGTTTTGTGAATATATAACATTAGCAATATGAATATTCATATCCAGGATGCTGTTCTAGAAAAGTACTGTATGTATGCTGGCAACAATGTCTTCTCTCTTGATATTTCACTAGCCTATTGTTTCATTTTCTTCAGTTATATTACTTTAACTATTGCTCAGTGCCTATCAAATTCTCTGGGAGTCTTGGACATAACCTTGAGTGACCATTCACTGGAAGCAGAAAATTAAAGGCTTATGTTTACTAGACTTACCTCATACCCAATGGGCTCAGAATATTTGATTTTTAATTTTTTTTTTAAAAGGACAAGTGACTGTCATAGCAATATAATGGATCTGCAGTTGGGTACATGTAAGCTCTCCCTATAGCTTCCTTTGCCATCTATTTCAAATTGTTTCTACATATCCCTTTTTTACCCAACATTTCCCTGGGTACTTTTGCATTATGCCAATTGATAAATGACAAAATGATATGTGCAACTTAAATTTGGAATTGTATGTTTTCCACTGGACTTATCATATTAATATCAAAATGCAGATATGTAAGAAATGGCAGCTTAGATTTCATACTTTAGCTATCAAAAAAGGAGAAGAAAAAATTATAATACAACACCTTTGGGAGACAAGCACAAAGCATTTTCAATGTTTTTATGCTAAAATATCGATACATGATACATTTTTATTATTTTCCTCATATGCATAAAATAACAATTACATTATACAAAGAAAATGTACACAACATATTTCTTGTATGAATCTAACAAGCATGTCCTTCCTTTGTAATTTTACAATAGATTAAGGAGAAAATAGGGACAATCTAACATTTTATAGTTTGTTAATATTTTAGCTTACATTAAATTAAGTGTCCCTAATTATGTACTTGCTTGTATCTTTTGGCCCTAATAAGCTACTTTTCTGTTTAAAAAAAATATTGCTTTATACTTGCACTGTGCTGCTATATGGTTGTCATTACCAAGGTCAAATGTATCATTACTGGGACTAATTTGATGTGGTTGAGTTCTATACTGTCATTTTAACACAGTAGATTGTATTTTATGTAGGAATTATGACCCATTCCAATAACCCAGTGACATCTATTGATCAGAAAGGAGTTATCAGAAGGAAGCTGGGACTGGAAGTGTGTCCCCAACATCTATGACACCAAACTTTAGAGTTCTACTTTATCCAATCCAAAAAATCCAGTCAAGTGCCATTACAGTGGTTAAGTTAGAGCAGAGAGCAAACAAAAACTCTCTGTTCAAGATTCAGTCTATACCAAATTGTCAAAAAAAGAAGTTAAAAACTCACCCAACTGGCCTAACATGATTAAGGTATCCAGTTTCCATAGCCAGTGATCAAGGAAAGGGAAGCCATCAATTCCCATTGGAAGAAGCATTTTGAAGACTTCAGCTGAGACTCTGTTGTTGATGAGGATGCTCATCAACATCTTCTCCAAATTGTATAAGGTTGAGGGGTTATAAATATAATTTGTATTTTACTATAGCCCCCCAAAAATAAGCAGACTTGGAACCCTGTTGGATGATGCACCACACTAACACATAAGTAGTATAATGCCTTGTGCAACTTGTATAATATAGCAAAGATTATTGCAGCCTTTCATATTGAGAATCTATTGGCATTTGCTACCAAAAATTACCACATTTTCCCACATTTGAGGATCAGATTATATTCCCAGATGCTTTAAACTACCAAATGGCACCAGTGACCAAGACCGCTTTTTCTTATTTGCTTTACTAAGGATTGAGATCTTTTCACATTTTTCCTACATTCAGTAATCCATGTGTAGACCTGAGGAAGGGACTTCTAATTATGGTTAATTAGGAATGGACACCTCCTTAAATGCTCTTGAAGTCAGGTGGTTTATTTTAAGGGTTAGGCACCTATAGGTACAGACTTAGAGCCCAGTCTTGCCTAAACTATACTAGTTAAAGACACACTAGACAAGATTAAAGATTGAACAACAAGACTGCATTCAATAAAACATGTAATAAACAACAAAAACTGATAGTGATCAGTAGTCCATTTATACATATATATACAGGATAGGATTTTACAGTCTACAGAGAGCAACAAGCTTCTCTCATACACTTGTTTAAAAATGGCAACCTGTTACAGTGAGATTTAAAGGAGTCTTCAGGCCAAGAACCAAGAGAGTCAGAGGTGGCAGCTCTTCCCTCAGGATACAATCTTCCATGGTATGGGATCTCTTTCTCTTACTTACTCTCAATGCCCACTCTATACACTAATAGTTCAAAGCTTACTCACACACCACACCACAAACTCATACAGACTACACCAATGACCATGACCACACTGCACACCTATTCTAACACTTTTGCATACACTGAAGCACTCACCCACTGTGACAAGGGTGACTTCCTGGCCCGATGTTAGCTCTGGCCCACCCCATCTCTGAGCAAACTGCCTGCTTTCTAGCCTGTCACACCTTGTTGTTAAATAATTAGGATGTTACATAGGTAGAAGGCTGCCCTTCAAATACCCGAGTTGTAATGGAGCAATGTTTACAGGCTCTAACCACTGCTTATATGTCCCATGCCTTGTAGATGTTATGCTGTTATAATAAACTGCTCCAGCTCACAGCTGGGCTTAATCTCAACTTCCGTAATGTCTCTAGCATACCACCCCCTGTCACAAGGGCCTCTTTCACTCTGCCCTCTAGGTTGTATACACACCACCCTACTTCCATGGTGATCTTTTGGTTTCACCCCTCACGCTTCAAGCAGCCCTAGCCCGGCCTGTTGAGCCTCTCCCACAGCCCTCATCTGAGTGGTGACTGCCTGATTCATTCACTCTCACTCCTCAAGTAGTCCTAGCCCAGCCTTTTGGCACTTTTGCTCACTGGGCCCTCATCTGCGTGGTGACTGCCTGATTCACATAACTCTGCCCTGGCCCCTCACCAGGTCTCTATGCTCCTTCCTGGGACAACACTCTGCTCCTGCCTTTGGTGCCTGGGGTTAGACAACCCTCCCCACTTGGACTCAGCTGCTTCCTCATAAGCTTAGTTGGCCCTGCAACTCTTCCCTTTCCCTCACAGGGCTCAGGGTTCCTCTCTTTACAGGCTCAGGTGCTTCCTAAAGCATGACTGGTCCAACTCACCAGGGGCATCCACCCCTACAGGCTCAGGCACTTCAAGAAGCTTATTTGGCCTAATTGCCATCACATACTCTCTCAACCCACTGGATAGGGTCTCGGTCTTGGTATTTAAGTGGGGCTACCACACCACTGGCAGTCCCACCAGGCCTCCATTTCCTGGTAGGGTGCAGTTGTAGGTCTTGCCCAGAACCATACCATTGCTATAGCTCCTGCCCTTACCTCCAGGTGTTCCTGGAGCAACTCAACCTGATGTTACCTCCTTGTCTGCTCAGCAAAGACCGCTGCCTTTCTGGCCTATGTTTGAAAATGGCTCCCGCAATCAGCCACCTGGTGGCTGCCTGCTCCAGCCCTTAAAGTAACAGAGCACTAAAGCTGCTCTGTCACACCCATGTGCTCACCGAGGCACTCACCCACACCCTTTTTTCCAAACCACATCATGTCACCTATCAGTCATCCAGTCCACCAATGACCACATGGAACTATCTGTCTATCAACTGTCAATCACACTTGGACCAATCCAGATTTCCAATACCTCAAGTAAGACTGGTATTTTTCCCACCATAAAGGTGTTATAGGATCATGCTCAGTTGACACTGATTATTCCTGGTAAGCAGATCATAACCAGGATCTCTGATAAAAAAAAAAATCCCCAATTTTCAGATTACAAAAAGTAATTTTGGATTATTTTTTTAAATCTGAAAACTAAGGATTTCTTTTTTAATTGGAGAAAACCATGATCCCTGGTCATAACATAATTGAGGTCAGAAGTTTAAGGATTCCAGAGCCTTCTAACCTCTAGTCATCCTACACATGCCTGGCTTCTTCACTATGATGCAAGGCCAGGATTCACTGCTAACACATGGAGACACTCAAGCTGGTAACCCCATGCTACAGGAAAGGGACATACTGAAATATTGTTCTCTATAAAGTCTTTGTAATTATTTTCTTTCTTGTTTCAAAAAATTCTAAATTTGTTGACATTCAAGGAAAGCTAGATAGCCTATCATGTTGATAGCCCATCACAGAGTAATTGTTGTATGCTGGGCAGGATTCACAGCTGGTTTTGTTTTACTGTTAGGGATTACACTTTTAATAATTAATGGTAGGGTGATTAATATATGAGATTTTGACTGATTTTTTCTCTGTACTTAAATCTAGAAATAAGGTCATCCCTTTCATACCTACATAGAATGAAGGAGTACCAATACAGCCACATCCCTACAAGTGGGCATGTGTGTTTCCCTGGGGACAAGTAGCCATGGCACACCTTGTGCTGCTGCTACTTGTCCCTAGGAAACACCCATGCCATACATGCTCCAGCGCATGGCAGGTTACCCCGGATGAGGTAAGGGAGTCAGGGGCCAGCAATGGTGCTGGCCCCAGAAGTCTTACTTGGGGTCCTGGGGGCCTCAGGGAGCTCTAGCCATGGCATTCTTGCAGCAAAGATCCTGGCCAGCAGCTGGCATGTGGCTCTGGCTGGTCAGACTCTGGTTTTGGGTAGCATACGCTGCTGCCACACACACTGCCCCACTTTTTTTTTTGGCATGGGTTTTTTTGACCCTGGGATATCCCAGGGTCAAGAAACCCTCCTCTCCCTCTCTCCCCCATACTGCAAAGTAGTAATGCAGGGGATTCCTACATGTACAGTGTGTAGCGCCACAGATGGGTCTGTGCTCATCCTCACTCATCTGGAGGCAGTCCATGAGTTTTGCCTAAGTAAAGATTATGGGGTCAGGCTCAGAAAAAAGAAAAGTACAAGTACATATTTGTATTATAAAATATGCATTGTGAGATGAAATTCTGGTGCAAGTCTACTCAGATTTGTACCTGAACAACAACCAATCTTTCATTGTACTGAACTCAACAGGACTTTTGCCATTTGCACCTTTAGAACCAGTTTTGGCCTTAAGAGTAGAAACCAACACTCTGATTTTGTTTCGGTTTAACCAGACAAGCTAAGGCTAAATTAATTTGTTTACAGAAAAGTGCACAGATCGCTAATATACTTGACATTTTTCATTCACTTTACTGATGCTATGAACAGTTATAACAGTAGACAAGAATTGGTTAATTTTCTGAAAGAAACCATGCACTGGAATAAAATAGAATAACGTTGATGAGGGTTGGTGTTAAAGTGTAAGAACACATAAAGCAGATGATAAAGAAGTACTATTTAAAAAAAGGAACAGAGGAATACAGGAATTGCCATATTAGATCATGATGACCCATCTAGTCTAATACCTTCTGTGACAGTGGACAGCTCCTCATGCTTGAGAGTGGGTGCTTGCTGTAAACATGATGGGTGCACACCGTAAACACGCTGTATATATCTGTGAGATGATCTGCTCCCCAGTAGCTACAGGTGGAAATATGAGGTCTCAGATCTCTTCAAAACATTTTATTTGCATCAACTCTCTGACATTGACTTCTGATAGCCAAATAAATATCTGTACTCTTTTTGGATCATGCTAAATTCTTGGTCTCAGCAATATCATGTACAAATCAGGTAGCATTAGAAATGTCCTTTACATACATCTGTAAACCTCATGGATCGTGGCATATACCATGATCCAGAGGATTGACAGTTGCCAATACATATATCAATAAAACACATACATTAACTGAATCAGAGATGCATAAGCTTTCATGAGCAAAACCTGTCTCCAGCAGATGCTGCATCTGATGAAGTAAGTGCTTAGTCCTGAAAGCTTATGCATTTCTGATTCAGTCAGTCTATAAGGTGAATTTCTATCCTACCTTCTGCCTGACTTAAGCTCAACATGGCTAGCTACTTCTAACTAAAACTCTGTAACTTTACATTCCAAGCATAAAAATTATGGAAAGAGGATAGAATATTGTATATCTACCTTTGTTCCCTTGATGTACCACTACCCAAACTCACAGAAGGACCTAGTAAATTATTATTTAGAGTTTTTATCCTGTGCCTTTCGCAACCTGGCTCTTTAGTGTGTCATTCTGTGATGTTAAATGTCTAATCTAGATAGTAAACTCTTGATGGGATATTTGCCTGTCAGGTATCAATCACTCCTAGGGTGCTGTGGAAATAATAACAAGGAAATATATTCACCACAGCTGACACTGAAAATGAGTTCAGGCTCATATAGTCAACAGATCATAGGGTGGAGGAAGTGAGTAAGAATTTGTTCTTTAAAAATGGCAGTTTCCCCTAGAATAAAATGTGTGCCCATTCCTTCTATTTGTTTTCCGCTACCTCCATCTTTCCCAAGATTCATTTTCAAAGCCAACGCCTGCCCCTTCAAATAAGAACCATTGCAGAATGTATACACCAGATAAAGATCAAAACAGAAAGTTACTTTATGTTGCATTACTTCTGAAAAACATAATTCTGTATTCACCTAGTTGTTTGGCAGTGTTAGAAGTACCAGGTGAAACTATGTCTTGTATTAGGTAGAGTTTTAAAAAAATACATAATGTGATATGAAACTAGCAAAATATTGACTCAGGATGGGAATATTTTAAAACTGGTCATACCTTTATTTCTTATTGAATTCTGGAGCATTTTTTCTTCCTGAAATAAATACACAAGACATTTTTAGTCTTTTTTACACTATATAAAGGTCTCTCAAATAATGTTGGTGACATTCTGGTTTGTTTGTATTTTTTAATGTACCTAAATATTTTTTTCATTAAATGTTGTGAAAACTAGATGCGCCCAAAAATAGCTTTACAGATGTTTTACCTTCATTTTAATTTAATGCTTTTTTTTCCCTTGGTATTTTTCCAGCTAGAATTTGTTGATGTAGAACAATAATGACTTTATAGTCCAAGTGACTTTTCAGAGCATGGGAACTGGTGATTTCAGGAGGTGGCTAAGTTCAAAATTCTGTCTCCTTGAAATTTGTTTCCAGGATGTTAACTGCAAAGCAAGTTATATATAGCAGTAAATGCATGCTTAATTTGTGCAGAAATCATGGTGTGATGAATACAATTAAGAGCCTCGGAGGGAATAATTATATTACTGCATAAAGCTGGAGGATCTCAAATTGCTTGGTGCCTGGACTTTAAATTGGCCTGAGTTCCTGTTGTGAAAGTCATCCATAGTGGTAACAAAACTGCAGTCAGAAATGTAGTAGTTTCAAAGTCATATGAGTATATTTGCTTGTCTGCATCCATTGACAGACAGTACAAATGGAACATCATTAAAACAAACAAAAACGACTTTAAAATGAGCCTTTATGTAAATAAAATGCACAAATATTAAATGTAGTAAAAAACACTGATTATAAAGAGAAACAGAAATTCTTACCCTGTAAGTGCATTTTCACCTATATATTCACAAGTAAGAAGGCCCTAATGATATAGTCCCCTATTTTCTTTTTCTAGGTAAACTATTATAGACATTTTTAAAGTGTTTTCCATAAAAAAAGAGAAAACAACACCAAATAAACAATTCAGAAACTCATTCATAGATTTAAAGCAAGTTTCCTAATGGGAGTTAATGGGACTTAACCTGAACAAGGATTATTTGTTTGACTAAGGAAGGTGGAACTCAGTTGCATTATATGAACTGCTAGATAAAGTCCAGTTGGCTCAGACAAGGTCATGTGGCCTAAAATAATTTGGTAACAAAGACAGTGTTGAAGCACTGCACTCCTGGCTGTCTTATTTGTTTAAAACTATTGTGCATCTAGCAACTGGGTCGCACAAGATTCACTTGACACTCTGACCCGGAGTCCTCAGTGTAAAATAACCAGGGACAAGAAAATGGGTCCCAAATGCTTTGTGGAGTTGGAATAAATGTAAGTGCCTCAGACCTTGAATTGGATGCAGCAGCAATTACCTTCATGGATCCTGGTTTTCTCTGATTTAAAAAAATCCATAATTTTTGGTTTTAAAAAAGTAACCCTTAATCCACATTTTTCCATGATTAAAATGAAACGCCACTAAAATATATATTAGTGTTTATTTTATATATATTAGTGTATGTTTATTTTATGTATATTAGTGGCATTTCATTCCAATCATTGGAAAAATGTGAATTAGGGGTTACTTTTTTAAAGCAAAAATTGAGGATTTTTTTAAATTAGAGAAAACCAGGATCCATGAAGGTAATTGCTGCTGCATCCAATTCAAGGTCTGAGGCATTTACATTTATTCCGACTCCACAAAGCATTTGGGACCCATTTTCTTGTAATTCTGCTGTTTTGTTCATTTGTCAATCCCACTGTAGAAATTGAAGTGCTATGCTAGAAGAAATTGTGTGCGCTATGCTAGAAGAAAGCAGCATGTAAATAGTGACTGGTTTTAAGGTCAATAACTGTAAAATATGACTCAAGAGAGTAGAAAAATTACTCAGTCTTAAACAGTATTACGATGTGAAAAATAAAGGGTAAGATCGTTTTTTTTGAAATTCTAGCAAAGTATCTTTTTCCCAGGCTGATGTATTAGAGAACTTTTTTTTGGAAATCTAGGTACCAAATTATTATAGTTGTAACTTTCTGCCGTCTTCCTGCAAAAATATAAGCTTGCTATGTCTGATGCATTGGCCATCTTGTTTTCTGAAAGAATATAAGCTTAAATAAGGAACTATTTAAGCTTATATTACTATTTTGTGGGAATAGTATAAAATAGTTTTTGCTGCAAACATCTCAGATCAAAGTCTGAGTAGATGACAAAGACTGTTGCACTGATGATGCCATGGTAACAATGAAATTAAAGCTTGGTGGTTATCCATTTCATCTAGTTCACGGTTTTGTAGTGCTACTATCCCCATAGCTTTGGAGGACCTCCATGTGAAATGAACAGCAATAGTGAAGTCTCTTGTGTATTTCAAAGAATTTCTGGCATTTCGTCCTTTACTCAGTCAACCTCTGTGCAGTTTTAATTTTCATCTTTTCTTCCAAGATCTGATGGTGGAAGGTGTTTTCATACAGGAGATCATTAATATAAATGAAACCTATGCCTCAGTTTTCCTATTCCTTTCCTATTTCTTTTTTGAGCTTCCTAAGTCCCTATTTAAGCAAAGAACACAAGTTATTTCAAACATGTGCGTAGCCAAAAGAAGCAATTCCTTAATGGAAGTACAAAGTTGTGTTGTTTTTTTTTTGTAACAGTATCAATGCTTTGTATAGTATTTTGAGCCATGCCTGAGTTTGGGTAGAGAACACTGCCCATGACACTTGTTTCCTCTAGTGGGAAAGAAAAGCTGAAAGAAACTTGGAATTTCACCACAATAAAAGAATTCCCAGTGCTGCTTCATCAAGCTTTGACAAATCAAAGTTTCTAAAAAGTTCTGCCATTTTGCTTTTTTCTTCTGGAAAAATAAAGCATTTAGGGTTGGAGGACCATCCATATGGAATTCTTCCCTGGAAATAAACAATGAAGGTCATAAACAGTGTTTAGACTTTTATTTGGGCAATTTCCTCAGAGTCAAATCAGAAGTTTAGTATCTGCACTAGTTTCTGCACTAGTGGTGGAAATAAGCCTTAAAACAGCAATCCTTAGAGAAAGATGAGCCAATATTATCATTTTCAACATCCATTTAATCAGTATTTTATTCAATGCCTTCAAATGGAAAAAGATGGTGCCTGATGGGACTGCTAATAGAGAAAAGCAAACAATGAACTTTAGATAGGATAAAAATTGCCTAACACCATAAATATAACAGTACCAACAACAAAAGATTTCATATAACATAAATATGGCCAGTATGATTTTCTTAAAATATCATTATATTGATTCCCAAACCCACTATCAACTTCTCCTGATAACACAAATCAATACAAGATATACTTTGAAATCATTCTAAGGGAAACATTTCAAGTCAGTTTTAACTTACAATTAGAATGTGGTTCATTGCATATAAACATGGTTTCATCTTCTCAGAAATACTAAAAAAAATGTCCTTAGTATATTCTAATATGTACTTTAATGAATGCCCTGTTTTCTCTATATTTCACTATAGTGTAGTTGTTTCCCTCCTTCTTCCTGGATGGCATTCACAAGGCCCAGATGTTGAGCAATG
Source organism: Crocodylus porosus (assembly GCF_001723895.1). Taxonomy (NCBI): domain Eukaryota; kingdom Metazoa; phylum Chordata; order Crocodylia; family Crocodylidae; genus Crocodylus; species Crocodylus porosus. The sequence goes on along the minus strand of NW_017728906.1, from coordinate 131,002,362 downwards.
GAAATTTCTTTTCCAACAGGAGCATCTGGCTCTTTGGCAGAGCTTGTCATTCTGTTGGCTACATTGCAGCTGTCTTTAGGCTGTGAAATGATTAGGATACCATTGTGATATCTTATTCAATGGGTTGCCATTGCTTTTAGCTAACTCATGATTTCTGTTCTGTAGCATTTCCAAAAATTTGTAAGCGATAAAATTTCTCACTAATCTCCCCATGAGCAGGAAATGAAGGGGGGAAAAAATCAAGAGTGTTTCTTCATGGAGAATGAGTTTTCCAGATCAGAATGGAAATTTGCTCACTACAGGATGATGATGACCTAACAATGATTGCTCATTTTGTCTTTGTTTTGTGGAAGGGGAAAGTGGAAGAGGAGACTCAGGATTACAAAAATGCTCTCTCTGTAGAGCTTTGTTGCACATCTGCTTCGTCATTTGCGTCCTTTTTTTTCTCTGCACAAATAGGTTTCATTGCATATACTAAATATGTGAATGTTCAACCATTCTGTGTCTTTTTTTGATTTATTACAAATGTTCTGTTTCTACAGAGATTCCATCATTAACATCTTTATATGGTCATCCATTAACTTTAACAATCCTCAGATCAGGTCTTCATGATAGAACTTGGCCTATAAGGCCGGCTATTTCCTAGTGACCCCACTATCCTGCCTTGCTCTCTGTCCTTCCTAACCTATCTTTTTTTCCTACAAAACCTTTGACATTAACAATTGTATATGGGGGAGGTTGCCTTTAGAGGGCAGAGTGGCTTGGCATCATCTTGTGGAAGTACTTAGGACTTCTCTGCCCCCAAGCTCAGTCTCTTGGGTCTTCTCTGCCTTGCCTTCCTATGCCTTTCTAGGATGTTTCCTCTTTACAACAGATCCCAGGGTTCTCTGCCTTCTCTATACTTGTGGTCCTACAGATCCTAAATGTGGACCCCAGATCCTAATCATGCCATACCCATGCTTTGTAGTTGTTGCTCACCTGTGATTTCACGGGGGCTCCTGGCCCAACCAATAAATCAGGCCTCAAGCCCTAGTTTGAGCTTTAGCTTTGCCAGCTTTGGCCTTTTTCCTATAGCTGAGACCCTCAGCCCTGACCCACCGTCTCCGATCTCAGCTCTTTGGTGTAAGTCTGTCACGTCCCTGCCCAGAGCAGGTCACAAAAGTGTCCTGGGTGGGCACCCTGCTGCCTGGGTTTCGAAACACTACTATATCCATAACATAGTCCTCTGGTCAGAGCATAAGCTCTAAAAGGAAAACAACAATAACAAAAAGCATAAACTACCAGGTTGCAACTCAGGCATTAATCCTGCCTTGGGTCTATAACAGCTGCTATGCTCCTACTCTGGGAGCTGGCATGTTCCCCCAGCTTCCCAAGTACCTCCCTTGTTTTCTGGTAGCCAGCTGTCTGCCATTCCTGTTCCTAAAACCTGCAGGCGTAGCCTGCCTGCCCAAGCCCAGATGTGGGGCTTATGTGTATCTATTTCCCATCAGTTGGATGGAGGTGACTCCCAGCTGGTCTTTACATGCTTTGTAAGATCATTAGCGGTAAATCTACATCTTTGCCTGTCTGGCAAAACCCACTTTTGCTTGCACACACCTGAGGCAGAGATAGTAGTAAGGCAGGGGTGAGCAAAATATGACCTGCAGGCCACATTTGGCCTGCTATGGGATTTTATCTGCCCCCCTGGGAGGTTCCTTGGCCCCACCCAGCTTAGGTTCAAGGGGCAGCCAAAGTTGTTATGCATGCAGCCTGTCCTGCTACCCTCAGGCCCACAGAGGAAATGGGGCAGCACGTTGTCCAGACTCTGCTTCTACACAACCCCAGCAGCGGTGGCTCCTTCCAGCTGCCGCTGCCAGTGACATCACCATCCTGCTGCCCAGGCACCCTGACATGTCTCCTCTGTACCCATTGCTGGGGGCACCAGATGGAGCGGGTGGGTGGGGTGTCCATGGAGACCAGACTTGGACCTGTGCGGCCAGGGTGCACATCACTGGGTGGATGCTGACCCATCCCAGAACAACTCACCAAAACTCCCTAAATGGCCTTCCATCCTATATAACTGCCAACCCCTGAGGTAAGGCCCTATGGAAGGAGGTGGAGGATGGAGAGGGAACTGTACCACTGCTCAGTGGAGACAAAAATCACTAGATGAGTGAGGAAACAGTCGTCCCAGTGTACCTTCATTTATCTGTAAGTATGTGAATGAGAGTGTGTGGATGGGATGTACTGGAAAGAGGCATTGCTCAGGGTCATTTGAAAGAGTTGTGTACCTTCCCAGTTTCGGAATGGTAAATCCCCCACCTCCTCCTGCCCCTGGAATTTCTCTCTGAAGATGTTCTAATTCCCTGCTGCAAGAATAGGCAAGCTATGAACATCCCTATTGAAACAGGATTATCCTCTGTAGGTAAAACACATATTTTGAACAAAAAATGCAAAACATCTATTAGACAGAGTAACATTTAGGCAAAAATCCTTCAGCACTTTTCTTCTGGACTCCCATTTTCTGTATGCATGTTCTTTGCACATCTGCAACTCATACAACCACTTTTATTCCTCTACTATGCTGGTAATTCCTATTCAACTCATGTAATCTGAGTGTTATTGTTTATTTCTGACCACAAAAATGATATATCAACTATTCAAATAATGCATTGCATAATAAAGGTAGTTCAGAAAAAACAAAAAGCACATGGAAAATCTGAAGATTCTGCGACCCCCAGGCTATATTTCAGATCAAACTAGCTCTCTAGTCATATACCCTGTATATAACAAGGAAAAAGATGTAGCTGATATAAATGAAACAGATGGTAAAAGGTACCTGCTGACCAAACAGGAGCACTGGGACTGAATTTGGGTAGGTCAGCCCATCTGTAATGGATAATCTCAATTGTCATTACACACATCAATTGCGTCTGCTGTTACTGTATGTCATTCAATGCCTAAGAGCCGTATGGCTTTCTTTGAAACATTTAATGCAAAACTGCTGAGATATTGTAATATTTGCTTCACATTTTGAAGCAAGTTTGTAAATGACCCTATCCTTAAGAAATAAATATAGCTGGTGTTATTTTATTTTAAATTAAACATCCTTTCCTTTTGTAAAGATACAAGACCATTACTTGATATATATCCAATTTGTCTGCTAATTTATGAAAGTATAATGATATTGCATTATTGTTATAAAGTTAATCAAGACTTTAATGGGACAGCTATGTTACTATCAAGGTTTTTTTTTTCTTTTACTATAATGTATGTGTTCAATGAGCTGATTATGCTGTGTGACAATGAATTCACTAATTACAAAGTTATTACTATATCTCTAATGGATAGGAATTCTAGCTTTGTACATTTCAGTTTAAAAGTCTGAGGATGTTTTCAAATAGAAGGCAAATCAAAAACTGAAAAAAAATATACAATCAGTAGATACAGCAGGGTGTTTATTTTATGGGCATAGTATCTGATTGTAGGCTCCACTGTTTTGCACTTAATGAAGAACATTTCCGTGTGTAAAGTAAGTGCCTGCTGGCTTTGCAGCATTTTTAACATTTTCTCTACACAGGTGTAAGAGACACAAGAGGCTAAGCAACAGAAAATCAGGTTTCTTGCATTCTTTTGTAATGAAAGTGGTTATATTATTTTAATGAGATTTGCTTTTCTCATTTCTGGTATATAATTTGGAACCAGGATTTATGTCCTTTTCTTTTTCAGTAGAAGAGGAAGGAGGCAACTTGACTCAGAGAAAGAAATATGGGAAGGAAATTGAACTATGCATTGGGATGATAATAGATGAAATGATGACCTCAGTGGTAGTATTGTCCTTGACATCAATGGGAGAGCAATTTCACCCCCAGCATTTAGTAATATACTAGGATTTGGATTATGTATGGCCATATTGCTGTCAATCAGCAAATAAATGTCTGTAGAGTCTGGCTCCTCAGTTCCTAAATTTCTAGCCCCCCCAAAATATCCAGTCTCACGTGAAATCTCATATGCTTTCTTCAGTTCTGTTCATCACACCGTGTACCTCAAGTCCGAAGTTTTAAACAGGAATCTGCACAAAAAGCAATGGAAAAAAACCACAGAAAATATGTCATGAAGAATTTCATAGAAAGTCTGGATAACTAAAATTTCAGTCTCCAAAACTGAAGCCTCCTTATTCACTTGAGAGATTTTAGCTCATTTTTATATATGTACTTTTTAATAACCATAATGTGAGAAAATTGTAACACTAAACTAAACTATACAATAAAATTACATAAATGCATATAAAACTACATGGAATTGCACCATAAAAGTAGATCTATTTGGAAATGTTTCAGTGATTTCTTTTTTTTAACTGATTCATCAAAACTGAACCCTTCTGCGGAAACACACCAGGTCCATCATAAGCTTAATTGGGAGGAGCTTGTCAAGTCCACAGTAAAATTCATGGTCAAGAACAGTGAAAGAAATCTAGTATAGGAAAGTTAATATTCTGCTGGTTGGAGTAGTCACGTGGAATATGGCTAACTTGGATTCAAATCCATGCTCTTTCTGATTTTGGAGTAGAGACTTGGCCCAGATGGGTATAACCTTTGCATTATCATCTATCATTCTCTGGCTCAATTAAAGTTTATGGAAAATGAAACAGCTCCAACAGGAGAGACAGAAAGAGTGCCAAAACACTGTTTTCTTTCTGTGGGAATGTCTAGCCATTCCCACTCAATCCCATTCTGCATACAAAAAATCTCAGAAGTGTGGTTCTGTAGCAACCCTCAAAGAGAATAAAATGTCAATAAATAAGCCCATGGAAAATAGCATAAGAGGGCCATGGAAGCAAGTTCAGTGCCACTCATAATAACTATATTGCCCATTTTTTAAAGTGAGCATTCATGGATTACAGGAGCAAATAGGTGGTGCAGGCTTTATAACGGAGGTAGGTGTTGTAGACTTTAGGGCTGTGCGAAACAGCCATGTTCTGTTTCGACCAGCATTTTGACATTTCAGTGGAACAGCAGCCCATTTCAAATTTAGTTTTGATTTGAAATTGCTGTTCCATTCTGTTTCGTTGAAACAGTTTTGCCATTTCAATGCTGATTTGACATTTCGCGCATAGGCTATAATGGTGAAGGTCGAAACAGCCTATAAGCTTGTCATTTCTGCTCTGATTTAAGTGAAATTTGCAGAAACGGCAGACCCTTCTGAGGGCATGAAGTTTGCCAAGTTTCAAGGAGATAGGTGCAGGGGTTTGGGGGAAAATGCACCTCAAGCTGCGGACAAGCAAAACTCATGAAATGGGTGACACTGTGTGTGTTAAGGCACAGCAGAGTGAAAGCTTCAGGCCTGCTAGCCCCTGTCAAGGAGATAGGTGCAAGGGTTCTGGGTTCTTGGGCCCTGCATATCTAGCTGCTGACAGGCAAAACTTGTGATATGGGTGCTAGTGGGAATCTGTCTTTCTTGGGGCAGAGGGTGGTGAAAACTGCAGGCTTGCCAGTGGCTGTGCTATGATGTCTGCCAGTTCCTTTAGCACTCTTCGGTGGAAATTATGTGGACCGGCTGATTTATCTGAGTCTGGCATAAGGGGGGAGACCAGCTGATTTATGTTAGCCCAGCATAAGAGGGGGTCCAGCCTGTCAAGATGCTCCCTCTCAAGATCCACGCCAATGGTGGACATATTTCATAGATTTCATAGACTTTAGAGCTAGCAGGGACCTCGGAAGGTCATCGAGTCCAGCCCTCTGCCCAAAGGGCAGGAAGTCAGCTGTGGTCATACGATTGCAGCAAGATAAGCATCCAATCTGCTCTTGAAGGTGTTCAGTGTAAGTGCTTCAACCACCTCCGATGGCAGGCTATTCCAGACCTTCGGGGCTCGGACAATAAAGAAATTCTTCCTTATGTCCAGCCTGAAATGGTCTTGTAGTAGTTTATGACTGTTCGACCTCGTCATCCCTTGGGGCGCTCTGGTGAACAAACGTTCCCCTAGATCCGGGTGGTCACCCCTGATAAACTTATAGG
>NW_017728906.1:130982862-130996357 GCF_001723895.1 Crocodylus porosus | reverse complement strand
GACTTGCCAGCTTTACAGCAGATGGTGAAGGTGATCAGCTCGTGGTCGCTGTCACCCAGCTTCCCATCGATCACTAGGTCACCGATTAGGTCATCCCCTGTAGCCAGTACCAGGTCGAGCAGCGCTTTGCCTCTTATTGGCCCACAGACTTCTTGAGTTAGGTAGAGGTCATCGACACACAAGGGGAAGGTTTGCAGCCACTCAGATTTTGCTGAGTGATCCTCCCACGATATGGCCAGGTAATTGAAGTCACCCACGACAACCATGGTCCTGGAGCATACAGCCTCAGCCAGTTACCGGGTGAACTCCTGGTCAAGCTCTTGACTTTGGGTGGGAAGTCTGTAGTAGACTCCCACCGTTGTGTCCCCTGTGCCATGTTCCCCTAGGATTTTAACCCAGAGGGTCTCCAGTCATCCACCCTGGTTGCCAAGATCCGCTTGCAGGGATGTGTATCTTTCCTTAACATAGAGAGCTACACCCCTGCCCCTTTTATCTACACGATCCCTCCTGTAAAGGGTATAGCCATCAATACCCATGGTCCAGTCATGGGTGGAGTCCCACCAGGTCTCCATTATCCCTATGACATCATAAGTATTTGCATTGAGCAGAAGGACGAGCTCCTCCTGCTTATTCCCCAAGCTTCTGGCTTTTGTGTACAGGCAGGCAAGTGTCCCCTTGGGGGCTCTTGCCTTGCCCACAGATTGTATCAGGGCTGGGGCAGGGGTGGGCTCCCTTAAGTACCTTTGTAAGTAAACCAAAGTAATGACAAGTTTCCATTTTGTATGTCAAATCTTCATCTTGTGTCCTCTGCCCGGGCATCCCCTGCGTTGCAACTGTATGATCACATACCCTTCCCATGTAAATTGGTTCCCAGATGAATGAGAGTGACTAGGAATGATTGAAATACAATGGTAGCAGACCTCTACTGAATGGCCTGTAATGACTGGGCCACCACCTTGCATTGATTCATCTAGGAACCATGGACATCACCCAGGAACAAGAGACAAGAACCAAGCATTTGAAAGACAAAAGACCCTGCAGAACCAGCAACTCTACCATTGTATCCCACCATTACAGACACCCAAAACTTCACATCCCTGCATGAAGCACACATGGTCAGTATGCCAGGGGCTGACCCTGCCTGGACATGCCTCCTATCACTAGGGTCACACAAGGTCTGCCCCTATAAAAAGGGGCAGTGAAGACAGACTCAGTGGGGTGTCCTCTCCATCTGGACCAGCACCATGCCACACCACCTATCCATCCAGAGGGCCTGCTGATGACCCCCGCTTCTGGACAACATGTACTGGACAAGCTACCTTTCCAGCCTGGATAGGTAGCTAGGTAGCTATCACCTCCCACCCCCTCTGCAACCAAGGACTTGGACTCTGCTTCTGTTCCCTACCTGGACTCCAGCCCTTCCACTGAGTCTCTTTCTCCTGCTGCCATTGTGAGTGTTTGTGTGTGTGTGTGAACCAATAACTTCATGGGGTTGTCTGTTTGTGTTGTCTGTGTAATAAAACTGTTATTTGGACCCCTAAGTTGGGTTTTGCTTTACTATGGTGGACCCCTAAGTTGGGTTTTGCTTTACTATGGTTTGGTCCTGCTCCAATCTCTGCTCCTCTAACTTCTGTCCCATTTCTCCCTCTCCTGCTTCTGGCTCACTGCCACCACCAACACCTGTCCTGAGTTCCTCTCTGCCTCCTACCCCCCTGTTTCTTTGCCACTGTCTTATCCCCACTGCCTTTTCCTTTTTCTCTGAGCAACCAGGTTTCTGCCTCAGTTTCTTTCCTGGCTGTCTCCTTCTTGCCACCACTTATCTGCCCCTGCCCCCAATATCTCAGCTGTTTTTTCTCAGTTTCCAGCCTTAAGTAAACCCAAGCCTCAGTTCTTCAGCCAGCTTCTCTGTAGTCTACCAGTTCTAATCCTGGTTCTGGCACTTTCACTGCCTACACTTTAACTGTCTATCACCTGAACTTTCCCCCAAGTATCCCAGGTACCCAAGCACATACATACACACTGTATCCCAGGTACCCAAGCACATACATACACACTGTACCATCCAAGTTAGAAACTTACCTGTGTGTATGTGTAGGTGGGTTGTGTGTGTGTGTGTGTGTGTGTGTGTATATATATAGGTCATTGTGTGCATGCTATATGAATTAGTGGTCTGTGTCTAACTTCTGGGGTGTATAGTGTATGTGCTTGAATTGGTGATAGGTATGCATGTGCCTAGGCTGGTTTGTATGTTTATGTGCCTGAGCTGGTAGTGTGTGTGTGTACGCACCTAATTGATTTGTGTGTTTGTATATCTGCAATTGTATCACACTCTGCTGTCTAACAGAGCAATACTGAGATCCTGAGAGCTGGCCTGACCCCACAGGGCAATAACATGTGTGCGCCATTGGAGGCCCTAGGCTTCCTTGTACTCATAGAGCTGTTAATCAGCTGAAATGAATCCTGGTATCAGCAGTGCACCAGAGCTAGTTTAAGTCTGCCAGTAACAAAGACCTGGCTTGCCCCAGAGATACAGTAGCAGGTTTGGATCTAGCAGGAGGGTGATCTTCTCCCAGGCTTGGCTCCCCATTCCTCCCTGTGCCCACTGGCAATAAGAGAAACCCATTTCTTCCTAGTATGCCAGACAATACCAGGCTGGATAGTGCTGGACACACAGCAGGGAGGGCTTGGGTGCCAGACACAAGGGCTTCATGATGCATATCCTTACAGATAGATGTACGAGCTGTGGTGCCTGGTGCTAGAGTCATTGTTGAGAGGGGTAGGGAGGGGACACAAGACACAGCAAGCTCCAGCCCTGTTCAGAGTGGGTGAGGTCATAGTAAGCATTGCCATGTGACTGCTCAGGACACATTCTAACTTTCAATATAGCGCAATAATGCTTACTATGATAGCAAATAAAGTGTGTGCTACATGTCCCATTCAATAAGGCTCTGTGATGACAATTAGAAACAAAGAATAACTTTGCACAGATTACTTGCTGTTTGTGAATGAAATAGCTGCTTTTTTTTTCTGAGTAACTGTAAAAGAATTGTTAAACAGATTTATGTGACCGAGTACTTGAATTTTAACAGTATCATCCAAAACACAGATATGACTTCAGAAGATGACTACTGCGGAACCAGGGGTATTCATGGGGACAAATATGGAGGGAAAGTGGGCACTGCAACATGGATTGGATCAAAATGGATCTGTACTTATGTTGGTACCTGGATATAAATATGAGAATGGCCAGAAAAGATTAAAAAGAAGACAGCAAGGAAGGATGAGACAAAACCACAGAAGCATTGGTAGCATGACCCTGAGAAAAACCTAAGACAGAGAGCACTTTTAGCCTACTGCTGTGGGGGAGGAGGGATAGAGGGTTGGTTGGAGCTGTGAAAAAAATAAACTATCTCCTATCACTTTATACCATAGTAAGGAAACAGGAGTTCATCTTGAATAAACAGAATTGATTTGATAATAGCCTTTAACTATCTGAAAGATGGTTATAAAGGGGATGCAGCTAGGCTGTTCTCGGTCGCAGATGCCAGAACAAGGAGCAAAGAGCTAAGCTGCAGCAAGGGAAGTTTAGGTTGGATATTAGGAAAAACTTTCTCACTAGGGGGGTGGTGAAGCACTGGAACAGGTTACCTAGAGATGTGGTGGAACCTCCATCCCTGGAGGTTTTTAAGACCTGGTTCAACAAAGCCCTGCCTGGGATGATCTAGTTGGAGATGGTCCTGCTTTGAGCAGGGGGTTGGACTAGATGATCTCCTAAGGTCCCTTCCAATTATAATTTTCTATGATTCTGTGAATTACATGAATAATACCCAACTCCATCATTATTTGCTTCTTCTAAAGGAAAGGGCTCCAAACTGTGGTTACCTGCTTACAGAACCAAAAAACCAAAAAAACTAAAAACCAAATCCCAGCAATATAAATTCCCTGAATCCTCAACAATAACAAGAAGAATTAGAAAAAGAAAAAGATAGTTTTTGTACTTCTTAGGTACACTGTTTGGCAGCCTTCTGTCTCCACATATTGTAAGGGAATATATATATATAACATAATATAACATATCATGGCTGGCAATCCCTCAATTCATGGATGATTTCTACCATGGCTCATTGGTGGTTCTTGAGGTGACTTAAGAGTCCAGTCCTTGAGCCACACATCTGTCCACAGAAGCTGCAAGAGGGAGAAAGCCATAGGCTGGGATTTTCTCCTTTTCCTTCCTCTGATCTCTCTTCTCTGCTTCAATGGCAAGATGCTTTGCCCTTCTTTGAGAAGGCAGTTAGACAAGATGACCTCCTCATGCCCCTTCCAGCCCTAATTTTCTGTGATTCTATGCTTCACCTGGAAGTGGGCTGCCACTTGGTTGAGGTTGCTGCTGTCTCTCGACGCTACTATGCTGTCTGACTCTGTGCTTTTGGCAGCCAGCAATGACCCTGTGCTGCTGTTCTTCAGATGATGTTGTTTTAATGGACACTACCCAACTGAATTTGGCAAATGTAACAAAAATAGCAGTTGAAAAAGATGCTGCTGCATCTTTTGGCAGTGGCACATAGTTTAGATTTACTATCCCATCATGCTCCTCTGCTTTTTTAACTGTTATTACCACTACTACAAATAAAGAAGGTTTGGACCCATGGTCCCAATCTAAATTTGTCCCTTGCCCCACTCAAGTGGATTGTGTGCCTAAGCTTGTTGTGGCCCTAGGCAGGGCCACCATAAACACTTCAATAATGGCAATACAGGCACTGAAGCTTCAGAGGAATAGTGCCAGTTCAGTTTGCTCCCCTCATTGCTTTCAGAAACCCATGCCTTCAGCCTGAGCTCTTTGGATAAATGAGTTAACTTGCTTAGGGGACACTATTTGTGCCCTTGTATAGTCACACCTTAGATTATCCTTTATGTTATTTTGGAAGAGCTTTCTTTAAATCATATTAAAATAAATAATTATGCCACCTACCCCTTCCCAGCCTGCTCCCTTCTCCCGTCTACAATTAAACAGACTAAAATATAAAAAGTCTTTTCTTTAAAAAAAGAGAAAAATGAGATTCTTTGGGCAGAAATAGAATTGCAGTGTTGGCTTCTACAAACAGGATGTTAGTGCATAAAAATAAAGATTTATGCATTGCATTGAGGTAACTGTATGCCTAACCACATAAAAAATCAAGCCTACATATAAATTGCAATAGCTAGTAACTTGAAATTGTCGCAAAGTAGGTTTAGAATAAGTATCAGGAAAACGTCTTCAATGTCAGAATGGTAAGACAGTGGAAAAGACAGTGGGTAACTGCATAGGGAATTGTGGATTCTCTTTCATTGGAGGTTTTAAGAAGAAGATTTATAAGTGTGGTTTAGGAAATGTGATGCCCGGAGTGTGCTGTGAAAAGCAAAAACTGGAAGCCAGAAGACACCCACACATGCATCACTTGGAGATCACGAGAAGAGCCCTGTAGTCGAGAGCAAATGGAAATTGGAGAGGACCATGTTCAGCAGCAGGAAAATGAACCAACTGGATTGGTTATGAAAAAGATTAGAGGTTTTGGAATAAGATTATGGAGGGGACAGGATGATGCAAAAGTTAATTGTGGTCAGAATGTTAGATGCATGGACTTGGTCCCCAGTGTGTTTTCTAGAGTGGGTATTTTCCATGCTTTTGGTCTTAGCAAATAATCACATGGGAATAAGAAGGATTTTTTCCCTTCCTGTTGCTACAGGGTTATTTTAACCTTCCACAGGGGCACTGGGTGTGGGCTGCAACCAAGGCTGAGGAGTTTCATTGGACTGTACTGATGCTTATGCTAGGACTGAAAAAACCCAAAGGCTCCTTGCTAGAGGGTCTTGCTCTTCCACTCAAGGTCATATAAATTCCCACATAGGAAGGAACGTGACCCCAACAGCCAGATCTGCATGGACTTTGAGGGGATTTTCTTCCTCTGTAGTGAGAGCTATGGTCAAATGTTAACTACTTCCTTCTATCCTTGCACTGGCAGGACATTGACAATACCCTCGTCTCCATGCTTATCTGTGGCAAATTTATAGTATTTTTAATGTTTCTACCATTGTTCCTGGTAGTTCTACAAGAGGGTTGTTCACAACATTTTAAGAATAGGTTAGATAAACACTTTGCTAGGATAGTGCAGATGGGGATGATCCAACCTGGAGCAGGCAGTTAAACTAGCTGACTTTCTGCTGTTATTTCCAGCTTTACTTTTCTCTGATTCTATGATATAACTCAGCAATTTTAATAGTGTGGATTCATATATAGTGTGCATATCACACACCCCTAAATAAGACAGAGACCTTGTTTTTGGACAGCAGAGCAGAAAAACAGATTTTCCCAGAGTAAGTCTTCCTGGAAACATATGCTGCTTGTAGATGTTAACAACCCCCCGCCCCCCACCCCCCCCCACCAAATTGTGCTTTACCAAAAGAAGCAATGAGTTACTTTGACCCAGCTCCACACCATCTGTACATATTGGGCATTTCAGCAGGGCTTTTTGGTGCTTTTACCTAAAGCTCAACCAATCCACTATTAGATAAAAGTGCCAATAAAGCCCCATTAAAGCACTTGATCTATACAGATGTTGGGCAAGCTGGGTCCAACTAACATGATGCCTCTTCTTGGCTTGTGCTGGACTTGGCACAAGAGTGCAGAGAGTTTAAAGTGCCACTTTGTTTTGTTTTTTTAATGTCTGCAAGCAGCCATAGTGTCCAAGAAGGTGGCATCCCAGGAGACAGTCTTGGTGAAGCAACAAGGACTGCTTTGTGTGACACAGCAGCAAAAAGGCTACACCCCAGACCTCTGTAAGAGCAGTATCAAGACTGTTACTTATTTAGTGTAAATTATACTTTATATATAATGAAGTGTTGTTTCCAAATCAAAACCCTCATCAAGATACTATACACTGAATGCAGCAGCTCACTTATTCTGAGCCAGCTCAAAGAGCTTAGACTAGAAGAGGATTAACACTGCCCCTGTTCTTTGCAGTCCCAAGTAGAAGTGGCAGTCATCTGCTGGCTTGCTTCTATGTCTCCCTGCTTCTATTTAAGCTGCCCCTCCTAAGATACACATCCCAATTTTGGAAGGGTGATTTTGGAAGGAAAAGTACATGTGGTATGTAAGTAAATATGGTATATGCATATGGTATATCTTCAGTATAGGGGATGCCCTATATTTAAAGGTGTGATTCCTCCTCTGAAGCAGAAGAGGTAATTAGCAGCATTAGTCTGAAGTCAGTCAGAAGGCAAGATACATACACACCTTCATAGACTAACTAAATAAGATATATAGAGAGAGCACAAGCTTTTGTGAACTCAAGTTCACTTCATCAGATTCTGACTCCTCCAAAGCAACCATATAGCACTCTTTGTGAATATCTAAGAACTCCATTTCCCTTGAAGCAGAGTTGTGCAGTGATAGCTAGGAAACCACTGTGCATTCTTCTTTTCCATTCAGTACCCTCCTCCAATGTTCTAGCTAGAAAATAAATTTAAATATGCTTCACACCTGAAACCTATTGAGACTACAAGCTCCTAGCTAAATAGAGACGAGGTGCCTACTCTAGTTACAGAGAAATATTTTCAACAAATTATAGTAAACTTTAATACAAAACAGCAAGTCATGCATAAGTCCACTGTTTGCACAGCTCTTCAATTCCCATATGTACAAAACATGTTTTCATTTAAGTAGAAGGTGGAAGGAGCTACCGGATTGGTTATCTTGGCAATCAGCTGAGACATGCAACCCTCTGGAGTTTACATGCCCTAGCAAAACCTGTATCGTGTGGTTTGAATAGAGCTCTAATTTCTATTAATATTCATGTATATATGTAAGAGCTTTTATGCATTTTTACAAAATAATATGGAAAAGGAAAGATTTACAGAAAAATCAATGGGTAACATAGATCATCATACAGGAGAAAAATAATCCACTGTTCTCTGTTCATTTTTGTAAGGTTCTAATTTTGCATTTTTAATTTCTTAGGCATTAAATATATTAATAATAAAATGAGAACAGGTGTTTTATTATGAAGTTAATTCCCATTCTCTAATGTTGTACGTCTTTATTTAGTTATTGCTTCCTTGTATCCCCAGAAGCTTCTTCTACATGTTCTTAATGAGCATTTTGCCTGGTGACCTTACAAAGAAAGTTAAATGCTCTAAAAGAAAGCACCAGGTTGTGGTCCTTAGCCTATCTGGCATAGATACTCACCCTAGTCTGTTACCTCCTCTCAGCAGAGAATTCTTCCAACTGGACCTAGCCACATGCCCACTCCCTGCCACCAGAGTGGCCAGCCAAGGTCAGCTGACCTCTCATCTCTTCCAATATGACCCAGAAAGTTCATCTCTGTACCTAGGCTTCTGCACCTTTCGGTTAGTTGCTACCTGACAGGCCTTTTAGATATCTGACCTGGTTTGTTCCCAAGCCCTAAGTTTGGCCTGACCCAATTCTGGTTTGAATGGCCTGACTCATCTCTTGACCTCATACTCTGCCTGACCTTGTGGATCTCTGACTCAGTTCCATAGATGGATTTTCTAGCTTCTGGCTTCCATCCAGCACACTTCCCTTGGCTGCTTCTTCTGACCTTGGGGTAACGCCCAGACCTGGCTGCCTATGACCTGGCATAACAATAGGCATCCTAACATAAAAGCCAAAAGACCTCTGTAGCAGGCTAAAAAACAAAGGAGGGCTCCAGTTGGATGTAATAGTGACTATAATATTGAATAGATTTAATATTTGGGAAACAGGAGGAAAAAGAACAGCATGATGTCAAACAGAAACAAAATGTTGATAGATACATACAGACTCTTCTGTCCTAAGGTCTCTGTCAGACTTTTAGCTAAGGATGGTATGGGATCTGATGCATGATCCCAACAATTGTGCTTCTTGCCATGGTACATATGCATGGCAGGAAGTGGTACTGTGGGACTGGGGATCAGGTCTGTACTGTGCCACACTGCCAGTACAGGAGGAGGCCAGGATTATGGCAAGTAGGCAACCAGTCAGATGATCCTCTACTCCCAGACTCCAGAGTCTATGTACCAGATCAGCTGACTGCCACTCTAAGCCTCAAGGGCACACCTGAGCCCTTGACTCTGATGAACTTCCAAGGCAAGGAGCCTTAATCAGATTCTGCTTCCAGACTCTTGGGTGCTGCAGACCCCGATCACATGATTTGTGTTCCCAGCCTCCAGGGCATAGTGGACTCAAAGGCTTGATTGTGCCCCAGAGGCTAAGAGCACAGATAACCTGATCTGCACTCCCAACCCCTGGGGCAAAGCTGATCCCTTGTCTCCAGCTTCACCCCAGATGCTGGGAGGAAAGATCCATGGGCTGGAGATCCCAGCCTTCAGGGCACAGTGGAGCCCTTAACTTTACCTGTGCCACCAAAGCTGAGAGCACAGATAAGCTGATTGGGGCTCACAGCCCCTGGGGTCCTGTGGAGCCCCTAACTCCACTATACCCCAGAGGCTGGGAATTCCAATAAGCTGCAACTCCCAGCCATGGGGGCATATTGGAGTCAAGGGCTGTCCTGCACTTCTGTGGCTGGAAGCAACAGCTGAAACACAGCTCCCAGCTTTGGGGACACATCAGAGCTCTCAATTCTGATGTGTCCCCAGAGACAGTAGTGACAGTCAGCTGATTGGGCTCCTAGCCTCAAGAGCACATTGGAGGCAAGGGCTTTTTAACCTCTTGTTAGATCGTTGGTGCTTCCAACCTCCAGAGGTTGGTAATCCCAATCAGCTGATGCCTGGGCACGTGTGCAATTTAAGGTGTGTGATAACTAGGGATCTTGGTTTTCTCTGATAAAAAAAAAAATCCCCAATTTTTTAATTAAAAAAGTAACCCCAAATCCACATTTTTCTGTGATTAAAATGAAACACCACTAATACATATAATGGTTTTCCATTTTAATCAGAGAAGAATGTGGATTTAGGGTTACTTTAATTAAAAAAAGTGATTTTTTTTTTTTTTATCAGAGAAAACCAGGATTCCTGGTTACCACACACCTTAAACTTCACACATGCCCAGGTATTAGCTGATTGGGATTCCTGGCCTTGGGAGGCTGTGGCTTATCCCTTGTTTTATGAGCCATTCATTAATGTGTGGCCAAGTTACTAGTTAACAGGACTGCTTGCAGATGTTAAAACCAAAAAACAAGGTGCTTTACTTTAAACTTGGCATGTTCTTGTGCCAAGCCCAACACAAGCCCAGAAGAGTCAGCATGTTAGTTGGACCTGACTCACCTGACATCTGTAGAGATTGGGAACGTTAGTGGGGCTTTTTGGCACTTTTATTTAATGGCTGGTTGAATTAGCTTTATCTAAAAGCACCACAAAGCCTTGCTGAATCACCCAATCTATACAGATGCCGCAGAGCCAAGTCAAAGTAATGCACTGCTTCTTCCAGTAAAGTGTGTTTTGTTTTGTTTTTTAATCTCTTCGAGCAGCCTATGTGATTAGCCAGTTAATCATGTTTTAAGTGTAATGTCTGTCAGGGGCCTAAAAGTGCTAAGTTTTAAATTTGGACTATTTGATTACCCTGGAGCATAAAGAGGTTAAAAACTTCTTCCTTTTCTTATGGCCTTCATAGTTTCTCAGAACTTGAGTCCACTCTGTTCTACAGTTAGTGAAAAAGGAGAAGTGGGAAATGATAAATTAAGCTTTATTTCCTTAAGCCATGATGCTTTTTTCCTCTAGGTTGATTCTGGAGCAATAAAGAAATGAAAAACTCCCATCCCTACCACCAGCCCTTCATATGGGGACTCAATTTACTCTACCATTCTCCATAGTATAGGGGCAAATAGAGCCAACAGCACATTAGAAAGAGGTACAGATGTCTTCCGAAATCAGAATTTTTCACACTTCTATTCAATTAGGAGGTAAAATGTGAATTCTGGCTTCTAAAATTTCTTGAGATGAGTTTTGTTTGTTCTTACTTACCACATGTAGATACAGAGTGATTTAATTAATTCAATTAAATTAGCCTGAGTTTAAGCCAAAGTAACTGGACCAAGAATTGTAGAAGATGTTCACACAAGTATGATAATAACAGATTCATAAGAGTATTTCACTTTTTAGCTGTTTCCAAGAGTGACTATGGTTAAAAGAGGTTGTAAGGTGTTTTCATTCAGTGGTTACTATGTTGTTTTTTCTGGAAAAAAATGTGTCCTCTAAAATATTGGATAGCCTCCACAAAACTAGCAGAAGAATCAATCTATGAATTACAGAACAGCAAGTATAACTTCAATAGCTAGTAAATTGTTAGAACATTTATTAAAGCAGTCTATTTGTAAGTGCCTAGAGGAAAGCAAGGTGATAAACAGTCAGCAACATGTACTAGTTGCAAACAAATCATGCCTTCTAACTTAATTTCTTTCTTTGATAAGGCTTAGTGAATTAAGGGCATGTTTGAAATGCCATAGATCTCAAGTTTGATAACTTCTATGCTATAGTTCCACAGAATATATTCACCTGGGAATGAAGGGGTAGTGTCGGTTGAAATGCTACATTCTGAACACACCATTGGCTTAAAGATTGTGATAATTACTGCTTTTGCCAGGTTCCACATCAAAATGGAGAGAGTATTGACTGGAATCTAAATGCTATCTCAGCTAAACAGGCCAAAAAAAATTTTCCATTTTTTCACCAAATATAAAGTAAAATATTATCCCATCACCTAGTCTTCACCCCAGTTGAAGGAAATGCAAATAAAATACACTAAGAGAGCCATCTTTCTCAGAGCTCCTGCCAGGGTGATTCCCATGGCTTACACCAAATTTAGCTGACTGCTTTCATATGACATCAGATCAGCCAGCTCCATATGAAACAGTTCCCCAGTTGATTAGTTATGTTTTAGAAGGGCTTTTTGCAGGTCTAATTAAGAGAGATACAAAAATGTGTTTTGAAATCATGTAAGTGCCTTTTGGATCTGTAATAAGGTTTTTTTAAAGGATGTGGCATTTCTATGGGGGTTGTTTATTAATTATTAAAACTATTATTAAAACAAGGCAAAAGCTTGCCTTGTCATTTTAAAAACTTCAACATTTTATCATTAAGGCAACCACTCAACCATCTCTTCATCCTCTCCTCATAACCACACATATGCAGACACACATTGTGCATCGTTCTCTGTCATAGCGAAATGTGTAAAAATAATAACAATTCTAAATAAACATACAGTAAGCTCTATAAGGTTGCTTACATATAGATAGTTAGCCAAAAGGAGCAGCAAGATGCTCAAGACAAAAACAAAACAAAACAAAAAGAAGTGCTACATCTCCAGAAAAGTCTTCTTAGATATCATTGCTTCTATTATGGACATTAGGGCTGTGCAAGACATTAGGGCTGTGCAAAACAGCACTGTTTTGTTTTGACTTCTGTTATGCCATTTCAACAAGACAGTGTTCCATTTTGAGTTTTGTTTCATTTTGAAAGCACTGTTCCATATTGTTTTGTCAAAACTGTTTAGCTAGTTCAACATTTCACCCATAGGCTATAATGGGGAAGCACAAAACTGCCGAAAACTTTGTCATTTATTGCCTGATTTGGATGAAACTTGCAGAGAAGGTAGCCCCTTCTGAGGCCACCATATTGTCTGTTGTGGAACAAATTCTTAAGTGCCTGACTGCACGGAAAATGGGAGTGCAGGCATCTAGTGCAGATCTGTGTACTTTTAGGCAGCTAAAAGTTTAAGGCTCAGGACTGCAGTATCTTAAGCCCCAGCATACATCTGAACAAGCCAGGGAATACCAGTGAGAAAGAAGATTGGAACATTTACAAACACCCAGCCCATCAAAAAGGGCTATGAAAGTACTTCAGGACAGGCCTCAGCAAGATGAGAGTGAAACAGAAATTAAACTGTATCCCTGTGATGGACTATGGGTTTTATATTGATATTTCTGTGGACACTGTGTTTATGCTGCAATAATGTTGGTTCCTTCCTGGCTAACTTCTGCAGAGGGGAAATAATTGATTAGAGACAGTGAAGCAGGAGACTAGATGGCATGTGGGACGAGATGAGATGGACCCCTAGCATCCACAGAGACTGGAATAGCTTTCTTTGTTGACACCTCAACAAAAGTGAGATGACCCACTTCTGGGAGACTGGAAAAAATGCTGAATGGGACAAGTAGAGATGAAGACAGAGTATGAACAAGAGCTTGTCAGACCTTGCAAGGGGAATTTGGAGGAAGAGAGAAACAAACTTTGATGCTCTGGAGAGACTGGAAAGGGAACAGCTATCTTTGGGGGTGGTCTGACCTGTGCAGACTGGACTGGGGACAGAAGAACTGCTTAACCTCTGGAGGAGGGCAGAGAAACTCTGGCTGGTTGGCCTTGGTCCAATAAATACCTTTATTTAAGTGCTGCATGAAACTTTGGGTTGTGTGGGTCTCCCCAACAATAGATCAAGCCACATCATTAACGATGTGGACATTGGAGTTAGGAGTGGACTGGCCAAGTTAGCCGATGACACCAAACTTTG
>NW_017728906.1:130970399-130982171 GCF_001723895.1 Crocodylus porosus | reverse complement strand
CCAGCTGACTTCCTGCCCTTTGGGCAGGGGGCTGGACTCGATGATCTCCCGAGGTCCCTTCCAGCCCTAATGTCTATGAAAATCTATGAAATCTATGAAACCCTCTCTGAGGAGCAGAACTGGATGCTAGCTACTTGAGTCAGGGCCATGAAAAATCAGGGACCATGATAAACCGAATTCTCAGAGTAGGAGGGAGACTGGTCTCCCCCTGCAGTAGCAGACATGCCTGGGGTGGCTTCAAGGAACACTCACAGGGCATGTGCAGATGAGCATGTATGGGTGGTGTGCAGCATCACAGACCTGTCTGCAGTGCCGCACACCACACATGTGGTGTTCCCTATGCTGCTAAAAAAGTGGCACGTGGCACTCAGAACTGGGGCTCTGTCAGCCGAAGCCACACTCCAGCTGCCAGTGAGGCTCCCTGCTGCAGAATCACCACAGCTGCAGCCCCAGAGGCCTATAGACCTCAGGTGTTGACCCCAGCCTACCCAACCCCACCCATGGCAACGTGCTGTGTGCTGGAGCACATGTGCATGGGCGTTCTTCAGAGACAAGCAGCAGCATACATATTCTGCCGCTGTTGTTTGTCCCCGGGGAAACGCATGTTCCCACTCATGGCAACATGTCTACAGAGACTAGACAGGGCTACAGTAGTCTTAAGCAATCACCCCTCTATAGGGCACTCCATGGCAATCACACTAACATTTCTGATACAGGGAGTCTAACTGCAATGCAAGGGTATGAGGTCATGTCCACTTCGAGCTTCTCAGACCCATTCCTAACCCAACTTCATTGCCTAATTTGTGAGCCTTGGTGCATAAAAATGGACAGGGCTTATCTATAAGCAGTGTACACAGCCTTGCTCAGTTTGTATAGCTTTATGCTTACTGCTTAGTCCCTTACTAGATCTATCTCTATATTGAGGTACTATAACGCATGCTTTCCTGTCTATTATTCATTCCTGTGGCTTTTCTCTGAAACATTTATTTATCCACATCCCTTGAAAATGTGGACACCAGACCTGAGCAGCATTCCATCAGTGCCAAATGCAGAGGTTATACAACCTCCCTACCTTTACTCAAGATTTTCCTTTTTACACGTCCTTTTTACGTGCTTGTGCTGTCCCTTCGGCTGCAGCTTTGCTAATATACAGCTTATTGTCCTCCATGCCCCTCAACTGGCTTTTCAGCAATCCACCAGTGCATGTAGGTTGGTAGAAACAGCTTATTCATATTCATCAGGACTTAAGCATACATCAGTGGGCATCTGAAAATGTGGCAAACTGTTTTTTGAATAATAGAGCAAATCTTCAGTCCTCTGAATCATATCACAGCATGTAAGAAATTCCAAAACACTGGAACTACATAACATTTCTTTTACCTGCTTAAGATATTTGTAGTCATACCATTTAATCGCATTTTATTTAAAAATAAATTAGCCCACTGGTCCTTCACGTGTTTTATCTGTTACCAAGATTTATCCTGTGATGTTAGTGTCATTAAATTGCCACTAGCTGCTTTCATTCTCTTTGAGGTTATTAGGACTTAGACAGCAATTAAACAAGTCAATGGTGCTAGTGTTTCAGCATAAACTATTAGCATTTGCTAGAAAATCCAGCATAGCCCTAATGATTCTGCATTCTTTATATATAGATTATAGATGCCAAGATTTAAAATAAATTTCTTGTGACAATACTGCAAAGAGGTGAGGAGAAGTAATTCTGAAAACTTTCTTGGGAAGTTTGAGGAATTTTAATAAGAACATTGCAATCCTCTAGACTTCACAAGGTTCCTCAACTAAGCACCCAGAACCCACACAGGATCTATCCATCCCCTTCCTTTTCCTTATCTTGGGGAACACATACTAGTCTATAACAGATACCGACATTTTCTCTTAGTTCCCATCTAGCTTTGTGAATGTCCTTCTAATCTTTGTGAAACAAAGAATGAGAGATGGAAATTGGTATCTCCCCTAGGTTCTTTACCAACAGGACCTCTAGGCTTCTCTGAGAGAGACTCTGGGAATATATCCCGATCCTATGAATTTACACACCCACCCCAACAAAGAAAAACTCCATATAATCTTTTTTTTCCTTCCTCTTAAAAATACATGATGCAATAACTAGTCCACATGAAGCAGGATCCCTAAGCAGTAAAACAATTGCTGTCTTGTTTCCATACTTGCAGATAAGCAGGAAATGATTTCTCCCACTAATCAAAACTGTAGTTTAAAAAATGTCACTGTTTCAGACTGGGATGGCATTGAGACCTTTGCAATTTTTTTCATAAAAAAAAACCAGCCCATTCCAGAATAGCCTGGAAAGTAGAACATTCATTTGGAATTTGGGAGACCTCAAAGTTTGAATTCTTACTTAGTCATTCTTTATTATGCCTCATATACAGTGCTTTACTCATCAGTGTGGGTCTCTTTCTGGGTGGGTCTCTCTCATTCTCTCCCACTGTAGTATTGCAACCTTTGTCTTTAACTTGTCTCCCATATCTCATGTGACCACTCAAACAACTGGACTATACAGTTAGCCTTTCTCTAACCTAATGGACATTTAGCAAGTTATGCTAAGAAGAATATCTTACATGGTAAAGAATGGTAAAGAATGGGCAGACAGTGAACACCAGCAGGAAGAAACCCTGGGTCCTTGTCATCGGAGACTCCATCCTATAAGGACTGAAAGGTCCCATCTGTCAGCCTGACCCCATGATGCGGGAGGTTTGCTTCATGCCTGGGGCTCGGGTTAGAAACATCACGGAGAGGATGAGGCCTGCATTGGAGAGGTCAACAGGTGCTTAGGCAGTTGGTGCCTCCAGGCAGGCCTTGGGTTCTTTGATAATGACCCATGCTTTCAGGCGGGGGACTTGCTGGGGCAGGATGGGCTTCACCTCTCTCCTAAAGGCAAGCGTGTCTTCTCTTCCAGGTTGGCTGATCTTGTACGGCGAGCTTTAAACTAGCATCACTGGGGGAGGGTGCCGCAGGAAGACAAGGAGACACCACCCGAGCAAGACAGGTAACAAATGCTAGGAGTGCCCAGGTAAGAAACAGGGGTCCAAACAGTTTCCCAAATTGGGGGGGTGGTACACGCAGCTAGGCAGGGGCTTAAATACCTATATACCAATGCTTATACTATGGGGAATCAGCAGGAGGAACTTGCCCTCAGAACAGCCAGTTCAGACCCAACCATAATAGGGTTTACAGAAACTTGGTGGGATTCATCCCACAACTGGGCAGTTAGCATTAGGGGCTATAGGCTTTACAGGCAGGATAGAGAAGGAAGGAAAGGTGGGGGTGTGGCGCTCTATGTCAAGGAGCAGTACACATCCTCTGCCAGCAAAATGGGGCCAGAGGGGCAAGTGGAAGTGCTCTGAGTCAAGATACAAGGGGGCCATGGGGAAAGGGATTTAACAGTGGGGGCCTACTACAGATCCCCCAACCAAGGGGAGGAGCTGGACTGGGAATTTTCAGGCCAGCTTGAAGAGGCACTTAAGGCAAGGGATGTAGTTGTCATGGGTGATTTAAATTACCCAGACATCTGGTGGGAGGAACAATCAGACAGGTCGGACCGTTCCAGGAGGTTCCTGGCCAAGATACAGGACCTCCACTTAATTCAGGAGGTGCACAGTCCCACGAGAGGAAATGCCCTGTTGGACATGGCAAGGGGCCTCCAGGTCCTTGCCCACCTGGGTGATAGTGATCATCACTTGCTAGAATTCATCATCCAGCACAGGGTGTCAAGGGCCAGCAGCAAGGCAGGAGCCCTAGACTTCAAGAGGGCCAACTTCAACCAGTTGAGATTAGTGGAGAGGCGCTGGGGTTCTCAAGGTCAGGGGAACTCAGTGCCCAAGATGAGTGGTTGTTCCATAAGGACACGATACTCAGGGCCCAAGGGGTGACCATCCCAACAAAAAGCAAGGGGGGCAGGAGTGCCCGAAAGCCCCCCTGGCTCACCAAGGGTGTACGGAAATGCCTGATTACCTCCAGACCTTAGTTTGGGGAGGACCAGGTTAGGGAGCTTCTGAAGGGGCTGGACGTGTTCAAAACAGCAGGTCCAGATGGTCTCCACCCCAGGGTGTTGAGGGAGCTAGCTGGGGTTATTGCAGTGCCCTTGGCATAGCTTTACAAGCACTTGTGGTGCTTGGGCCAGGTGCTGGATGATTGGAAGATAGCCAAAGTGGTCCCCATCTTTAAAAAAAGGAGGAGCGAGGACACGGGCAACTATAGACCCGTTAGTCTTACCTCAATCCTAGGGAAACTCTTTGAGAAGATCATCAAGGAGCACATCTGCAATGGGCCAGCTTCAGGAATGATGCTCAAGGGCAACCAGCACGGTTTCATTACGGGCAGGTCATGTCAGACCAACCTGATTGCCTTTTATAATCAAGTCACAAAAGCCTTCAATGCAGGTGTCACCATGGATGTAGTCTTTTTAGACCTCAGCAAGGCCTTTGACACTGTCTCCCACCCCATCCTCATTAAAAAATTGGGCAACTGTGGCATTGATGCCTACACAGTCATATGGATTGCAGATTGACTAAAGAGTCTCACTCAGAGGCTGGTGGTGGATGGGTCATATTCGACTTGGGGAGAACTGGGCAGTGAAGTCCCTCAGGGCTCCGTCCTTGGGCCCACGCTGTTCAATCTCTTTATCAGCGATTTGGACGATGGGGTGAAAAGCCCCCTGTTTAAATTCACTGATGATACCAAAATTTGGGGTGAAGTGAGCATGCTAGTAGGGAGGGAAAGACTGCAGCAAGACCTGGATAGGTTACAGGGGTGGGTAGCAAAAACAGGATGCGCTTCAATACTGACAAGTTCAGGGTACTACACTTGGGCAGTAGTAACCAGCAGTACACTTATAAGATGGGAAATGCCCTTTTTGAATGCACAGAAGTAGAAAGGGATCTTGGAGTCATTATTGACTCCAAGATGAACACGGGCTGACAATGCGAGGTCACAGTTGGCAGGGCTAACCGCACCTTGTCATGTATCCACAGGTGCATCTCTAGCAGGGACAAGGAGGTGATCCTCTCCGACTATGCAACACTGGTCAGGCCACAGCTGGAGTACTGTGTCCAGTTCTGTGAGCCCCACTTCAGGCGGGATGTGGACAACGCTGAAAGGGTCCAGAGGAGGGCCACCCGAATAATCCGGAGACTACAGGTCAGACCCTACAATGAGAGACTGCGGGACCTGAACCTGTTCAGCCTTCACAAGAGAAGGCTGAGGGGGGACCTGGTGACAATTTATAAACTCACAAGGGGGGACCAGAAGGGTTTGGGAGAGACCTTGTTTCCCCTAGCGCCCCCTGGCATAACAAGGAATAACAGCCATAAATTGTTGGAGAGTAGGTTTAGATTAGACATCCATAAGAAGTACTTCACAGTTAGGGCGGCTAGGGTCTGGAACCAACTTCCAAGAGAAGTGGTGCTGGCTCCTATCCTGGAGGTCTTTAAGAGGAGGCTTGATGCCTACCTAGCTGGGATCATTTGAGCCCATTTTTTTTCTCTTGCCCAGACAGGGGGTTGGACTTGAAGAACTACAAGGTCCCTCCCAACCCTACTTCTATGATTCTATGATTTTTAACAAAAAAGAATGAGAAAGAACACACCAGAATTGCCAATAGCTTAATGGTCAGGGGACTCACCTAGAATGTGGGATACCCAGGGTCAGTTGTCTGATCTGAATTGGGCATAGCTAGGACTTGAGCCTGTTTCCTTTGCATCCCATATGAATGTGCTGGCTGTTGGATGTACTTTCTCAGGCCCTAATCCAAAAGTTTTGTTCCAACTCGTACATTGCTAGGAAAAGGTTTCAAAACATTACATCTTACGAAAAACTATGATGTCAAACAAAACAAGGTCCCACTTGCTCTATACAGTTTTCAAAGGTACTGCCATAGCTGTCCTTCCACTACTTGTTTAGAACCCCCCTCCAAAATAAGATGGCAAAGACAAAATTATCAGGCAACCAGAGGCCAAATTGGCCATGGCTAAGCTATTTGGCTTTGCACTCTGGACAGCTATCTTCACACATGAACAATCACTCAAGCATCCAGTGAATTGTTATCATCCACAGTGAATTTTCAGTCCTCATTATCAGGGATCCTGGTTTTCTCTGATAAACAAAAATCCCCAATATTCAGATTTTAAAAAGTAACCCCAAATCCACATTTTTCTGGGATTAAAATGAAATGCCACTAATATCACTAATATGTGTGTGTGTGCGTGCGCATGCGTACACGTGTACAGTGGTGTTTCATTTTGTTCATGGAAAAATGTGGATTCAGGGTTATTTTCTTTAATCCAAAAACTGGGATTTTTTTTTAAATCAGAGAACTCCAGGATCCCGGGTAATAAATGCGATCTCCTAATTTAGGAATGCGCTGGAACAGTGTTATTGCAGAAGCAAAGTAAAATTAGTAAATGATCTGCCTGAAGCACTGGAGTAACTTTCAGTGTAGAAAAGCAAAAGGGTTAAAATATCTATCACAGGAGAATGGACTTGGTTGATGACTCTGTGAAGGACTGGACTGCTTATACTGAGAAATTAGAACAGTCTATAACAGTGGCTTCCCATGGGTCTCTGGCACCTGGGAGCCAATGCCTGTATTTGCATGCTTCCTGCCCCTGCCCCCCAGGCCCGGATGATCCAAGCAGGGTGCAGGTCCCAAGGCAAATCAGCCTGTGTAGGGCCCTGCCTCCTGCCTCATGGGACTTCAGCAGGAGAGTTAGCAGCATAGACACCAGCCATAGGGGGAGGGGTGCCAGCCAGAACGGCAAAAGAAGAACCCACCAGGCGGGTTGGTGAGCCACACACAAAACATGGGAGGCACTCCAACCTCTCCAGCCAGCATGTCCCCCACCACTGGCCGGCGCCCAGGGGCCATGGCCCCCTACAACCCCACCCCATCGGTACACCACTGGTCTATAATCAATATATCAGTATATACTAACAATATATAATATCAGTAATGTGGAAAAGGGAACAGTTTACTAGAGTAATGAAAGCGAAAACCTATAACTTGCAGTGCGGTCTAACAGATTCTGTTAAAATCAGCATAGAAAACATTTTCTGACATAGTATTTCTACAAAATTACCTATCTCCAAAGTCACTGTTTATTAAAAAGCATTTCAGTTTTATTACTTGAAATTTAAAAAGTCTTGAATCTAAAGTTGAATTAAGTAAATTAGCAGAGAATTGCTAGTAGGGAGAAAGTCTAAATGATGCATTAAGAGACAACTTAGTATGTGGTATGTAAAATTAGGAAGCTCAGAAAAAGTGTTATTGACAGAATCTATTTTGACCCTAAAATATGTACTAGAAATTGATGTTTTCAAAGCAACTTCTTACAGTTTCAACAGTATCATGAATAATGTTATCAATACATAAAGCAGATGTTAATCACAACATAGTTCCTATTCAGAGACTGTATGATTTTTATTGTTGGAAATGGTCTTTCAATGCAAATAATTGTGAGTACAAGGACAAACCCTGTACAAACTTCAAGAAACTGGGGCATACATAAAAAATGTACAGGTCAGTATGAAAAGCACCTCATGGGGGCAATACCTGAGAATTTCAGAGTAATCATTTTGCAGACAACAACAGAGTCCACAGAGGATGCTGTAACATCTCTACAGATGTTTAATTTAGAAGACAATAAACAAAGTATTATTTGGACTCTTTTAAAGAGACAGGAATACACTTAAAAATAGAGCTGATACTGGACCTACTGTTTCTCTTATTTCACAGCAAGTTTATTTGGGACTCTTTAAAGGACTCAGTATTTCTAAAAACATATACAAGGAAAATTCGTACTGTCCAAATGCTTTAATGATAAAGCTAACATAAATATAAAGGTAGGACACTTAGTTTGTGAAATGAGAGCATCATCCATTATTTGGTGGAGACTGGGTATGTCTACACATGCATTAATGCACTGTTGCTACTGCAGATTGAGTTTAGTACCTCTAGTACGAGGTACAAATGAAAGGCTCAATAACCTACACTACTGCACAGTAGCAACAGCACATGGTCTTTTTCTGACATTTATGTGCAGTAGACTTAGTAGAATGGAGCTTATTTAGTCTAGAGAAGATGAGACTGAGAGGGAAGTTAATAACTACCTCAAGGGGAGTTTGAAAGAGCATGAAACTAGACTGTTCTCAGTGGTGGCAGATGACAGAAGAAAAAGCAATGGTCTTAAGTTGCAGCATGGGAAGTTTAGATTAGGTGAGTATTAGGAAGTATTATCTCACCAGGAAGGTAGTAAAACACTGGAACAGGTTACCAAGAGAGGTGATGGAAGCTTCATCCTTGGAAGTTTTGAAAACCTGTCTAGACAAAGCTTTGTCTGGGATGATCTAGTTGGGAATGTTCCTGCTTTGAGCAGGGGGTTGGACTAGATAATGTCCTGAGGTTCCTTCCAACCCTAACTTTCTATGATTCTATGATTAGTGCATTAGCATGGCTTTTGCTGAGACATGCTGATGTGCATTAGAATTAGTCTACTGCACATTAAGTCTCTCGTGTAGATACATCCACTGGGTGAGAGATTCAGTTGGACTAGCAAAGGATTATAGTAGTGGAAAGCTTAAAAATAATTCTGAACCCCAACCAAAAAAATTAGCTGAAGGCTTAGGAGATGCAGATGTTGACTTTCAGGGTGATCTCAGACCTTAAAACATACAAAGGCAAAAAGCACAGAATGATTAGGAGCTTCAAACTGGACTTTTCTGTTGCAGTATTTCAGCAGAGATAAATATGTACTTTGGCATAGTCCAGTGGATTGCTGAGTCATCATTAAGCAGCAATGATACAAACGTAACTGTCCTTTTTGAGCAAATAAAGTGGATATGATGGTTGTGTACATTAGACAATCCATTCATCGTAATGCTGTTTTTGGTAGGCACCACCAAATCATAGCCCAGCATTTTTGATAGGTGTGTCTGGTATAGAACAGTGGTGGCCAACATTTTTGGCAGGTGTGTTACAAGGTAAGCCCTGCCTCATCCCTCAAATATGAAGCCCTCTTCCCCTCCCTGATGTTTTAGGTCTTGGGTGCCAGAATGTAGACAGAGGGCTCCAGCCTCCAGCCAAGTGAAACAGAGCAGGGTCAGGATGATTCTGTGAAAGGTGTGGAAGTCAAGAGTTAACCCTTACCTGGCTTCATAACAGCCACAGTTTTATACATGAATATCTATTTTGCTACCCTTCCACAGGGGGTTCAGCCCACACACAGGGGCTGCGGCCCCTCAACAGGGGATTTGGCCCCCACACAAGGGCTACAGCCCCCACACAGGGGCTATGGCCCCCCACATAGGTTATGTGTGACTGTAACATGGCTTACGGCCCCCAACCTTGAGGTCGGGGGGGCTGGCAGGGAGTGAGGTTAGGCAGGGCAGGTATTGGTGGCTGGTGAAGTGGGCGGGCCTGGCAGGGGATCCCCCATTGTTCCCCTCCCCCCTCCTCCAGCCCCCCTGACCCCTTACTCACTGGCACTGGAGCCCTGGTGCTGAACACACAGCCTGGTCAGCTGTGTATTTAAGCACCAGGGCTAGAGGCCAACCACGGAGATGCTCTGGCAGCCAAAGCATCTCCGTGGAGGACCCAGCTTCCAGTTGTTTCAGGGCACAGTTCCAGACCATGCCCTGCCCCACTTTTTTAAACTTCATTTTTTTTAGACTCCTGGATATCCAGGGGTCTAATTTTCTCCCTGCGCTGTGAATTTGAAGCATGGGGAACATTTTTTTGTTCCCGCACATGCCTCTTGCTCCATCTCAAAGGTGTTTGAGATGGGGCAAGAGGCATGTGCATGCTTGTCTGGACACACCCACTATAACTTATTAATATCATTTTGTAATTTTGGCTTTAACAAATCCCGACAAAGCCTTAAATTGTGAGACTACTGAATGCTACTGTGTCCCTGGTAGGTGTTGAAATGACAGCATGATTTGGATCTCAGTACTTTTTTGCCTCATCCCAAAAAGAGCAGATCCTGACATGCCAGATATACAAGTCAGGAGGTACAGTGTTTGGGATAAGACACAAAATTCCTCAGATTCCTATACTATTGTGGGGCTGCCTCCAGCCTGGTCCTGCAGATCAGCTAGGAAGTGGCTCTGCCTGAACTCCAGGGCAGCCCACTTCCTGATCCCAGTACTCAGCTGAGCATTAGGATCATTTAAGAGTGGGGATTGTCAGGACCTAGGGCTGACAATCAGAACATTTTTGTGGCTGGCTTGTATGGCAACTGAAATTAAATATGTGGCCTGTGTTGTGTTCCACACCTGGGATTGTCCAGGACTGGTGCTGACAATCACATAACTGTTAGCACCAGCCACTAACAGCCCCAGGTCTTGTTTGCCATCGATGGCACCATTAATTTGATTATAGTGCACCATGGTATAATTTATGGTGAAATTAACACATTGACCATGCTGTAAATGTAGCATCTGCCAGGAGGTATATGTCTGTTTTCTTTGCAGGAAAGGAACAATTAATTATAACCACCTTGCCTGCTATCTGGTACTTGACTAGCAGTTACTCATGTTATGATAGTGCCAGTGAGCTTGTTATCCAAGTTTCTAAAACAACAAAGCATAAAGTTGCTTCTCATATGGCTAAACCAGAAATGAAGATACTAGTCCAATACAATATGCTATAAATTAAGTTTGAGAGAAGACGTCAGAAATGTATGTTGAGGGTGGCTGTGATAATAATATCTTTATAATTCCTCCAAGTCCTTTTCCATGAACACCAATTATGTACTGTAAAAAAATTATGTAATTTCCTTCTATATAATGAGAGACCACTATTTGACCTCCTTGTCTTCTATTTCTTCAGCTATTCACAACTGGGCCACAGCAGTGGTGTGCATAGGTAGACTGGCCTTGTATACATGTGTTTTCCTTATTAATGTTATGTACATAGCAAGGGTACAACAGAAGGTATCATTATCTCTATTATTTATAAAGGGAATCAAATCACAAGGGTATTAGGTGAGGTAACAAAGTCCATGGAAGAGGACTAAGAATTAAACTTGAAATAAGTATCCGGAGAGCCTAACTTAGCAGAAAAAAAACATATTTTCACTCTCCACTAAACTCTGACAAGTATATTTTCTTTCAAGGAGTAGTTTCTTATATGAATACAATAAGCCTGAACTTCAGATACATTCAGTACACACTAAGTTGTACCTATTGTATGGAAGAATATATATATATTTTTTTATATAAATATAATTATATATATATAACTTCCGTATATAAAGGGTGGCATACGTTTCTTGATATAGTATCAAATTTATGTTATTACAGACCGAGGGGCAGGAAGTCAGCTAGGGTCATAGGATCCAGGCAAGATAGGCGTCCAAATTTCTCTTGAAGGTGTTCAATGTAGGTGCTTCAACCACCTCCGATGGCAGGCTATTCCAGACCTCGCGGGTTCAAACAGTAAAGAAATTGTTCCTTATGTCTAGCCTGAAACAGTCTTGCAGTAGTTTATGACCATTTGACCTTGTCATCTGTTGGGGCACTCTGGTGAACAAATGTTCCCCCAGATACTGGTGGTTACCCCTGATAAACTTATAGGTGGCCATCAGATCACCCCTGAGCCTGCACTTTTCTAGGCTAAAGAGCCCCATAGCTCTCAGCCTGTCATTGTAAGGTCTGTTTTCCTGACCCCTGAACATGTGCATGGCTCTTCTCTGGACTCTCTCAAGCTTCTCCACATCCTTTTTGAATTGTGGAGCCCAAAACTGG
>NW_017728906.1:130938186-130970261 GCF_001723895.1 Crocodylus porosus | reverse complement strand
GAGCCTATAAGGATGCTGCGGGTTTTTCCTCCCAAGGTGGAGAACCTTGCATTTTTCAGTGTTAAACACCATCAGGTTCTCGTCTGCCCATTTGCTGAGCCTGTCCAAGTCAGCCTGGATCATCCGCCTATCTTCTGGTGTCAATTCTTTGCCCCAAAGTTTGATGTCATCGGCGAACTTGGCCAGCCCGCTTCTGACTCCAATGTCCATATCATTAATGAAGATGTTGAACAATATGGGTCCAAGGACAAAGCCTCGGGGGACCCCACTGGTCACAGGGCACCATGACAATTCAATTCCATCAATTACCCCCCCTGGGTGTGACCACGGAGCCAATTCCCCAGCCATTGGATTGTGGTGGACCCAAGGCCACAGTTGGCTAGTTTTGCCAAGAGGTGATCATGGGATACCAGATTGAAGGCTTTTTTAACATCAAGATATATGACATCAATCTCTTCTCCCTTGTCAAGGTGATAGGTCACCTGGTCATAAAAGGAAATGAGATTGGTCAAGACCAACCCACAACAAACCCATGTTGGATATCCCTCAGGATGTTGGCATCAGCCAGTCAATTAAGGATGGCCTCTTTAATAAACTTTTCTAAGACCTTCCCTGGGATAGAGGTCAGGCTGATGGGCCTATAGTTTGCCGGATCCACTTTCCTCCCTTTCTTGAAGATAGGCACCATATTGGCCTTCTTCCAGTTTTCAGGAACTACATGAGAGATCCAGGAGTTCTCAAAGTTCCATGCCAGGGGCTGGGCTATGATGCTTGCCAGTTCCTTGAGTACCCTGTAGATTGTCAGGGTCAGCTGACTTGAAGGTATCCAGCCTCTCAAGGTGTTCCTTCATGAGATCAGCATTGATAGAGGACAGGGTATCTCCCTCATCTGGACCCCCCTGTCCCATAGTGGGCATGGGCGTCCCATGCAACTGATGAAAGACCAAAGCAAAGTACCCATTTAATAGGTTGGCTTTTTCCTGGGCATCAGTTGTCAGTTGCCCCATCTGGTTCAGCAGGGGTCCAATGTTGCCTTTGCTTTTCCTCTGGACTTTTTATTGCCCTTGATGCTCAAAGCTAGTTGGACTTCAGTTGCAGCATTGGCTTTCCTGGTTTGCTGCCTGCAAGACCGGACTAGTGCAGAATATTCCTTCTTGGAGGGAAATCCCATCCTCCATCCTTTGTAGGCCTTTATTTTTTAGCCTCAGGAGATCTGCTAGTTCCCTGGAGAGCCGAGGGGCTGCTGTGCCCTCTTGCTCCCTTACCTCTGAGAGAGAATAGACTTAGCTTGTGCATTGAGGATTGCTCCCTTGAGGAGCAACCATTGTTCCTGGACTCCCCTCCCTCTGGGATCATGGTCCCTTAGGACCTCACTGACAAGCCTCCTGAGCTTGTCAAAGTCCACTTTCCAGAAGTCAAGGACCTCAGTGTTGTTGACTGACTCTCCAGCTTTATGGAAGATGGTGAAGGTGATCAGCTCATGGTCACTGTCACCCAGCTTCCCATCAATCACTAGGTCAACAATTAGGTCATCCCCAGTTGCCACTACCAGGTTGAGCAGCACTTTACCTCTTGTTGGCCCATAGACTTCTTCAGTCCAGTAGAGGTCATCCACACATGATATGAAGTTTTGGAACCACTCACATTTTTCTGATTTATACTCCCATAAGATATCTGGGTAGTTAAAGTCACCCATGACTACCATGCTCCTGGAACATGTGACCTCAGCCAGTTCCCGTGCAAACTCCTGGTCAAGCTCTTGACTTTGGGTGGGAGATCTGTAGTAGACTCCCACCGTTGTGTCCCCTGTGCCATGTTCTGCATGGATTTTAACCCAGAGGGTCTCCAGTCATCCACACTGGTCACCAATATCAGCTTGCAGGGACATGTAACTTTCCTTAACATAGAGAGCTACACCCCTGCCCCTCTTATCTACTTGATCTCTCCTGTACAGGGTATAGCCATCTATACCTGTGATCCAGTCATGGGTGGAGTCCCACCATGTCTTTGTTATCCCTATGATGTCATAATTATTTTTGTTAAGCAGGAGGACAAGTTCCTCCTGATTGTTCCCCAAGATCCTGATATTTATATACTGGCAGGCAAGTGTCCCCTTGGGGGCTCTTGCCTTGCCCACAGATTGTACCAGGGCTTGGGCAGGGGTGGGCTGCCTTAAGTGCCTTGGCCTGTGCTTTTCAGGCTGAAGAATCCCATGGCTCTCAGCCTCTCTTCATAAGGTCTGTTTTCCTGACCTCTGATCATGTGTGTAACTCTCCTCTGCACTCTCTCAAGCTTCTCCATATCCTTTTTGAAGTATGGAGCCCAAAACTGGATGCAGTACTCCAGCTGTGGCCTCACCAAGGCTTGAGAAGCATCTATGGATACAAGCCAGTGTTTTGCTTGCTTTACTAGCCGCAGCATCACATTGAAGGCTCATGCTCATCTTGTGGTTAATGATGACCCCCAAGTCTCTTTCTTCTGCAGTGCTAGCCAGTGTAGCACTGCCAAACCTATAAGGATGCTGCAGGTTTTTCTTCCCAAGGTGGAGAACCTTGCATTTTTTGGTGTTAAACACCATCAGGTTCTCGTCTGCCCATTTCCTTTGCCTGTCCAAGTCAGCCTGGATCACCCTCCTATCTTCAGGTGTAGATGCTTCACTTCTCTGTTAATTTTCAATAGTTACTTCTCCTTTAATTATATGATAAATATTTTGGCACGATACTATATACTATATTTCACAATGTATAAGTTGGGTTCTGAAGCCTAATTTTTGTGTCTTAAGAATCAAACTCAACTTTTACACTGTGCCACATCAAAAAATCAGTGATGGGTTTGGGCTCAATTGGGCTTAGCTCTTGGCTCACACAACCCCATACCCTGTGAGTGGTGCTGCCAGAACCATTCACATGGAATGAGGCTGCACCAGCCAATCACAAAGCCCAGGCCAAGACCCATCCCCCTCCCCTGAGAGCAGTGCCAGCCTCACAGGGAATGGGGCTGCCCCAGCACAAGCCTAACCCTGTCTACTGCAATCAGTGCTGCCAAACACTGAGCCTAGTGCCACTCACAGGGGGCAGGGCTGAGCTCAGCGTGAAGACTGGCCTGGCAACAAGCGTTATGGTAATTACATGGGCAGAGGTTTGTTAGGCCTCTACAGTACCAGGGGTCTATAATTCAATTGTCCCTGAAAGGGTTAATCCCTCAGAGTATTGGCCTGTGCCTTAGCCTCACCCTGAGACCCCACTACTGTAAATGAAGAACACACCAAAGGGTTAATAAGCAAATCTGTACTATAAGCCAAAGGTATCAACAATCATAACAACATGAACTAATCAACCATTAGCATAATACTATATACAAATATGTACAAAGAGCAATACTGACCTGTCACCAGTGGTGGCAGCCAAGAGCACTGGCTACAGGACCCTCTGTCAGATCCCTGTCAGTCAGAGGATTTCTATTCTTTCCTCCACAAGTAAAGTACTTACTTGGCAGCCTCTGAGGGGAAGGGTGATACTTTACCCATCCTATGGGGGGAAAATGAAGGTAAGAATCTCAGGTGGAATTCAGGTATATCTTGGTGGACTTGTCCTTGTCCCTGCAGACACCACTCAGCACCCACACTCCCAATCTTCCCCAGCTTCTCATATATGGGCACCACTCACTTCTACCACATTGCAGCTTTCAGCCACAATGCCCAGTGCATACAGACACCCAGACGTACAGCCAGTCATGCACTGTCAGTCACATCTACCTGCATATACACAGCTCCCACAGCCTGTCAACTGTCACAGGCCAGATGGGCACTGTGAGTATATCAATTTAGTTGCAGACTGACTGAGCACTGCAACTTTACTAGCCACCGGGCTTTTTGGTTCAGGATCGAGAAGGTGATGTTGGAAAGGAAAGAAATGACAAGTTTCACTTACAACAAGAAATGAATTTTACTTATGACAACAAAAGATATAGTTTGCACATATAATAGTTAATAAAAAGGTTAAGCTAATAAGCAGACAACATAACAATACAGATTAAAATTAACAATGATAATAAAACAGATAAAGAAATTAACCAAGAGTTCCCACTTGGTTAGTAACTTATCGATAGGCCCTTGATTAGAAGATGCACATCAAGTTGAATCAGGAAAGTCAGACGTCTCTGAACTGGGCTGCCTGAAGGATACCAGTGGAAGCCCCTCAGTCAGGATCTGGTCCTTGCTCTCACAGGGAGTAAGAGAGATCCGTGGGGGTATGGGACAGCAATGACCCTTCTGTTTCATCCTTCCCGAGGGTTACTATGACGTGTGTTTTTTTATATTCTAATTATGCTAATTTTTAGTTATATAGCCATTCATAATATTGCTTTATAGCTGTTATCCTATAGGGTTAAAAGGTGTTAGAAACTATTATAAGTTACCGCCCAAGCTTGGGTTTATCCAATAAGCAAATTGCAACACAACATCTTCAGGTTTAAAATTAACATTACCCCGCCTAAATCCAGCCCCTTCAAAACTCTCTGACTATGCTTTTTTGAGATGTCCTTCCTTGAAATGTACTGGATAAGCTAGGCAGTTGAATCCAGTTTTTATCATCATCAAGGCTAAATTCTGAGCAAGAAAGAACTACTAGGTCAGCTAATCTCACAGCTATAGCTTTGTCTTTGAGGCCTAATCAGTTCCACAAAGAGTTACAAGCTACATTTGCAGGTTACAAAAATACAAGCTTCATATTAGACAAAAGTTCCAAATGCCTCCAAGAAGCACATGTTTATTGCTTATTAATTTCTTTGGTTCTGGCCATCACACTCAATGCACACACTCCCCACTACACACATGCACATATGCACACGCTGAGGCAACAGTCAAGACCTATTTTATGGTGGCCACCTCACACAACCTGCCAATCATGCCAGTGGTCCAATCACAACTCATTCATTTCAATCAATCAAAAACATAAGTTTCTTTATTACCATACAATCACATTCATTATTACCACATCAATTTATTAACATAATTTCCCTTCTCTGTGGTTATATAGCAAGGTTTCAACTGTGCGAGCCTCAGTTTCCTAAGTAGGTCATAGCATCATCAAAGTCAGAAGTTTAGACGCTCCAGAGATTTCTAACCTCTAGCCATCCTACACATATATAATCAATATTATGACTAGGCCAGGACTTACACTGTTTACAGGTGCTTGACTGGCATGGCCTCATCCTCTGCAAGTGGCACCAGGCTCAGTGTTCAGCAGTGCTGCTTGCAGCAGCCCCATCCCCTGTGAGTCTGGCACTGCTCACAGGGGATGGGAACTAGGACAGGGCTGGGCTAAGCCAAACTCGGCACTCAGCTGGCCCGGCCTCATCAACAGTGCCAGCAGTGCCACTCTCAGGGGATGGGGACAGGGCCAGGCTCAATGCTTGACTGGCACAGACCCATTCCCTGCGAGTCGTGCTGGCAGTGCTGATATCAGGGGATGGGGCCATGCTAGTTGAGCACTGAGCCGGGCCCTGACTTATACACTGTGACTATAAAAATCCTTACCTTTCCAATCAGAAAGCTGGGGGTCAACCTATACACTGTGACAACCTATACACTGTGAAATATGGTAAATTGTATCTTGCAATTCTAATAACAATTGCAACACAATATCTTGTCATTGGAATGGAGAAAAATAATTGTGTGATCATCTTGTAATTATATTGTACTTACCATGCAATTACATAGTAAATAAGTTGTGAATTGAAGATAATTATAGAGCTGTTTGCCATCTATCCCATCCAAATTTGACATATAAAAGAGTGATAGAGCTCAAAATACCTCAAGGATTATCAGATAAAGATGTCAGCTGCACAGCAGGATTTGTAGCAAGGAAAGCAAGCAACTGAGCCTTCTCAAACAAGCTCACAATATGAAGTCATTACAGGTTAGCAATCTTGTAACTGTAATTAATAGGCATGGTAAAACAACAAGAAAGAAGATGAGAGAATGTTGTTATAAAATAAATATATCAACAAAATGACTTAGCTATAGAGATGTAGAGTATTGCTAATTGACACAGTAGTTTCCTCAATTAAAATATTTTCAATTGATAAAACTGACCGTCTACTTTTAAAAAAGGAATTAACATTTAATAATGAAATGGTAAAAACGTATACTGTTGATACCCACAATCCATATGTTCTGTAACAGTCTTAACAGGATAGGAATGTAGGTATCTACTGAATTTTAACTATGAATAATATATTCAAGTCAACAAAATTACTTACGTACTTAAAAGTAACTACATACTGAAATTGCTTTGCTGGATCAAGGTCTAGATGAATAAAATATTTTTCAAATGTCCTGACCTTCTACCAGTACTATATTCAATTTAAAATAGTAACAGTTAATTACTAACAACAAACTGATTTAGGAAGCTCTCACAGCCCTTGTAGACCTTTTCCTCCCTGGACACTCATGTTCCCTATATTGGGTCCCAGTGCATTAGAGTTCTATGCTTTTCAGTTTCCCTGACTCTGAACAGACCAGGCAGTTTTTCCAGGTGAGATCTCTAATTTTCCCAGCATTGGTGATGCATGGGGGTGCATGTGGGTGCATGTGCACCCCCTGAGATTGGCCATGCACCCCAAGTGACCCCCATCCCCAGTCGGCAACTGGCTGCTGGTGCCCCCTGGTATTAGGAGGCACCAGTTGCCCATGTCTCTAGGCATGCTGTCAGTCTGCAGATCCTCCTCTTAGCACCCAAGTGAGGGTGGTTCCATAAAGAACAGGTTAGGGACTATTTAGAAAACCTGGACATATACACATCCATGGGGCTAGATGGGATGCTGAGGAAGTTGGCTGATGTGATTGCAGAGCCACTGACCATCACCTTTCAAAACTCAGGGCAATCAGGACATGTCCTAGATGATTGGAAAAAGGCAAATGTAGTGCCCATATTTCAGAAAGGGAATAAAGAGGATCCAGGGAACTAAGGACCGGTCAGCCTCACAGTCCCTGGAAAAGTCATTGATTCCTCAAGGAATCCATTTCTAAGCATTTGGAGGAAAAAAGTGATTAGGAACAGTTGGCATGGATTCACCAGGGGCAAGTCATACCTGACCAACTTGATTGCCTTCAAAGATGAGGTGACTGGCTCTATTGATGCAGGAAGACAAGTGGATGTCATATACCGTAAAATCTCTGTTATCCAGCATCCCCTGGGAATAGGGGATGCTGGATAACTAAAGATTCCAGTTAATTGAGCAGTCCCAGCCGCTGCTTCTCATGCCACATTTGGGGCATCCCTCCGCCTCTCCCACGGCATTGCTGGCGCTCCTGTGGCAGGACAGGGAGGTGGGTCCCACACAGCCCATTATGACCCCAGGCTGCAGGGGCTCAGCAGCACAGGCTGCTTTGTCTTGAGCGATGGGGGCTCAGAGAAACGGGAAGTGCTACAGTGGGCACTTCCAGTTTCACTTTATCTTACAAGCTCACATGCCGGTTAGTGCAGCATGCCAGCTTGTAAGATTCCAGAAAACAGAACTTTTACCGTACCTTGATTTTACTGAGGTTATTGTTATGCTCTTCCAGAGCATTCTCACAGGCAAGCTAAGGAAGTATGGGCTGGATGAAAACTGGCTTAAGCATTAGGCTTAGAGGGTAGTAATCAATGGCTCAATTTCTAGTTGGGAGTTGGTATCCAGTGGAGTGCCCCAGGGGTTGATCCTGGGGCTGGCTTTGTTCAATAACTTCATCAACAACCTGGAAGATGGCATAGTGCACTCTCAGCAAATTTGCAGATGACACCAACCTGGGAGGAGTAGTAGATATGCTGGAGGGTAGGACTAGGATTCAGAGTGACCTAGACAAATTCAAGAATTGGGCCAAAAGAAATCTCATGTAGTTCAAGAAAGACAAGTCCTGCACCTAGGATGGAACAACCCTATGTACTGGAACAGGCTGGAGGCTGATTGGCAGGGCAGCAGCTCTTAAGAAAAGGACCTGGGGATTACAGTGGACAATAAGCTGAATGTGAGCCAGCAGTGTTCCTTTGCTGCCAAAAAGGTTAATGGCATAGTGGGCTGCATTGGTAGGAGTTTTACCGGCATGTCAAGTGAAGTCATTATTTCCCTCTATTCAGCAGTGGTAAGGCCACATCTGGAGTACTGTGTTCAGTTTTGGGCCCCCCACTACAGAAAGCATGTGGATAAATTGGAAAGAGTCCAGCAGAGGGCAACAAAAATGGTGAGGGGGCTGGGGAACATGACTTCTGAGGAAAGGCTGAGAGAACTGGGCTTATTTAATATAGAGAAGAGAAGACTGAGGCAGGATTTAATAGCAGCCTTCAACTACCTGAAGGAGTATTCAAAAGAGGATGGTGCTAATCTGTTCTCAGTGGTGGCAGATGACAGGACGAGGACCTATGGTCTCAAGTTGCAGCAAGGGAAGTTTAGGTTAGATATTAGGAAAAATTTTCTCACTAGGAGATTATTAAAACACTGGAAACAGAGAGGTTGCAGACCCTCCATCCTGGAGGTTTTTAAGACCTGGTTAGAAAAAGCCTTGGATGGGATGATGATATAGTTGGGGATGGTCCTGCTTTCAGCAGAAGGATGGACAAGATGATCTCTTGAGTTCCCTTCAAACCCTAATTTTCAATGATTCTAGAATCCAGTTTCCTGGTAACTGGGTTTAGTGATCCTACCTTAAGCATACCCCCTCTCAGAAGGCTGACCACAAGGGACCATTGTGCTTATAGTTAAACTCTTCAGTTAAACTGCCGTGGCATATGGTACTTGCTATGAACAGTCTTAAGGATCTTATAGACCTCACACTGTGAGATGTACAAATGTTGATTAGTGGTAGTGCTGGTATTAAAGCAGTCACATGTTCAGGCCTACAGGGGCCTGGAGGACTGAAAGATAAGAATCCAGCTCCTCCCATTCCAGGCTTCCTACCCACTGTCCTGTGGAGCTCCCATAGCTCCTTCCTCCTCCTAGCCCTCTCCCACCCCCCGTTTCCCCACCCCTGCTATCACTTACTTCTGGCTGCCTGAGCTATCTGTCCTAGGAGAGCAGGCAGGGAAAGGTTAACCCACCTGCCCAGCTGCCACCATGGCTGCTTGGCTACTGTTCCCAAGAGGAGGAGGGCAGCAGCAGTGTTGGCTGGAAAAGCAAGTTAATACTTTACTGGGACAGACAGTGCAGGCATCCACAAGTAAGTGGAGAAGGGGCAGTGAGCAGGGATCTGGGATGTTTGGAGGTCAGTGGGCCTGATCCTGGTCAGTCAGAGAGGGGGAGCAAGTGGGGTGTTTATAGTAGAGGTATAGTCTAAAGTGTCTACAGTTTAGTGTATCATGAGCTAAGTAACATGAACCAGAGATAATCCTGCCCTGGAGTGGCATAACTTTGGGTTGCAAACAAGTGCTTAAAACTAGTTTGAGATGCTAATGCATGGAGAATCCAGGGTTAAGAGCTCCAGAACCCTCTTCAAATTACCATGTATATAGGCCCTTAGCACACTCTTACAAAACCAAATCATTTTTACTGAGACAAAAAAATAAATACTTTAGACAAACTATTTAACTATCTAGGTGGTATGCTTTTGTTTTCCCCTAATTCCCTTACTGGGTAAGGAACTTTCTTTGTGCTTAGGTCCATGAACAATGCGTGCCCTGGTGGCTGAGGGGGCACAGCAGCAGGAGTGCAGCGGTGGCAGCGGGAACATGGTGGTGGTAAGCAGGGAGCTCCCGCAGATGCCGCCGGTGCTGTCAGCAGCAGGGGGAGGGGAGGCAAGCACTGTCGCACTCAGTGGGTGCACGTGCACCCACATGCACCCCCTACATATCACCCCTGCTTAATTCAGTATTCTGATGTGTCCAGGAACCCTCTTCTGCCCTGTTCTCTGAATCATGGGGCATCTCTCTCTATGTCACTTTGCTTTGACTTTGGTCTTTCCCAGACCTTGGTCTGTTTTGAAAGAATACTCTTTTCTGCTTCTGCTCCCCTACTTAGTAATAGTAGTGACTGTGGGCTTGAGCCCACTAAAGTCAATGTAGTTCTTTTCATTGACTTCAGTTACTTTCTGTCTGTGTACCTCTATTGCAATCAATGGGATGGTTTGCTGCATAGGGTACTACTTGGCATGAGTCAGAATAGAAGAATCTGGCCTTCATTGAGCTACACTGAGGAGAATCTGTTCCAATCTAATTTAAACATTTACAAGGTTTTGCTTTTAGCACTTTAAAAACAAAGTATCAGACTTAATGTATTATAATGTGAATTCTATCAAACACTATATCATTTACATTTAGCAATCTTGTTTATTCAAGTCAATCCATTTATATATACAAATCTGATATTTGCCTTTTTAAAAATTTAACGGGCATAAGTGCCCATAAATCAGTTATGACAATCATTGTTAAAACAATCAATAGTAAGGAATATGCATTAATTCAAATAATATTGATAGCCACATGAACCTGCATCAGTCTTCTGTGAAATAAGAAAAATGAGACATCTTCTTAAAATCAATATTTTCCTTTTTATGTCATTCATTTGAAGAGTATCAATAATGCATTACTTTGTACCTTATGTGTCAGTGGTCTTATTTCTAAATGTAGAGATATTTCAGAAATATATTAAAGTAAAGCAAAAGAAAGAAAGTTATCAAAGCAATCAACTGCTAAAAAGCTTATGTTCATCCATTCTATTATGGATATTCATCCAAGTTAAAATATGTATGTGCAGCATTACTTGTTGGATATATTATTTATACCTCAGACCTCAGTAACGGATGCTTGAATAGTATCTTTGTCCTAGAGTTAAATAGCAAGAAGAATCACAAGAAAACTTGGTAATACCTTTATCTATCTCTGGCCCTTATGAGCAGAAAAGTTATGCAGGTGTGCAGCTTGAAGTAAAAATACAAGATGTGGAATTACAACTTCCATTCATCACAAAAGAAACATTTTAATTGGTTATAGGTGGAAAATATCTACTTGACAGTCAGTTTCTCACTTTTCACATAAGTGCTTTGCTGCTTGGATGCCTAATCTTGTTTAGTATAGGGAAAGTAATTTGACATGAAAGTACCTAGATGGCTGCCGAAAATTAATTGCCAATTAAAAAAGAAAAATGTTTGTGCTACTCTATAAACAAGCCAACATATAAACCTTTCAGTCTTCTTGCTTTATTTATGTCTTTGTAGATCTGGTTTCAAGCTATTTGCATACAATTTACAAATTCATATTATAATTCTCTAGTATATTTATGATTTTATAGTTGTATATATTTTACCTCTATGAAAAATATTTCTTTCTTTCTGCTTCTGTTGCTTATTATTTAACAAAAACATTTCATTACATTTGATGGTTTATGTCTCTTCCTGAGAAGGAGGCATTTTTATTTGTAGAGCTAAAAAAGAGGGGTTTGTTTTTACCTACAAGTTTAAAAAAAAACAAACCCCAAACTATGGACCCTTGTCTATAACTTTCCATAGCTTTCATAGGCTGCTTTCATGCAAGAATGAATACCCCTATGATTCAAAGTATACAGGTTAATCAGAGTGGAAAACGATGGCTTTAACAGGAATGTAAAGCTTAAAGACTCCATTCACCACAAAAAAGATTTCTGAAAGTAGTGAACCATAGAAGTTTCGTAGATTTCAACGGATTTGTCCCTTTAGATCCCAAAACTGTTTCAAGTGACACAATTGATTTCTTCAGCAGAATAGATTATTGCTTATAATTTCCCTTCCCCCTAACCT
Organism: Crocodylus porosus; assembly: GCF_001723895.1. Classification (NCBI taxonomy): domain Eukaryota; kingdom Metazoa; phylum Chordata; order Crocodylia; family Crocodylidae; genus Crocodylus; species Crocodylus porosus. The sequence goes on along the minus strand of NW_017728906.1, from coordinate 130,958,518 downwards.
ACCATCCACACACATATCAAAAAGATATTTTGTATAAAAGTGCAGGTATCTGGGCACTAACAAGTATAGTCAGTAAAGACAGATAGATAGACAGATAGATAGATAGATAGATATGATATGTGTGTGACTGGTTGTAACTTTATTATTAAAATAAATTAGAATATCTATGGTTGGAAAAGCGGTTGCTGATGACCATAACAATTATTGCTCAGCTCACAACTTTAAATGAGTGTGTACTTCCACGGGATTAGAAGGTATGATGGAGAAATAGTTCATTAGTAAAAGGCCCCTGTCTCCAACTGCCTTTCCAAAGGCCAGAATGTCAATTCCAAAGAAAATGTTTTGTTTTCATGTACCAGCAAAGTTAATTAACCTCCTAGTTAAATATGAGTCCAAGATTTGAGACCTTCTATAGATTTAATAACCATGGGAGTGAAGGTGGGGGTGGGCACATATCATTTGTGATCAACAAGTTATTGTAGTTAAACCCATTCTATAAGACCTTGTGTGCACACTTAGACACCACTTAGTTTTCCACAAAGCCTACAACTCCATGCAAAGTATCAATAGAGTGTGACAATAATGTAAGGATAATTTATTCTGACTGTGTGACAAATGGCTCTAGAGTACTCAAGACTGACATTACACACAATATCCTTCATTCAGGCATTGACTGAATAGATACGTGTCCTATTTTAACTGATATGTCAAAACAAGTTATATATTTATTTCAATGATCATATATTTATTTCTATTAAGGCATCTTGTGTTACTGATCTAACAAAGAATTATTTAATAAAATATGTTTAGAAATATTAAATATTAGCATAACATTGTAAATAAATGGCTGAGATAACTATTTCACAATTTGAATTGTTAGTTATGCAGCTATGTAGGAATCTTTGTGAATGCCTTTTTTCTTATTCTCTTTTCCCTTCTAAAACTATTTATTTTTAGGCTTTCTTAGCTGCAAGCTCTAACCTAATATAACAAACCATGGATTTTGCCATAGAAAGACAAAGATCTTGACTTTGGGGTAGGGTGACATAGCTGGCTAAGTATATCAGCTAATAAAGATTAGTGTAAATCTACTGGTATATAAAAAAAAATGAATGGAGAAGATAGTTCTGGCCTCATAATACTGTAGCCATTCAGCTGCCAACCAGGATACTTTCACTTCATGTAAGTAATATCAGATCATGACATTTTACTATTAACAACCACCAAAAGACTTGGTGTGCCTGATCTGTGTTCAGGACAGGAAGCCAGGAACTCATGAGGTTTGATTTCAAGTGCGTCTCTGATTTCCTTCAGTCAAGAATCTTAGTCTACCATCAAAGAATAAAATGTAGAGAACCAGATATTTGGAACAATTTTTTAATCCAAAGATACTAAAATGAAATCTAACTCAAGTATAATGTTTTGGTAAGGACATCAAGGTTACATTGCTAAATAAAACACCAAAAACAAATCCAAATTTAGCAAACTATCTCACCTCACAAAATTATCACAGACTAGAGGGGAAATCAATGCTTCTACCCTGTTACATAGGGCTTAAATATAGCTCAACTTGTGGTGACTTCATTTTTCTTCTCAAAGGCTCCAGGCTAACTTTTCCAAGCTACTTGTTAAAAAAAAAATCCCTGTTACAGGCCTAGATTCACTTATGGACATGAAAAATTTTAATCCTACAATTTAAAATCCCCCCAATTCTAATCCCATGATATAGAAAGTATTTTGCTAATTGAACAATTCCATATTATGGTTACAGAACTAGCAGCTGACCAAGGTGAGGAGAGTTAAGCCCAGAGCTGGGTGAGGCTGGGCGGGAAGAGTGTGGCCCTGAGAGAGGGCAGTATGAAAGAGGTCATAAATGCAATGGTGGCCAGGCCCTTGTATCTTTTTAAGATATCACCCACAGAAATCTTTGCGTCATGCATTTTTCCTAGGCCATCACAGCTACAACATCACCCCTGAATATATTTGTGGTTCCCAACTGGGTATGTTGGACACTTCATTGGCTATCTATCTCTATTAAGTTACAGTTTATAAAAATGTCATTATCATTTGATAGTGGCTTTTAATTGCTAATAAATGTTTTATGGTCAAATGTCTTAAACGTTGAAATGATAAATGATAAATACATATAACATAGAAAGCCAGGATTTGGTCTCACTCTCAGAAAGTTTCTTTAGTATGATTCTCCTAGAGGAAATTAAACGTCTCCAGTTTTACACCAGTAAAAGATCAGGATGTTGTCAATGGTATTTAACAGCCAGTAATTTCAACCCTCTAGGCTCTTAGCCACACTACACTTGAGCAAAAGGAACACAAATGACTCCAGAGAGGTAGAAGAACTTCCCTACTGTCTTGTGTATCACTTTTCCCTGTGCAGAGTGAGTGGAAAATCCTATTAAATCAGCATTGTTCACACACTTTATGGTAGTTTTGCAAATACAGCTACTGTATACTGATGTAAATAAATGTCAAAGTCATGTCAGTGCTCTGTGCTTCAACTATTGGGATAAGACAGTAACAATAACTATACTGAAACACATGATTCAGCTCAAATAAAGGATACTAGTGTTACAAATTTACTCTTTTGACTACAAAATACAAAAGTATTAACATTCGAGCAACAGAACACACATCCGGAGGAGAAAGGACTCAAAAAAAGCATTTTAACTCTGGAAAAGGCCAAGAAAGCTACAGGATTGCAACATGTGAGGAAAAAGGGAAGTGACTAAGTCAAAATGCAAAATACCTCTAGTGCATGTATAAAAATGTGAGAAGTATGGAGAATAAACAAGATGAGTTGGAAGCTGCAGCCTTTGAAAAGAACTATGATTTGAGTAGCATCACATAGTCACCTGGTGGGACAGCTTTTATGACTGGAATGTCAAAATCAAAGGTTACACCCTGTTTTGGATGGACAGGTTTGGGAGAAAAGATAGTTATGTTACCTTGTATGTAAAAAATGCATACACTTTTCCCCTGATACAGAAGGAAGAAGATGGCAAGCCAGAATGCATTTGTGTGGAGATGAAAGTTAAACGATTCAGGACCAATATAATGGTGTAGATGTATTATCAAAATCAGGGAAAGGAGGTGGATGAGGCACTTTTCCTTCAAGTAGGTGACAAACCAATCCAAAAATTATGGGATGATATTGATGGGAGACTTCAATGTTCTGAACATCTGCTGAAGGAACAATGCAGCCAAACATAAAATGTCAAGCAGCTTCCTAACTCGTGTGGAGGACAATTTTGTGTTCCACGAAGTGGAGGATACAACTAGGTGACTGTCTATCTTGGATCTAGTCCTGACCAACAGAGAAGAAGTGGTGGAGAATGTGAAAGTGATGAGTAATTTGGGAGGAAGCAATTGTGATACGACAGAATACCAGATCCTGAGGCAGGGAAAGCATGTGTCCATCAAAATTAGGATGCTAGATTTCAAAAAGAAGGATTTCATCCAACTCAAGTTATTAATAGGCATGGTGCCATGGTATGATAGACTGAGGGATAAAGGTTCCCAAGAAAGTGGTAAGAAACCAATGTGGCTCCACAAGGAGCTTCTAAAATGTTACACATGCAAAAGGAAAGAATACAGACAATGACAAAATGGGCAGGTCACCAACGAAATGTATCAGGAAACAGCAAGAACTTGCGGGGACTACATTAGGAAGGCAAAGATAAAAAAGAAAATGGCACCCTGGCAATGAAGGTTAAGGATAACAAAAAGAGGTATTATAAGTAAGTTGTCCAGAAAAGAAGGACCAAGAAAGCTCTGGGTCCTCTGTTAACAAGCTGGGGGAACACCTAATGGAAGTTCCAGAGGAGGATATACTCAACAGTTACTTTGCCTCAGTATTCACAAATAATTAAGCTGCAACCAGACATGTAATAAGGATTATCTGAATAAGGAAGGGGGGAAGCTGAGAGAGGAGATAACAAAGGAGACCTTCACAGAACTTTTTTGGGGGGTCTGAATGAATTTGAGTCAATGGGGCCAGAAGAACTTTATCCCAGATTACTGAAGGAACTGGCAGACGAGATCTTGGAGCCCTTGGCAATGATCTTCATGAAGTTGTGGGAGATGGGTTAGGTACCAGAAAACTGGAAAAGGGCCAATGTATTACCCTTTTTTAAAAAAGACAAAAAAGAGGACACAGGGAACTACAAACCAGCTAGTCCTACCTCATAACCTGTAAAATTACCAATGAATATCCTACAGAAGGCCATTTCCAAGCATTTCCTATCTGGAGGAGGAAAGACAGATCATAAGCAGCCAGCAAGGATTTATGAAAAAAAATGTGCCAAATAAACTTGATTTCTTTCTTAGACAAAGTAACTGTTTGGGTAAATGAAGGGAATCCTGTTGATATAATGTATCTGGACATCAGCAAGGCTTTTGACAAGGTCCCACACAACCTTCATATAAAGAAATTGGAGATATGTGGGCTAAATAAAACTACTACAAGGTGGATACATAACTGGCTCAATAGCCCCAAGCAATGGGTAATTATCAAGGATCCTGGTTTTCTCTGATAAAAAAAAAAAAACAAAGAAACAATTTTCAGATTAAAAAATGGAATCCAAAATCTACATTTTTCCATGATCAAAATGGAACACCATATAGATATATATGTTAGTGGTGTTTCATTTTTCCATGAGCAAAATGATCAAGATCTATATATTAGTGGTGTATCATTTTGCTCATGGAAAAATGTGGATTTTGGGTTACCTTTTTAAATCCAAAAACTGGGGATTTTTTTATCAGAGAAAACCAGGATCCTTAGTAATTATTAATGGGTCCATGTCAAAATGGCAGGAAGTTTTGAGTGGAGACCCACAGGGAGTTGGCCTGGGCCCAGTGCTGTTGACTGTGCTTATTAACAATTTGGATGCTGGCATAGAAAGCTTCTTGAGTAAGTCTGCAGATGACACAAACCTTGGAAGGGTTGCAAACACATTGTGGGATGCAAGCACAATTTGGAAGCATCTCAACAGTTTGGAAAGTTCAATGCAGGATGAAGTTCAATGCAGACAAATGCAAGGTGCTACACCTCAGGAGGTAAAAATAAAAAATATATAAAAATAGGTGACATCTAACTGAATGGCAGTACTATGGAAAAGGACTTGAGAATCTTGGTAGATCACATATTTAATATGACCCTCCAGTTTGATGCAGCTGTACAAAAGGTAAATGCAGTTCTGGGATGCATCAACAGAAACATTAGGTGCAAGACATAGGAGGTGATACTCCATTTCTACTGGGCACTGGGTTGGTCTCATCTGGAGTACTGTGTACAGTTCTTGGCTCAACATTTTAAATGGGATGTGGAGAACTAAGTAAGTCCAGAGATGGCTAAAAAAGATGAAAAAGGGTTTGGAAAGCAAGTCATATGAAAAGAGGCTGAAAGAGCTAGGTATTCAGCTTATGCAAAAGGTACTTAATAGGGGACATGATAGCAGTCTTCAAATATTTGTAGGGCTGCCATAAAGAAAAGGGACAGCACCTTTTTTCTCTCTTGCTGTAGAGGATGCAAACCAATGGCATGAAGCTGCAGAAAAGTAAGTTTGGACTGGATATCCAGAAAAAAATTCTTCACTGAGAACAGTCAAGCAGTGGGATAGACTGCCTAGGGGAGCTGTGGACTCTTCATCACTGGATGTGTTCAGGAAGAGGTTGGACAGCCACTGGTGGGGGATGATCTAGGTGTAGCTATGCCTGTGTTCTTTTATGGGTATTTTCCCTGCTTCTTCGCTTTGCTAGTTGCCCCCCCCCCACATCCCTGTTTTAAGCTGTCCTCAGAGACATTGGGTGTTGGCTACAGCCAAGGCTGGGGAATTTTACTGGGGTGTGCCTGCTGGGTGGTCCTGCTGGGACCAAAACTGCAGGTTCCTGGATGGAATGTCTTTCCCCTCTGCTCAGGGTCAGACCAATTGCCATATTTGGGGTCAGGAAGGAATTTTACCGCATGGTCAAATTGGTACAGACTGTAGGGGGTTTTGCCTTCCTCTGTAGCATAATTTCTTTCAGGGAAGCCACTTAATGACTCTATCAGTTACATGGTACAGATGGGCAGAAATGGTATTTACCTCCTACAGTCTTTTACATGATTTAACTAAAGAAATGTTGTGAGTGAAGAGGGTTATTAAACTCAAGTTGGAAAAAATCCTTTAATATTTATAGATTCATAAAATAGATTAATTGATTGTAAGGAGCTGGAAGGAACCTTGCAAGATCATTGGGTCCAGCCTCCCCTCCCCATCCCTGCCCCTGCACTAGGCAGGAAAGACAACTGGGAGGTGACCCCAGCCAGGTGACTGCCCAGTCTCCTCTGAAAGATTTCAAGGGTAGATGAGTGCACCACCTCTGGAGGGAGTTTATTCCACCGTCTGGACACTCTAAATGTGAAGAAGTTTTTCCTAGTGTTAAAATGGACTTCCAGGAGTTTGTGGCCATTACTCCTGGTTTTCCCCATGGGTGCCCTGGTGAACAGTTGTTCACCGAGCCCTTGATGTAGTTTCCTGATATAGTGGTAAACTACTACCAATTCCCTTCTCAGCTTTCTTTTTTTTTGCCTGAAGACACCCAAGTGCCTCAGCCTTTCCTCAAATGGTTTGCCTTGCAAGTCTGATAATATAGGTGTCTCTACCCTGGACTCTCTCAATCTTTTTGACATCTTTGTTGAAGTGCAACACCTGGAACTGGATGCAGTACTCCAGCTGTGGTCTCATCAATGCAAAGTAAAGTGGAAGAATCGCTTCCTTGGTTCTGCTTGAGATACATCGGTTGATGCATGCCAGAGTATTGTTTGCTCTGCCACAGCATTGCACTGATGGCTCATGTTCATACAATGGTCTATTATTATCCATAGATCTCTTTCAGTCATGGTCAGTTTGGCACCACTAAGCCTGTAAGTATGTTGGGGACTTTTCCTCCCCAGATGGAGTACTTTATACTTCTCAGCATTGACCTTCATCTGGATCCTGTACACCCAACTTGCCAACCTATCTAGGTATTCCTGTATCTGCAGCCTACTTTCAAGCATGACCACCCTCTGCCATAACTTGGTTTCATCCACAAACTTGGCCAGTGAGTTGTTCACCCCCAGATCCAATTCTTTGATAAAGATGTCGAAAGCGCTGGATCAAGCAGGGGCCCCTGAGGGACACCACTGACCACTTCTTGCCAGGATGATACAGGTCTGTTCATTAGAACTCTCTGGGTCCTACCCCACAGCCAGCTTCCTACCCACCTAACTGTTGAGCAGTTAAACCCACAATCCTCTGTTTTTTCCATGAGAACATCATGGGATGCCAGATCGAAGGCCTTTTAGAAGTCTAGGTATACAATGTTGACCTTCTGTCTCTTATCCAGGTGGCAAGTTACCTGGTCATAGAAGGAGATGAGATTGGTAAGACAAGACATGTCTGCAATGAAGCCATGCTGGCTATCATTCAGAATCCTACCTTCTGCAAGTGTATTGCACATAGACTCCTTGATAATTTTTTCCAGGATTTTCCCTAGGATAGGAGCTAGGCTAACTGGCCTATATTTGCCTAGGTCCTCTCTCCTCATCTTCTTGAAGATGGGCACAGCATTGGCTCTCTTCCAGTTTTCAGGGACCTCCCCTGAGTGCCATGAGTTTTGAAAAAGTTTTGCCAGAGCTCCCACAATGATTTTGTCCAGCTCCTTCAGCATTCCTGGATGCAGTTCATCCAGTCCTGTTGACTTATAAATACCCAACTTTTCTAACTGAACATGCACCAGCTCAACATCAACAGTAGGATGGTGGTCATTCCCACTATGCCTATTCTGAACCTTATCTAGTATGATTTTCCCCTTAGTCTGGTGAAATACCAAAGCAAAGCAGTCATTCAGGAGTTCAGTTCTATCCTAAGTCTTGGTAACCAACTATTCTGAGTTGTTAAGCAATGGCCCCATCCTTCCATTTGTTTTCCTAACCTAAAAAGGGACTTCTTGTCCTTGATTTCTGTTGCTAGTTTAAATTCAGTCACTGCCTTAGCCTTTCTAATCTGCTCCCTATAAGTGCAGGCCATTGTTGTACAGTCCTCCTTGGGGAATGTCCCCAGCTTCCATTTTTTGTATGCCTCTTTCTTCTTTTTCAAGAGTACCATAATATCCCTATTAAGCCAGGAGGGTTTATCATCCCTTTTGCTACATGGGAATGGACTTCTTTTTTGCTTCAAGGATCTTCAGCTAGAATTTAAGGAACCATCAAAGAAAACATAAAAAGTACAACCTGTCTTTCCTGGTAATCGGGAAAGGGGAATTGTGGATGGAAAGACAGCCATTCCCAAATTAACAATGATTTACCCACATCTCATCTATTAAGTTCTGAGCACCTTAAAGACTGAATGTCCATTCCACAATCGGCCCATTACTCAGAGTTTTTCTCATGCAGGGCAGATTATGCCAGTGAAAACTCCTGAAGATTGAGAAGAGAATTCAATTTTTTTTGTGCATTTTCCCTCCACCTTGAACTGATATCCAGTGTGGTTTCTTAATATCCAGTATGGTTTCTTAATCTCTACAAGGTTGGAAGTATCACTGAACTTCACTAATAATTCTCTTTTTAGTAAAAGGGAACTTATCCCTACTGCCAGGACAATACTGTGATAAGAAAATAACCACAATAGAGCTATCCTGTGATAAGCAAATAACCAAAAAAACAACACAAAACCACCCTCCCTCTAAAAAAAGCAAACAACAACATTGCCTTACTTTTAGTGCCTGTTTTGGCTTATAATGTAAGTTTTGTCTCAGGAAAAAAATTATTTGGGAATGTTGTTAATTCTCAAAATTAAGCTGACCCCAGCTAAAATTCAAATTTACAACTACCTAAATTGCAAAAGTAAGCTCATGGAAATAAAGAAATGCTGGATGTGACACTAAAGGGTATTCAGTTGGTGTTAATTAGTGTGGCAGAGCTGATTTCTGGCAGCAAAGCAGGAGGAGGCTCGCATTACCTTTCATAAGCAATGGCACTTAAGTGGTGGTTAATACCAGAGTCCTTTAGAGCCAGGGATTTTCTCAAACATTTTTCCTTGAACAAGAACAAGTGTCTACTGGCACCATTCTTCCGGCAGTGCCCTGCAGCCAGCACTAACTGTAATTGCTAGCATGAGAAAACAGAAGATGTCCCTGCTTCCTGTTTAATGAACCCAGATGAAATTCAAGGTGTTATTTAACTTTTTGTACAGAAGTTTGACTTTTCTGGGTAGTCATATGACCACAGTGAACAAAAATAATTTTCAATGACCTAACTCAGTAGTATTAGTTAGGGCTGTGTGAAGTTTTGGGTGCTGATCAGATTCAGAGGAGATTTGGCCCAATTTGGTGACTGAATCTCTGAATATGAATTGAATTGGGACACCAATAAAAAGATCTGAATCGATTCAAAGGTCTCTGAAGCGATTTGGAGAACTTTGGAGAAAGTCAGGCAGTCTTTGCTTGCCACCACAGGGAGCTGGACCTGGACTCCATGCCGGTAAGTTGGGGGTGGGGGGAGGCTAGAGCAGTGGGGAGGGGACCATGGGGGACCCTCATCAGGCCCCATTCCCTGTCTGCTCCCCCAGCCCCTATGAGCACCCCCAATCCCAGCGTGCTCTCCCAGCCCCATCGATAGCTGCCCCACCTGGCCCCAGTGTCCTGGTGCTTTTAAAAAAAAAAGCCCCTCACTCACTGGCTGCTGCAGAAGACTTCAGGGTTTCTGGGGGCTCATGACAGAGCCCCCCATGCCACTTGGGGCAGTGGGGGACAGTGGCGATAATCCCCTCTGCCTGGCAGCAGCCAGTGCATGAGGGGCTTTTTTTTTTTAAGAGCCAAGATGCTGGTGCTGGGCAGGGCAGCTATTGATGGGGCTGGAAAAGCAGGTGGGGGATGGGGCCTGTTTGATTCAGAGATTCGGTCAATTCAGCAGTGACCAGATCTCTGAATCACATTTGGCCAAATCAATTCAGGACAGTGATCTGAATCACTGAATCAAAACACTGTCTCCCCAAATCAGCTGAATCCAAATCCAAAGTGAATACTAGCCACTTTGCACAGGCCTAGTATTAATCATCAGGGATCCTGTTTTTCTCTGATTTAAAAAAATCCCCAGTTCTCGGTTAAAAAAAGTAACCCCAAGTCCACATTTCCCCATGATTAAAATGAAACAACACTATCAGGGAAACAATAGTATCAGACATAAAGCAGACCCAGAATTCAGCAAAACACGCCATGTCTATTTGCACACTGTGATGTTAAATGGAGCACTGTATGCAAGTGAGAAGCAGCTGTGAAACAGGAACCGTATCCTATACCTGAAATGGTCTACCTCAGAAGCTGTATGCAGTGTGGAACTCTTTTGTGTGGCATTATATTTATTGTACATAACACTGTATTACAGTGTCTTTCTTGCACATTATTTACTATTTTGTACTTAGGCAGCTTTTCTTTGTGCTGTACAAAATATGGCTAATGTGATGAAGGATATTTAACCATGCATCATATTAGCCACTTGTTTATTAAATATATGCTGCTATTTCCTCATGAGTTATTTATAGTTTGAAGCCCCATAATTCTAGAGCTAGACCTCCTCTTCTCTCAAGGGAATAATTGAAGCTGAAAGATTTGCACATACTAGTTTACTATAGAAGGTCTTTACACTAGTTCCTGAATAAGTTTTAGGCTACATCCATAAGGAGATTAAAATGCTTAAGCCTAAAATAATTATTTTTAGTATCTCCTTCAACTGTATCATAACAACGGAGTGTTCCCCCTCCCCTTCAGAGTTATGCAAAGAAATTTCTGCTTCTGGGCATACCCAGAACCACCTTGGCAGTGCCCATGTAACACCAGTAAACATCTCACCACAAGCTAGTGTACTAGTTTTCTAGATACTTTTCTTAGGCTCCTAATTCCCCTCAAGGAAGTTGGTTTCTGCTAAGGTGGGCATTTAACTATAAAATAGGCACTGCAACCCTTACCTTTCTAGTGCCCAGTTTTTCATATGTCTAGTTCTTTGTAAAAGAAATATTTTTAAAGGCCAAACTTAGCTATAGTCTTCTTAAATGGAAATTTGTCATTAGTATTGGTACACAATAGATGCAGACTAAGTATTAAGCCCTAAATATATACACATGTACTATATAGATATAGATATAGATAAAATCCCGAATTATAAAAAAATGACATTTCCCCCTACCACTCTGGGACTGGCTACTGCTCCCCCTACCTTCCTGGATGTGGAAGGGGAAGCTTGCATGAGGCAGCTGGCACCAACATTCGCCACCCCACACTGCTGCTTTGTGTGCAGCCACTGCTCTGGGACCTGTGACTACTACCCCACCCCCCTCCCCCACTCTGTGACCAGACACTGTGCTGATTTAAAAAATCTGGTATTTTCAAATTTCTGGCAGGTCCTCAGTCCTGAGTATGCCGGATTTATGAGGTTATACTCTGTGTGTTTGTGTGTGTGTGTACAATTTGTAATTGTAGATGTGTAAGGACTATTACTGCCATTTTGAAATCACTAAACCATGTTAGATTATCCTTTCCCATAAACTTTTATAATTGTGTTTGAATCAGCACACTGCTTTTTTCAAGGTGTAGAATAGCATTATAGACTGCTGTCAGAATTGCTCTTTGGCTCTTCTACAGCTGCCTCAGGATTTATATGAACTGCGGCCATACAACCTTGGGCTGTGAGCTTATCAGCTTTTACAAGTTAAGCTGCATGAAGTTTGGTCAATATCTGAATGGCAGACTTCCAAGAAAAATACAGAGTTCTTCTGGAAGCCAGCTTGGTGAGACAATAGGCAATATTTTCCCTTCTGCGTCAGTTGTGAACCAGTGCACCAACATGCTTCTGCTGAAGACAGAATCCAAAATTTAAGAAAAAACAGAAGATTGGATCCTAAATTGAAGCCCTCCATTTCATAAATTAGACACTTATTTAAGTGATCTGATATTCAAAGGCAGGCAAGGTTCTTTGGGTAGAAGTGTAGTCTCTGATCTGCTCTGGTCAGCAGAGACTTCTTATGCCTGGAGAAGGGTGATTGCACCTGAAAGCTTGCAAAGAACTTTTTTTCAACTACTCCATTGGTCTAATAAAAGATATCACATCTACCCAAAGAACCTTGCCTCCTTAGATGAAAACAGCTACAATCAGAACCAACTGTTGGAGTGTGCAAGGCTCAGGGCATATCAGCCTGTGTGGGCCTTGTGCGGGGGAAAAGGGGTGGTGAGTGGCTGGAATGCGGAGCAGCGGGGGTGGAGAGCAGCTGGACCATGAAGCCAGCAGCGAGCATTGCCCCCACAGAGTGGTGACATCCTCAGCACATGCCAATGGCACTGTCCATGGGGCCTGTATGGCATTGTCCACAGGGCACCCCAAAGCACGGGTCCTGAGGTAGTTGCCGCAATCCCCACCCCCACAAGGTACAGCTCTGGCTACCACCAAAAACCCATCTGATATTTGAAAGCACTGTACACCGAAGAACTTCCCATTAAGTTGAAGGACATCACTCAAGACTCTACAATTTTTCAAATGAATTTACTTGCTAAGGCATAAAAGTAAAATGCTAACTTTAAGTTGGGTTTCTTGGGCTGTTCATCATTTGTACCTAAGTCATTTGGTTGAGACATAAAATAAAGTGTCTTATAGTATGTGGTCACTAAAGAGCCTTGTATACTTTCTGGAAGAGTAAACTGTTACTTGTATAGAAGTGTTCAAAATCATAACAAGAAAGAGTGCTTAGTGCACCCACTTTCATGTGCTCTCCTGGACCACGTTATTTAACAAAAACCTGGTTTTTTGCATTAGCTCTTTAGGGCACAAGCATTGGCAGGACTCAGAGAAGTTAGGTTGTAGCCAAATGAGTGAATAAAAAACATTACTTGTCCTTCTGTTCTGTCTCCAAACTGTATTATCAGTTTATCTTATATAAATATTTTCTTCTATGTAGTAAAACCTTTTATTGTGTTGTGTCCTCACTAATTGTCTGTGATAAGAATAATCTCAGGGCAAGTGATAATCTAGGCTAGATCATTCAATGAAAGGGTCACCAAAAATTATTTTGCAAGTCAAGAGGACGCTCCCTGGAGCTGGCAGAGATTCCTCTGCTTCAAGTGTGGGGTCTGATATACGGGTATTGGAGTTGAGGTGTGTGGGGATAAGGAGTTATCTCAGAGCAAACCTCAGTCTGTTGGGCAAACAAAAGGAGAAACAAGAGGAATCTGGTTCTCCAGGGGTATCCCATGGACAAGTTTGGGCTACTGACCCCAGTTAGAGACTGAGCTACTGATAACTACTACTTGTCCAGCCAGTTATGGCCTCATCTCATATAAACCATAGTTGTTAAAGTTACTTATGAAAATATCATGGGGGACAGTGTCAAAAGCCTAGCTAGTGTCAAGGGGCATCTTGTCCAGTACTTTTCCCCATCCACAAAGTCTGTCACCTTGCTATAGAAGAAATTATGTAAACTAAGCAATTGCTGGCTTTTGAGAAATCAATATTGGCTCCTCCTGATTTCCTTCTTATTTTCTAAATGCTTAGAAATGGATTGTTTGATGCTGTGCTCCAGTATGTATCCAGATAGCAAATTTGGACTTAATGAACTGGAATTGACTAGATTTTCTTTGGTCACTTTTTTTTTAATGGTTACTATCTTTGCTATTTCCCAGTCTTTTGGTAATTAGTTTGGTCTCCTGAAGGTCTCAAAGATGGTTCTACAATTACCTTAGCCAGTTCCTTGAGTATTCTAGGATGAACTCAAAGCATCCAGTTTAGTTAATGAGTGAGTCATACGAACCCCAACACCTGTCTGGGGTTGTGTGATCCCAGCGTGTGCTCTGGCCAGTGGTAGGGGGTTAGACTAGATGATCTATCTAGGTCCCTACTGACCCCTAACTACTATGAAACTATGAAACTAATCTATAACCTGTTCCTCCCCTACTCTATGTTGATTATCTCCTCCCCTATCCTTGCTGTGAGTTGTACTTGTCCCCGAGAGTCAGCCTGTTTGTCAAGTATAAAATAAAGGGTGCAGAAGGAAGTGCAGCTCCCCGCTGTAACTCAGAACATTTTGCAGGAAACATTCGGAGTTACAGCAAACCCCTAGAACAAACAGAAATTCACTGTTTGTTCGGGGTGGGGTTGGGAATTAAGCTTTTGCCTGGAAGCCTGCAGCAAGGTTTCCCTAGCAATGGCAATGGCATCCTACCTGTGAGGCTGCAAAGTCTTTAGAATGGGAGTGGGGGAAAAGGAGCAGTGGGAGCTCATTCTAAGGGTTCCCCAGCTGGCACTGGAGGTTGGGGTCAGTGGATTGGAGCACCCACACTCCTACACACACATGCACAACTGAGTATTTTGCTGTTTTCTGTCTTTACTTCTTATACATTATTGTGCCCATAACATTTTCTCTCCCGTTGTCCTTTCTACCATTAAATTTACATTTATTGAAGTTTGCTGTTTTCAGTTTGTTAAAAATTTCCTTTTTCCTCCCACTGTACTCAGCCTTCGTGAGGCCACAGCTAGAGTACTGCATCCAATCCTGGGCTACACAATTCAAGAAGGATGTCAAGAAGCTTGAGAGAGTTCAGAGGAGAGCCACACGCATGATCAGAGGGCAAGAGATTAGGCCTTATGATGACAGGCTAAGAGCCATGGGACTCTTCAGCCTGGAAAAACACAGGCTCAGGGGTGACCTGGTGGCTGCCTATAAGTACATAAGGAGTGTGCATCAGGATCTGAGGGAACATCTGTTCACCAGAGCACCTCAAGGGATAACAAGGACCAATGGTCATAAACTCCTCCATGACCTTTTTAGGATGGACATAAAGAAAAACGTTATTGTCTGAGCCCCCAAGGCCTGGAATAGACTTCCTCCAGAAGTGGTGCAGGCACCTACTCTGGACTTATTCAAGAAATGTTTGGATGCTTATCTTGCTGGGATCCTATGACTTCCTGCCTCTAAAGCAGGGGGCTGAACTTGATCATCTTCAAGTTCCCTTTCAGCCCTAATGTCTATGAAATCTATGAAATCTATTAATCCTAGTTGGCTCTCCACTTCTTCCAAAAACTTTTTGGACTGTGTATTTACTGCTATGTTACTATTCTAATAGATATCATGATTACTGAAGTTCTCTATGGCTAGGGACAGAAGTTAAACATCAACTGATTTAAGTGATCAGTTATTATTACAGAATTAAACCTGTAACAGAACAGAAGTTCAGTGCACATAAACCAGTTTAAAAATGGCCAAAAATGGTTTCACATAAACCTGTTGAATGTGCTAGCAGACTTAACTGATTTAGGACAAACCAATTCATGGAACTTCTGTCCCAGACCCCTTCCTGGTTCAAGTTAAATCACAGACCTTTAGCATCCCAGAATGCTTTACAGCCCCCCTCCAACCAGCTCGAGACCCCAGCCAGGGTCTACCTGCTGTCAGGCTTTTCCTTCATGATCACCGATCGAGCAGCAAAGGTGGGGGCATGGCTAGACACCAGCCCTGGGCCAGTCCCCTGAGGTGAATGGCAGGGTGGGAAGGAGGGGGTTAATCCCCTCTCCTTCCCTTCTCCCACTGGCATAGCCCCTGTCAGTATTCCCCCACCCTGCTCACTGCTCGAGTGGTGGGGGTGGGGCATAGCTTTCTCTATCCCACTGACATGGGACTCCAGCCAGGGTCTGCCTCACAGGGATGCAGCAGCCCATCTGCTCCCCCCACACCCACTTAACTCACAGGGGGTATGGCCAGACACCAGCACAGACAGGGAATGCTTTCCCCTTCCCCTTCTAGGCACACCTCAGCTGGGGACTGTGCAGGCCAGGGTGGGGGTTTAAACCCTCCCCTATAATATTCAGCAGCCTGGCCAAGGCCCCCACCCCTATCAGCTTTCCTCCAACCTTCTGGTCACTGCTGAAGGGAAGGAAAGACTTACTTTAATGCCCTCCCCCCCCCACCCCCAGTTTCTAGCCTAAGCCACTGCAAGCATGTGGGTGCATTTCTGGAATCAAAAGTAAATGTCTATTCATTTCCTTCTTGGTTCAATCTACAGAGGTTAGACTAACCTGCAAAGATCAAATTGATTCAGGCTTAGGCTTTTTGAATGTTTGTACTTAGCCTACAAGGGCCACATCTTATGATTTTTTTTTCAGTTAATTTTTTATTTAAAAAAAGCCTCCTGCTTCTGTTTTGGTAGTCCTTGAAATTACTCCTGCTGTTATCCCTTTTAGCTTAACCCCAAGATTTTCCACAGGTATACCTCCAACTCATACTGTACCTCCAAATGAGTGTATGTATTTAACTTTAATATATTAGGCTACATCACCTGTTTTTCTCCTGCCTGTCCTTCATGAACTAGTTACAGACACTCATAATTGCCACTTTCAATCATAAGGACTATCCCATCAAATTTCAGTTATCCCAATTAGATTATAACTTTCTGTAGTCATTAGGACTTCCTGCCAAATCCTCATGCTTCTTTCATTACTTTATATATATGGTTTGGATAGCTAGCTGAATGCCTCACTAATTTTGGTTTACCTAATGAACCCAAGTATCTTTGATACAATCCCATTTATTTACAAAAGACCAAGTCTTGTTTTGCTGAATATGTCAGGAATCAAAGACAGGAGACTGATCCTTAGCTCACAGTTCCAAATCACCATCTAGATAACACTTGTCCCAAAAGCTTTGTCTTAAGATTTTACTTAGGGCTATACTACAGATGTTTTCTGAGCTGTATCTAGTTTTTCTTGCTTCCTTCTCTTTCCTTTCTTTTACATTTTTATTGCTCTTCTCTCAAACGTGCCAAGATGTCCATCCATGTTTGCCTTTGTTTTGCCTAGAAACTTAAACTTGTATCTGTGTTTTAGACTGAGAACATTATTTGTCCAATTTTTTGGTTACATAAGTACATACAGTTTGACAAAAATTCAAGACAACAAAAAGTCCTTTTTTCAGGTATACAGGGGGCAAAAAGAAGGCACATGGTAACATAGGACCCCTACAAGACAAGCTAGGGCAATTAGTGATGGATAGCAGGGACCAAGCTGAGATCTTCAATGAGTTTTTTGTATCCATATTTCTGAACACAGATAATGACATATCTTCAAATTGTATTATAGACAAGCACAGGTGGGACACTGGACCATGAATGGTTAGTGCTGACCTAGTGAAGGGACGCTCAGAGGGGCTTGATATGTTCAAGCCAGCAGGCCCAGATGATCTTCAGCCAAGGGTGCTGAAAGAACTCGCCAGTGTCATTGTAGAACCACTAGCAGGACTGTTTGAGCACTCATGGCACTCAGGACAAGTCCCAGAGGACTGGAAAAGGGCCAATGTGGTCCCTATTTTAAAAAAAGGGGGAGGAAGGAGGTAACTATAGACTGGTTAGTCTCACCTCTATCCTTGGAAAAACCTTTGAAAAAAATATTAAGGATTATATTTGTGTGAGTCCAGCAGGAAAAATAATGCTGAAAGGCAACCAGCATGGATTCATAGCAGGTACATCCTGCCTGAAAAACCTTGTTTCTTTTTACAACCAGGTCACAAACTGGTTAGATGCAGGAGTCAAGGTGGATGTCATATACTTGGATTTAAAAAAAGTCTTTGATGCGGTGTCACATCCCATTCTCATAAAAAAAAAAAACTAAGCAGCTGTGACTTAGATGATTTCACAGTAAGGTCGGTAGTGAATTGACTAATGGGGTGCACCCAGAGAGTGGTGGTGGATGGGTCAGTATTAACCTGGAAAGATGTGGGCAGTGGGGTCCCCCAAGGCTCTGTCCTTGGACCACTGCTATTTAATATTTTCATCAGTGACTTGGACAAGGGTGTGGAGAGCACACTGTCTAAATTCATGAATGACACCAAATTATGGGGCAAAGTAAACACAATGGATGGCAGGGAATAGATTCGGTTGGATTTGGACAGGCTGGAGAAGTGGGAAGAATGAAATAGGATGCAGTTTAACAAAGATAAGTGCAAAGTACTGGACCTAGGGAGAAGGAATCACCAACTCACTTAGAGATTCAGAGATGACCTTCTTAGCAGCACAGCAGATGAAAGGGATCTCAGAGTCATAGTTTACTCAGAGATGAACATGAGTCAACGATCTGACAAAGTGATCAGTAGACCTAACTGCACTCTACTGTGCATTAACAAGTGCATCACAAGCAGTTCTAAGGAGGTGATACTTCCCCTCTATGCAGCACTAGTAAGGCCACAGCTGGAATACTGTATTCATTTTTGGTTCCACACTTCAAGAGGAATGTGGATAACCTAGAGAGGGTCCAGATGAGGGCCACTTGTATGGTTAAGGGCCTGCAGGTAGGTCCTACAACAAGAGATTGAGGGACCTGGATCTCTTCAGCCAATGTAAGAGATGACTGAGAGGTAAAGAGCTGCTCGACCTGGTACTGGCTTCTGGGGATGACCTAATCAGTGACCTAGTGATTGATGGAATGCTGGGTGACAGTAAACACAAACTGATCACCTTCACCATCTGCCATAAAGCTAGAAAGTCAGTCAGAAAAACTGAAGTCCTTGACTTCAGGAAAGCCAACTTTGACAAGCTCAGGAGGCTTGTCAGTGGGGTCCTAAAGGACCATGATCCCAGAGGGAGGGGAGTCCAGGAAGAGCAGTTGCTGCTCAAGGTAGCGACCTTCAATGCAAGCTAATTTGATTCCATCTTGAGAGAAAGGCAGAAGGAGGGCACAGCAGTCCCCCTGGCTCTCCAGGAATCTCGCAGACCTCCTGAGGCTAAAAAGAAAGGCCTACAAAAAATGAAGGATGGGATTCACCCTCAAGGAGGAATATTCTGCACTGGTCCAGTCCTGCAGGGAGCAAACCAGGAAAGCCAAGGCTACAACTGAACTTCAACTAGCTTTGAGCATCAAGGACAATGAAAAGTCCTTTTTCAGATAAGTGGGGAGCCAGAGGAAAAGCAAGGGCAACATTCGACCACTGCTGAACCAGATGGGACAACTGACAACTGATGCCCAGGAAGAAGTCAAAGTATTAAATGCGTAATTTGCGTCACTCTTTCATCAATCCCATGGGACAGGAAGGTCCAGGTGAGGGAGATCCCCTGCTCTCCATCAATGATGACCTTGTAAAGGAACACCTTGAGAGGTTGGATACCTACAAGTCAGCTGGCCCTGACAAGCTACACCCCAGGGTACTCAAGGAACTGGCGAGCATCATAGCCCAGCTTCTGGCACTGATCTTTGAGACCTCCTGGAGCTCTGGTGTAGTGCCCAAAGACTGGAAGAAGGCCAATGGGGTGCCTATCTTCAAGAAAGGGAGGAAAGTGGATCTGGCAAACTATAAGCCCATCTCCCTGATTTCTATCCTGCAGAAGATCTTAGAAAAGTTTATTAAAGAGGCCATCCTTAATGGACTGGCCAACGCCAACATCCTGAGGGATAGCTTGCACGGGTTTGTTGTGGGTACACAAGAAGCTGGAGAGCATCATAGCCCAGCCTCTGGCACAGATCTTTGAAAACTCCTGGCGCTTTAGTGTAGTGCCTGAAGACTGGAAAAAGGCCAATGTGGAGACAATCTTCAAGAAAGGGAGGAAAGTGGATCCGGCAAACATCAGCCTGACCTCTATCCCAGAGAAGGTCTTAGAAAAGTTTATTAAAGAGGCCATCCTTAATGGACTGGCTGATGCCAACATCCTGAGGGATATCCAGCATGGGTTAGTTGCGGGTAGGTCTTGCTTGACCAATCTCATTTCCTTTTACGACCAGGTGACCTATAACCTTGACAAGGGAGAAGAGATTGATATCATATATCTTGACTTTAAAAAAGCCTTCGATCAGGTATCCCATGATCACCTCTTGGCAAAACTGGCCAACTCTGGCCTTGGGTCTCCCATGATCTGCTGGCTGGGAGATTGGCTTCATGGTCAGACCCAGAGGGTAGTAACTGACGGAAGTCAAGCCTCATGGTGCCCTGTGACCAATGGTGTCCCCCAAGGCTCTGTCCTTGGACCCATATTGTTCAACATCTTCATTAATTATGTGGATATTGGAGTCAGAAGTGGGCTGGCCAAGTTTCATAGTAGTTTCATAGTTTCATAGTTTCTAGGATCGGAAGGGACCTGAGCAGATCATCTAGTCCGACCCCCTGCCATGGCAGGAAAGAATATGACCCCAGCAAGATGTTCATCTAACCTCCTCTTAAACACCCCCAGGGTAGGAGCCTGCACCACTTCTCTTGGAAGCTGGTTCCAGACCCCAGCCGCCCTGACTGTGAAGTAGCGCCTCCTGATATCTAACCTAAACCTACCATCTAAC
>NW_017728906.1:130864971-130938086 GCF_001723895.1 Crocodylus porosus | reverse complement strand
GGCACAGCAAGGGACAGGAGATATTCTATTTACCAGGGCGCCCCTTGGAGTGACTAGAAACAACGACCACAAAGTGACAGAGAGCAAATTTAGGTGAGACATCAGGAAGAACTTTTTCACAGTAAGGGTTACTTGAATCTGGAATGGGCTTCCAAGGGAGATGGTGCTCTCCCCTATACTGGAGGTCTTTAAGAGAAGACTGAACAAACACTTGGCTGGGGTCATCTGACCCTAGCACTCTTTCCTGCCCAAGGCAGGGGGTTGGACACTATTATCTACTGAGGTCCCTTCTGATGCAAAAAATCTATGAAAATCTATGAAAATTACTTTTTTAACTGAAGGATGGCTGTTGCATCCACCATTTACAATTAGGTTACACTCAGCTCACAAATCCTATCCACACTAGTTTCAGTTTTGTCAATTATCTCTTCAGAGCCTAAATAGTGACCACTAAACAACCAATTCCAATGTCACAGAATATAATTTAATGTAGCTAAGAGAAAGCTATTTTGAGGTGAAAGCTTGCTAGTAGTGGGTGTAAAGCTTTGAGCAAAGAAACTGGTCTCTTTTTTAGTTCTGTTCTGCCTCAGTAAACAAACAAATATGACTGCATCAAAATTAGCCAACCTCTTCATTTCTTCCCCCTCCTCACTGAAATAACCCACAGAACTCTAAATTTTATCTACCCACTTGTTTTATAATGGTTGAGATTAGAAATTTGTTGACGAGTTTAAAAAAAAAGCATGAACTGTTTTATTTAGGTACCTGAAGTCCAGCAGTGGAAGCCTAAGAAATGGAAAATAACTAATATATTTAAAACATCTAGAAATTAACTAACTAGCCCTTCTTAACACATGAATACAAGAATGTTAACTTAAATATATGGGACTTTCTAGAATTAGAAGCACATGCTTTCTTTTTGGAAAAAAGTAAATTTCCCTTTGCAATTACATAAAGTTACTGTTTCTGTCTGTACAAGATCCCAAAATATCAAGAATTTAATTAATTAGAATTACCATTGACTTATGTGTCTGTCTTAAGGACTATTATTCTGGGTCTTAAGCCAATATCATTTTGGTGCAAAAGAACAAAACATTTCTATGAAAGAAATCATATCTACTTTAAAGCAATTCTTGAAGCTATTCAGAATTTTACAACATTAAAAGTTAGTCTTTTAGACAAAGGTATATACAATTCATATTACATAGATGAAGGTAATATTAATAAATTTGATCAATTGCAAAGTCAGCCAGTATATGTAATTCAGTGTGTATCTTTCTGACTATATCACCTGCTCTCCTGCCCACTAAATCATTTAGATGGATATATGTATGATGTCTATGTATAATGCTGTGGGATCCTTTGGTAAGTGCAAGTTTTATATAATGGTGAATGCAGTAATTGATGCAATAGTTAAAAATATTATTTCTCTCACTTTTACAAAAAGCATTGAATTTGAACGGTGCTATCAGGCCTGGTGACAGGTTTGACCTTGGAGAAGATAAAGTCAATGAGATGATTTATTTGTTTGATAGTAACACGCCAATACTATCAAGTGCATGCCCACCACATTGCCTAAGTATGTGGAGGTTTTGCCAAGGATCTCCTAGATGATAGTAAGACAACTACTTAAATATTAACTCTACCTTTGGCGCAGCAGTGGAGCTGTAAAGGGAATATCATAACATATTTTCACTATGTGTCACTTATCAAGCTACACCCATAAAAATCAGAACTTCTATTCCTATTTAAATTAATATAAACTATTTAATAATTATTCTAGTCCCATCAATAAACTACTGATGGACTTTTTTCTGATCTCAACTCACATCCAAATATATTTATATTTGTTTTCTTCTTTTCTGTAGAATTGGTGCTCTCTGAGTTTGACACTGCAGTGTCTGGGTTACACTAAGAATAAGAGGAGAGAGACAATGCCACCTCTTAGTCGTTTTTGCTGGGGTTTTTATGAGTTATAGCCCAATGCTATGAGGGTTTTTTTTCCATTTTATTGATAGAAATCTTTTTGCTGTAGACATTTCCTTGGCCTCTGCCATATTGATCGCTGTTGTTGAGGGGGAATGAGTCTCTGATTGCACTCTACTTGAGAGACTGTTAATGCAGAACAAACCTGGAGATGCTTGGCAGGTCGCTGGACAGTCCTTCATAAATATTCAGCAGGAACAAACATTGTGAAAGACACTAATGCTGATAGAATTCACAGATATGCCTAATAAGAATAAAGTATTTCCTGCAGAGAACTCCTGTAGGGATTATATGGCCTTCTGCTTTAATGAAGTTACACTTTTGACTAATGGTGAATTATGTCAACATTTTCCTTTCAATACAATAATCTAATTCTATTCTACTGAAAAAAATATCAGAATGAGGAAGTTTTTAGTAACTCTATTAGTGTTTTAAAACTATTTAAAACTATTTAGTGTTCTAACAAAATTGTTAATGAATTTCAAGTTATGACACCCAAAATATTTTTTAAAAAGGATAGTAAAATGATCAGTTTTATTATCTAAATGATAACAAGACTGTCAATATCATGACCAGTACCCTCTTGCTATAGAAAGATTTCATACAACTTAAGAGAATATTAAACCCTTCCCACAGGATTTTTACACAATGTATTCATTTACTTAGCAGGAGGTCAGTTCTCCATTAAATCCTTCAGACTGGTTTGAAAAATATTCTTTGCTGAATTCTACAAGTAATAATCTGACTAGAGCAGGGTGACCAAGGACCAACATAGGGGGGGTGGGAAAAAATGCTGCCATCCAGTAGCACAATCATGATAGCAGCCAAAAGTTGCCAATTGGCCCTGAGTGTTGTAGTTGCTCCAGGTACCCAGCTGCCTTATGTCATCTTTGTGTACAAGCTATAATTTCTATACAACTTTCTCATGCATATTTATTCCAATCTCTGAAGGCAAGATCCACAGTTGCTGTAAAAGTCATAAGTCCAAGTTATCAGGTAAGGGATCTTATGTATCATTGAGTCCTTATTCTCTGTTCAGAGCAAAATTTGCTTTAGGAAAGAGTATAAAAAATTGATGGCTGCAGTATATGACCATTTTATACGTTGGGTACTTCTTTAACCTACATGCTTGCAATACTTTTCAATGAAAGAGTAAAGCACTAATCAACGTGAGAAAAGATGGCAGAATAAGGTTTCTTTTAATAAGGAACTCAGGAGGTGGCCACTAAAAATATACACATTACTTATACTATTTCCCCGTAATGCACTAATAGTAAAAAGTATTAGCTTTCCATTCACTAGCCTTACCCTTTTTACTAGGGTCACCCTATAAGATGTATTTCTGGTAAAAAGTTTACCCATAAGTGGTAAGAATTTTTCCTCAAAGGAGGCAAAATAGAAGGAAAGGATTTATGGATAGTGCACACAGTAATATGAACTAAGCAGTCTAACAGCAATGAATCAGACAAAGAAGAAAGGGTGTTAGATTCTGTCACCCACCATAAACTGCCCATTGAAGTGTGCAAGTGTGCTGCATGTGCTAGCATGACACATTCTAGAAATGCTAGCCTTCAAAAATTAACTCTTTCTAGTCCATATATAGTCTAGTTCATATACAATAACTGCAACTTGCCTCAAAACAGAGTGAAACCATGATCTGCTAGTTGTAGCTGGAAGTTTCATAGCATAAGTCACACCCTCTCTTCTGTGGCCATAAGTGGTCAGTTCAACTGCACTATGGAAAGAAAGGATGCTTTAAGCCTAATAATCCTTTATATACAACCTACACACTGGGCATGTCCACATGTGTAATTCAAAACAATAAACTCCAGCACTTATTGCACTGGAGTTTATTGCTCCCAAGCAGGCCATTTGAATGTGTGCCTAGGACTGCAGCACATTGAGCCAGGTTGGAGAAGCCCTGACTGGTAGTGGGCTCAGGGAATCAGCCTGCCAGCCCAGGGCTACTCTGACCTGGCTCAACATGCTGCAGGGGGGCTGGATGGGGCACAAGGATGCTCCAGTGTGGTGCTAGCCAGCAGGTAGCCCCTGCACTGAAATTCCCTTGTGCCCCAGCCATATGCCTTACCATCTACACAAGTGCTGCTGCAGAGTAAAAAACACAGCAGGGTAGCGCTTGTATTTACAAATCCTACCCTGCTGCAAAGTTAATTTATTCCAGTTTACTAACCTTGCACATGTAGATGTGAGACATTTACTGTGGAGCTAATAAGTCTACTCTGCAGTAAACATCCCATGTAGACACACCCACCGAAGAACAGAGTTTCACAGAAGCTCTTTCCAATAAGTATTTGAGGCTTGTGCTGAGCACAGGCCAGTGAGAGGGAAGGCTAGAACATTCCTAGTTTCAGTTGATTCTCCCACCAAGAGGGGGATAAGGACAAAGCTGGATTAATGCATAGGCAAACTAGACATGTGCCTAGGACCCTGCTATGGGGAGGCCTGGTTCTTCCCTCCACAGTGGCGGTGAGAATGGCCCCATCTGCCTCCCTTTCCTTCTCTTCCCCTCCCCTCTGCCAGCCTTGCCACTGCAGCATCTGCTTCCTAGCAGTGGCTCTGAACCCTGTTCCCTATAGGCGGCAGCATCACAGTGGGAAGGACAGTCTCAACTGGCCTGGGGCTATGAGTTTGTTTACCTACGGCCCACTAAAAGATTAATCTGGTCCTGGATAAGGAGGTATAAGAGTTTAAGACACTACTTGTACCATTAGCTGGAATGGAACCTATGGGCATGTTCAGATGAGCCCACATGTGCTTCTTGAGGTATCTCAAAGGAGTTTGAGATACCACAAAATGCATGCCAGGAACAAGAAAATATTGGACTCAAAATTTGGTACCTGGAAATCCAGGTACCAAAATAAAACATGTATGAAAAAAGCGGGGCAGGACATGGTCTCCAACCATGCCCTAAGGCAACCTGGGAGTTGGTCCTCTGGAGAGACACTCTGGTTTCTGGCTAGAGCATCTCTATGGTGTTCCTGCTGCCCCAGGCATTGTCACAGGTAAGTTAGAGACATCAGGGTGAGGGGGGTTTATAGGTGTGGGTGGATGTAAGGAGTGGCAGCAGGATAGTGGGGTGAGGTGTGGCAGGAGATGTTGGGGCACATGGGGAGTGGCAGGGGGATTTTGGGGGTTTTGGGGAGTGGTGGAGGGGATATGGGTTTTGTGGGTGGATTTGTGGAGGGGCTCAGGTGGAGCCACTGCGCACCTGCCCCCCCCCCCCCTCTGTGGCACCAGAGGCAGCAGCCAGCACAACTGTGGCCTGGTTGCAGGCACAGCCAGCAGTGACATGTTGCTGTGTGACCTGGGCTCTGCACATGCTGAATGGATGTGGCCTGGCCCAGCCTCTTACCACATAGCTTTCTCAGTCCTGTCCAAAGCCATGCACTAGGGGGCCAGGCAAGGCCAGGTCCGTTCAGGATGTCATGCCAAAGCCATGCTCTCATGGCTCCTATGCAAAGGCACACTGGCTTCACAGCTGGGCTGGTGGGGGACATTTTCCATCAAGGTCAGGCAGTGGTGCACAGCACAGTGCTATGCCTATAAGAGTCTATGGCATATCACTGCCTGAAGGTTCACAGCCCCATGCCATGCCATGAGTGGCACAAGTGGCACCGGCTTGGGTGCAATCGGGACTGTGCTGCACCACACTGCTGGGGGTTCTGGCCACAGCAGTCCCTGAGCACCCAACAGCTGCTGCTGGTGCAAGGGTGAGTTGTGGGCCCTGCAGGGGGGAGTGGGGACTGGGACCCTGCAGGGGAGGGGCAGTCCATGTGCTGTGCAGGGGAGCTGCAGCCTGTGGGGGTACAGGGGACCCCCCCTCCTGAGCAGCCCCCACACACAGCCACCTCACACCCACAATCCACCCACATCCCCAAGACACCCCCAGAAATCCCTTACCTACATACTCAACCCCAAACCCCTGCACAAGCCCCATACCTCTCCAAACCTCACTGCCACAAACCCTACACCCACCTACAAACTCCCCCAACCCCTCCAAATTATTCTACACTTATAAATATATCAATAAAACATATAGTGGTGTTTCATTTTAATAGTAGAAGAACAATATTTCGGGTATTTTAATGAGACAATTTGTGATGCCCAAATGGCATAGTGGGGGTTCCCCATCTGGGTCTGGTAAGGGTACAACTTTGTGGCAAAAGGTTCAAGGGGAAGATGCTGTCACAGGTGACAGCAGGTCATATCCAGGGAACAGCTCCCACTGCCAGACTGCTACAGTGGGTAGAGGGGGCAGGGGCCACTCCAGGTTAGGGATGCTTCAGCAGTCCAGCTGGCACAAGGGGTAGTGTCCCCAGATAACAAGTGGCTGGGCCTCAGAAGCTCTTGTCTATTTGTCCATTCAATTACCATGGGCTGTATGGCCCACCCGGGTAGCTAGTAGCCCCTTTTCATGGGGGCTAATGGATGAATGGAACAACTAAATTCTTCAGACAACAAAGGCAAAAACAGGATAGGAATGACATGAGAGTCAATGAGTCAAAACATTAAAATGAGTGCTTCTGAGGGGGACACTGAGCAGAGGCCCAGGGCCACACCCATTGGTCCTCAAAGGCATCTGAGGAGCCAGTGGACACTGCCTGGTGGTATTCCACTCAGAGGTATGTGCAGACCAGTGGCAGGAAAATGGCCCCACAGTCCCTGAGCACCATCCCAGCCAGAAATTCTTTCCTGGTCATGTACAGGAACCACTTGGCCAGAACAAGGAGGAGATTGACCAGGAGGTCCTGGGACTTTGTGGGGCTATGGATGGGGTATCCAAAAATTAAAAGTTCATCCAGAACCTCAGAAGGAGGTTCCACCAGTTGAGGAGGACCTCAGAAGGATGAGGGTGGAGCATGAGCTAAGCCACTGGGCCACCTTAGAAGTGCCTGTATATTTGTATCCATCATATTCGCATGGGTCTTAAGGCCCTCCACCCATCTAACTAATAGTCCCCACAGTGTGGGGTCAACGGTTGAAAGATACAACTTTTTTTTTGGACAACTAATGAAAAAACAGTATAGGAGTGACATGGGGGGTCAAAGGGTCAAAACATGTGAAATAAGTGTGCCTGAGGGGTACACCGAGCAGAGCCCCCACTGGACCTCAAGGGTATTCAAAAAGTGGGTGGACACTAACAACTGGTGCTCTGCCTCTAAACATGCATGAACAAGTAAGAGGAATGCGGCCCCACAGTTCCCAGGCACCTTCCCAACCACAGCCTCCTCCCTGGTCATGTACAGGGCCCACTTCACCAGGGCCAGGAGGAGGTTGACCAGGAGGTCCTGGGACTCGGTAGGGCTGCAGATGGGGTGCCCAAAAAATAAAAAGGTGGGGGGTAAAGTTCAACCAGAACTTCAGGAGGAAGTTTTGGAGGTGGAGGTGGAGGGGCTGGACCCTGGTGTCAAGTGTCATGTGTACCAGGTTCTCCCTCTCCCCACAGAAGGGGAAAGAGACCGGAGTGTCTGTGAAGCTTACCACATTCATGTCCATGGCAACAGCTCCATGGAGGAGCTGCCAGCTGAGGTCCCCAGTGGCTTGTGGGATGAGGTTGTAGTACAGGCTCAGCCACTAGGACACCACAGAAGTTCCTGTCTATTTGTATCTTCCATATTAATGTGGGCCTTAAGGCCCACCCAGATAACTAATATCCCCTTTGTAGGGCCAAAGAGTGAAAGATACTACTAACTGGGACAACAAAAGCAAAAACAGGATATGAGTGATGTGGGGGTCAAAGGATCAAAATGTGAAAATAAGTTCTCTGGAGGAGGATACTGAGCAGAGCCTCCTGGGCTGCACCCACTATTCCTTAAAGGCATCCAAAGAGCTGGTGGACGCCAGCCAAGTGACAGGAAAGTGGCACTGCAGTCTCTGGGCACCTTCCCAGCCAGAGCCTCCTTCCTGGTCAAGTACAGGGCCCTCTTGGTCAGGGCCAGGAGGAGATTGACCAGGAGGTCCTGGGACTTGGCGGGGCCATGGATGGGGTGACCAAAAACAAAAAGGTGGAGGGTAAAATTCAACCAGAACATCAGGAGGAGGTTCTGGGGTGGAGGTATAGGGGCTCTCAAGGGTCATGTGTGCCAGGGTCTTCCTCTGCCCACAGAAGGGGAAGGAGACCAGAATGTCCATGAAGCTCACCACATACACACCTGTGGCAATGGCTCCATTGAGAAGCTGTTAGCTGAGGTCCCCAGTGGCTCATGGGATGAGGGTGGAATACAGGCTCAGTCACTAGGGCACCTCTATTTGTATCTTCCAGATATCATGGGCTTTAAGGAACACCTAGTTAAC
Organism: Crocodylus porosus; assembly: GCF_001723895.1. Taxonomy (NCBI): domain Eukaryota; kingdom Metazoa; phylum Chordata; order Crocodylia; family Crocodylidae; genus Crocodylus; species Crocodylus porosus. The sequence continues at coordinate 130,929,785 of NW_017728906.1, read as the reverse complement.
TAATAGCCCCCACTGTGTGCGTCCAAAGTTTGAAAGATACAACTGATAATTTTTTTTTTGGTGGGGCAACTAAGGAAGAAAAGGGTAGTAGTGATGTCGGAGTTAAAGGTTTAAAATATGAAAAGAAGATATCTAGATTGGGACACTGAGCAGAGCCCCATGGGCCGCACACACTGGTCCTCAAAGGCATCCAAGGAGCCTGTGGACACCACCCATAGATGCTCTGCCCAGAAACATGTACAGACAAGGGAGAGGAAAGTGGCCCTGCGGTCTCTGGGCACCTTCCTGGCCAGAGCCTCCTTCCTGGTCAAGTACAGGGTCCACTTGGCTAGGGCCAGGAGCAGGTTAACTAGGAGGTCCCGGAACTTGGTGGGGCCGCAGATGGTGTGACCAAAAACAAAGATGGGGGGTTAAATTCAACCAAAATCTTAGGAGAAGGTTCTGGAGGTGGAGGTGGAGGTGGAGGTGGAGGGGCTGGACCCTGGTAATGTGTGCCAGGGTCTCCTTCTGCTTGCAGAAGGGGCAGGAGACCGGGATGTCCATGAAGCTCACCACATACATGTCTGTGGCAATGGCTCCATGAAGGAGGTTCCCAGTGGCTTGTGGGATGAGGGTAGAGTACAGGCTCAGCCACTGGGGCACCTCAGAAACCCCTCAGAACAAGTAGTCCTGAGCTGCTTGCCAGGACAGGTTTTTATACTGCTAGAACCAACACAGCTGCTGGCCCCAGGCTCTAGCTCCCCCTGGCTACAGATCAGGGAGGAGCTGGGAAGGGTTATTTTGCCCCAAATGGCACAACTTGCCTCACACCAAAGTGCATGTCCCGTTACATGTGCTGAGGCAAAAATCCCTGGCTTAAATTTGTGTCACTCCTACTTGAGCTGCTGCAAGTGCATGGGACTGTATGTGTGGAAGTCCCCTTTGAGGCAATTTTAGTGTTGTCCCATAATCTAATAAGGTGAAGTTTCCTTTCCTATTACTTCTGTGGATTGCCTCAGTATCCTGCTGAATTATTTAACCTGGGTTTGAAGGCCCAGCTTTGTAGCCACTTAGGATGGACTGATTTAAAATGATATAAACCATCATTATAGAAACCTTAAATAACCAGTTTTAATATTGCCTTGTGTTTGTGCTCTTTCATGATTACCCTGCAGAAAGTTTCCCACTGGTTGGTATAATTTTGGTACTAGTTGCTACCCAAGTTATATCAACTGATATTTATGTAAGTGGCTGTATTGCACAACAAAGCTTTTCTCCAGAATATTATCTTAGGAAAGATGAATGAAGTATTACTTATTTACTATGTTATTTATGTCTACTTCATTTAAATGAAAATTAGAATTCAATTAAAACGAATATAATTTTTTAAAGCTTTTTATTATGCAAGTAAATGTCCCTGATAAATAAATGGGAAAAGTTATTAACAGGTTGCCTTAAAGTTAACTGATTTATTAAGCAAAGAAAGTATTTTGCTCATTTAGTTTTTTTATCTGATTCTGTCTGGTCATCCTGTAGTATACCTCATTCTTATATACCATATCTTTATTCAGAATTTGGTATCCTGCTCTTTCAACTCCTGATAGATTTCTCAACTTTAATAACTGGAATGAAGAAAATACTTTCGGCATCTGCAACAGAGGCTACAGCTGTTAGAAACTGGTTTAGGCTTCAACTAATTCTGATTTTATGGGTTTAGTCAGTGTTCCTTCAGCTCAATGTTCTGTCACTTGTTGAAACTTTGGCAGCAATCATGTATTACTTGGTTTATTTAATTTAAATACATTTGATTGCAGTCAGATGTCAGAATATCAAATTTAATTCTAAGATAGATTTTTAATATATTGAAATAGAATAAAACACTTTTGACCTTGACAGAGAAGGGGCTGGATAAAGGGTTATCTTGAAGTTCCTTCCTGTGCTACATTTCTATGATTCTGTCATCCTGTCTTCAAATTGTTTTAAGCCTTTTTTCCCACATCTTTATGGTTAACTGGTAATGTAAAAATATACAAAAAACTTATGTTTACAAATAACTTATGTTTACATCTAGATAATATTCCTTTAAAGCCTGGGTTTTATTTATTAAGTTTTGTTTGGTGGCTTCTTCTTTGAGAGGTGGGAGGGAGGGATACCATAGGCCATGAATACATGTTCATTTCTACTAGCGGAAATTTCTCAGAAATCCTGCCCAAGGAAGGAACAATACAGACATTCAGTCTGTATCTTCCCCCTGCCCCTGCTCTCTGTGCCCTGTATAATCAAGTACTAAATAAATGCACAGTAACCGGAGTTACTGTGTAGTAGTACCAGTGGATGTCTTTTAAAGTGATACTACTGCACACTTGGCTAATAGCATTGCACAGTAGTGTATTAGCACTGTCTCTGCTGTGACACGCTACTGCACACTATTATTCGGCTGTTGTGCAGTCAGCATCTCATGTACGCACCCAGTGAGAACCAGGTGGGTAGCAGCTAATGGAGATTCCCCTAGTAAACTGAATGTCTGCATATAGTCATATTCTACAGGTGTGAAAATTGTTATTCATTAACAAATCCATGTGTTTCTGTTTCTTAAACTTAGTAACTGCCTAATAACTGCTGAGCAATACTACCACTTCCCCCCATTTTTTTCCAAACTTATCTGTGAAATTTTAATAATGAATAAGTCTAAAGATTGCAAAAAGAACATACCTTTAAGATGGATAGTAAAATCTAGTTCAGGTCATTATAACCTCCATTTTTATTAATTAGGCTGTGGGTGTCCTGTGGCCTTCTGACATTCATGCAAATATCATTAGCCAGCACTGTTCCTCAGTGACAGTCATATTGCTACAGTTAAATCCCAGATTGGTTATTTGCATTCAATTTGGCCCAACTCTCTGTTCAGAAGTGGCATTGACACAATGCTGCAGATTAGGAGCGAATGACCTTAGCTCTAAAATACCTTGTGCAATCCCTTTGTCTGCTTGCCTGGTTCTAAAAACCCACTATTAGTTTTTCATCACACACTTAATGTTTTGTTGTTGTACAGCCATGAAACAAGGATAAGGACTTCAAAGTGCTAAACGGTATAAACATACAAAGGAACCTGATAGTCCTCCCCTGAAAGAGCTACATTCTGATTTAAGGCAATAGGTAGGTAAACTCAAGAGAGGGATCATAAAGTAATAGTGAGATAAATACGAGCAGTCTGATCCACAGCAGTCACAGCACACAAGCTGCCTAACCACTGTTGAGTTTTTGAAGGAATTATGGTCATATGCAAGAACCTGGGAGGCATAACAGCCCAGGTAAGAGTATTAAGGAGAGGTCTGAAGGACAACAATATTAAGGTTTTGCGGGTATGAACAAGGAGTTTCTCTTATACACAGAGGGAAAAAGGAAAAAGTTTTCAAAATATAAAATAATTCCAAAGCCTACTCACAACTAAAATAAAAATGTAGACATGTCTGAATACATGAATAGAGTCATTTAAGACCAGGAAGGACTATTCCTAGCATTTTGCCTGACTTTTTACATGCCACAGATAAAAGAATGTTACCCAGTAAAAAAGGTCTTGCAATGTTGACTACCTTGCATTGATTAGGTGTTCACACAACCTAAAGCTATCCCAGTAAGCCAAAAAAACATGGAAATACAGGAATTTAGAGGACACAGACCTGCTAGTAGCTGAGAAAGGCAATCATATCTGATCTCTTCGAAAGAAAAAAATTCTACCTGGCAGATTATGAAATGGCTCTGGTTTTTGTGAATGCTGCAAATGGTTCTGACCTATTTTTTAAAAACATCATCACCACATACATAGACTGCTAAAGAAGCAGAAAAAATAAATGTGTTCCCTTGGATGCAGAGTGCATGTGAAAGCTTTTATGTTTTTAAAATGCTTTCTTTTAGAGGATGTTTAATAAATGCAGAAGATGGGAAAGGCAGAATTCCCTCCTTCCCCACTCCCCTTCAAAGTCAAGATAATAAAAAAATGCTTCCTATAGAAATGAGCTACAATAGATTCCAAGAGTTCAGTGACTTTGAAGACAAATGCACAGCCATAATACACAATAGTTCACATTCAACATTGGATGCAATAATTATTTTAATGAGCAAGATAATGGTTAGTCAGGACACTGGGGTTAGACTGTTACTGTATCAGAGAAAAGCTTTGTGATTTTTGACTTCAACATAGACAGTCCCCAAAAAGGGACAGAAAGGGCCTACATTTAATGGTCTGACAGCTAACATATTTAATACACAAGAACACAATGTCCACCAGGCACTGTCCCATTCACTAAATACAAAACTGAATCACAACATCCCAATGGAGTACTGGTGCTTCAAAGGAATACTATCTTCTACTCCAGCACAAAAGCTGTAGCAAAATTCAAAAACATGAATTAAATATATAGTTCAAAGCATTTATACACAATGAACTCTCTTTGGCTAAATGCAATCTTGTCACACCTCACATATTAATGCATAAGTACCTTAATCTCCATTGTGTCATTTGCATAGTTATTTGCAACTGTGCAAAGAAAGTAAGAAAATGTTAGCATCTCACAATAATAGATTTGTATTCACCATGGACAAGTCACAAAAGCAAATGCCAAAGCAGGGCAGAATTAGGGCCAAATGTAATACTCCTAGGATTTTTGCTTCTTTCTACTTTTCCCTTTGTTGGCTGTAAAAGGTGGGAAAAACTGCATCACCTCACTTGTTTGTGAGACACTGGAGAACACAGGCCTACACTTAGGCCAGATCCTGGTCATTAAGGGCACCTACACACTTGCCTGACGCCTGCTCCAAAGCACGCAAATTAGTATGCATCACAGCAGACTCTATTAATCACTAATTAGCACACTCCAGCAGCCTTGTCATCACGTGTATTCAGCATCCCCATGCTTCCTTTTTCCCCGTTTTCTTTTTTTTTTTCTATCTGTAGCTTTTATGTTTTTTTCAACCTTTATCTAGTCAGGCTGTGACACTCCCACAGATATATTATGGAGTACTAAAAGATGTCACACTTGGCTAACTTCACATTACTACATATTTAAAAGAATCATTTATGTAGCAACAGCTAGTATGTATTCCTAAAACTTTCTACTCTAGTATATGCATATAAGAGAAGCCATTGAAAAAACAGTCATAAACCTAAATCATTTTACCTCCTACCTTCCAATCTCATCTTCAGGCTTTCAGCATTCTAAGAAGAAATCATACTCCTAGAAAAGAGTGCTGTAGTATATAGAAACTATAAAAGGACTCATTACATGCTCATTTTGAAAAAACAATGTTGACTTTTATACCTCCAATGTAGGAGGTACTGTGAAGAATCTGCAATTACCCGCATGTGAAGAGGTGTCCATTTTCTCCACTTTGATTCCTGATTTTGAAAACTTCAGTAATCCTCCAGCTGCTTTTCTGCTGAAGAAGGTGTTACAAACCAATGACCTGGTTTCTGTTACAGGAATGAAAAATTAAAAGAAGGATTAGAGGGTAAAGTTAAAATGTATGTCTATTCCTGAACACAATGATCCAAATATGTTATGCTTTGTCTTAGAGCAGGACAGTCCAACTTCTAAGCGACCAGGGGCCACATGCCCCAGAGGGCTTCACTAGCTGGAGCCATGCTAGTGGGAGCCATGCACCATAGGCCCCTGTGACTGCATACCACATGCCTTCCCACTGCACCATCTCCCTACTGCTCTCCACACATCTTCTGACATACAACACATCCCAGTACCCCCAGTCCTACTGCACTACGTGAGCCCCTAGCTGCCCCCTCCTCCATTGCACTGCATGTCCAGCCACCACACCACTGCACCATGCACCCAGGTGCCCCCCTGATGCATTGTGCACCTGAACAACTCCCAGTTGCACAACATACTCAGGCATGGCCTGCTCCATGCCTCTCAGGTGCCCTGAGCTACAGGCTTCCTAAATACTGCTGGCTACACATTGCACTGCCCTCCCCAGCTTTGAGGAAGGGAAGTGAAAGGTGGAAGGAGAAAGAGGTCAGAGCCCTCAGCTGCTTCTGCAGGCAGAGCAATCAGGGAGGAACAGCCAGGTGGCAGCTTAGGGGTTGCAATTTAACCTCTATCTGCCACCAGCTGGGCGGCCCTGGTCTCAGAGAATTCAGTACTTACTGAAATCTTCCCAAAACTGAGTCAGAAAAGAATTACTGATACTTATTTCTCTGCATTGAGGTAGAGCTGATGTTTGGCCTTAATGAAATGGAGCCTGCCCTACTTTAGTTTCCTTAATGGGCTTGTTTTTCAGTAACTTTTTTGAACTCAGCCTCTGAAGTTGAAGATATTAAGGTACCCTGTAGAATAACTTAAAATAACAATACATTTAAATTGGTTCTTTCTGCCTAGGCTAGCAATGCATTACATTTATTCCTAGTAACAGTATTTTTTCATGTACGTTGTAGTTAAGGGATCCCAAAATGATGGACAAACTACGTGCAGAATCCCTGACTGCAGCTCTTACAGATGTGAAGGACAGTGGCCATGTATAGATAGCATGCACCACAAGAGTGGAGAAAAATGAGGCACTGTGGCTATGAATTATGGGGCAAACTATTACTGGTGGAAATAAAGATATCATAGGAATGAAAAGATGCAATAGGAATTTAAGACTTTCTGCAAATCTATTGGGATTTTAGTGCCGCATGCAGGAGACAAAGAACTATATTTTCAATGGTATTTATTGGCAGAAAACCACAGCTTGATGATTAGTGGTATTTGCAAGTGCTTAAGATAGTTAAACAGCTAACTTAAAATTGATCTCAATGGAAGCTAGTGACCTCACATATTCAGAAAGCTTTGAAAATTCCATTTGGTTCCTCTGTATTTCTAGGCACCAAAAATATTGAAAAGGCCCAAAAGAAACTGTTGCAATTTCCCTTGGAAAATTAAAGGGATCAGGCAATACCAGGAGCAAAGACCCTCAGAACTGATATCTAAGCAATCAACCTATGCTCTTCATACCAGACCGAGTTACTTATGGAGAAAAACTGAGCATTTAGAACTGCAACTGTATATATTTCAAAATAGCTGAGACTTAGTAAACATGCAGCAAATGTACATATCCAAAAAAGATTGTAATATTATGTTATGTAATGAATGACTTGCTTTCCCTGTGGAGAGAAGGATTTCTTCTCTGTCTATGGAGGGCATGCATATTCTTCTTTACTCCGGACTATGAGTCCACTACTGACAAAATAATCTCTCCTCCCCCACTTGCATTAGCTACCAGCAATTGGGTTGAGTAGTGACCTCACGGCAGGCCTGAACGTGTCCTTCAGTGATGTGCTCATGCCTTCTGCCTGGGGAGAGCCTTACAATGGTGCTAAGGGGCATGTAGGAAAGCACTCAGGTCCCCTCCGAGCCACTTGAGATCATTCCAAAACTGTCTAAGCTACCTAATTTCCGGTTTCTAATAACCCAAAGTATGAGCAAACAGGCAGAGTTTATTTTGTCAGTGGTGGACCTTTGGTTGTGATGAAGGCTTTATAGACATAGTGTAGTGTTCATCTGTATACAGACTGGTACAGAGACATGACCTTGACAAAATATATGGCTGGTGGTTGTGTATGAAAAAATGTAATGGAAAACTTGTAGGAACAGAGGAACAGTGCCAAAGGAAATGTTAAAAAGATTGTCCTTAGTGACAAAGGGAGCTTCATTTTTACAACATAAGTACCGTATTACAAAAGCAGTTCTGGACTTCCTTGGGACTACTATGAATATGTTTATAATATGATTAGGCAGGCAAAGCATTCCTAAAGTGCTGCATCACTAGTCTTGTGACTGTTATACTGCTGTAGTGGGACCTCTTAGACTTCTAGTGGGCTAAAATAGCACTACTTGTAAGTGAACTTATGTCTTACTTTGAATGAAGCAAGACTTGCCAGCTGGTGGCATGAGGCCTGAAGGATGATATTAGTGTTACAGATAATGACAGATTTTTACTGGCTTTACTTCTTCTAGCTCAGCTGATAGCATTGCAATTTTTTTAATCTCATGGTTCAAAATAGTTCCCTCTTCACCAAAAACAATGTAAGACACTTAGCTGATCAAAGTGAGGACATTAATGCACATTTGTGAATCACTAATATGGTTCTCTCAAGGAAGTTGTGAAAGTATTACTATAGGACTACCAAACATGGTGCTGTACCAGAACGGTTAGGATTTCTGGAGACATCCAGATTTGCATTTTCTTTGTAGTTTCATTAACATAATTGGAAAACAGATTTAATTAGTGTTTTAACACCATTAATGTTTTATTTTTACTCTCTCAATTTCTAAAGAAGCATTTTGCACTTGAGTAAGGTACTGAACTGCCATTCCCCTAGAATAAAGTTTTTTTGTATCTGCACAATTGAAAGCGCAAAGGAAGTGTTAATACAAGTCTTTCATTCAGGCAAGTAACATTTTTGAAGGTGACTAGTGGTTTCAAGTGCTGGATTTTTTTAATGCCCAGATGAGATTAGCACGTTAAAAGGGCATGTTTTTCCAAAGAGAAGTTCTCAGAAATTTTATAAATAATAAATTGTTTCAAATTAGGCACTGAAAATCACTAGCCACTTTTGAAAATCCTGGCTATTACTTCTGTGGTTTAGGAGACACTTGAGTCTCTGTGGAACATCTCTGAGAAAGAACATCTTTTTGGTGATGTTCCTTGTTACAGTTCATACAGAACTGTACTTCATGCAAATATGGTATTCTCTTTGTTTTAATTTATTAAGGCAGAAATGCAGGTTTGTTAAATTAATGATCCTGAAAATGTTTGCTTTTCTGAAAAAAAAATGAAAATCAATTTATGCTTTCTGCACAGCTATATTTCATGTGTGGCTTTATTTTTTAATCTCTCAACATGGACATCATTTTGATCCTGAACAACCAAATTGTATTCTGTCGTGGAATCCTTGCTTTTTTAGACCAGACTGCCAAGTGACACTACACATGAAGATTTTGCTAGTCTATTAAAAATATGCAGTCCCATTTCTTGCAGGACTTCAAACAACAAACAGATGGTAACTATGTTCAGTCACGATTTATTTTCGAGCACCAAATCATGGGTGGTCTGGCATAGGAATTGGTCTCTGTGGGAGAGATAAGGATCCCAGAGCTAATCACCCAATCTGGAGGAAGATACTGGAGCAGCATCTCTAATGTGAGATAGGGTCAGCCTCCAGAAAGTCAGAAGCTGAGCTTCCAAGTCCAGGGGGGGAAACCCACAGGTCAAAATCCACACACAGAGCTAAGCCAGGGGTCAAGATCAGAACACAGATCCATAGAGGAAATCCAAAGCCACAGTCTGAGGAAAAGCTAATGACTGGAGTCAGGAACCAGGAAAACCAGAGATCTCAAGCAGAGCCAACCCTAGGGGTATCCATGGCTTGGGGCATAGCACCCTGTGTGGGGTGGGGGGAGGGGGGGAGGTGGTGAGCAGCCAGAGCACAGAACGGGGGGGGCGGGGAAGTGGCTGGAGCACAAAGCTGCTGGTGCACAGTGGCCACATGGAGGGGTGGCACCCTCAGCAGATCCTGTATGTCCCTGCCCATGGGTCCCCACAAAGCGCAGGGCCCGGGGTGGTTACCCTGATTCATCCCCCACCCACAGGGATGGCTCTGATCTCAGGAGTCAGGAGGCTTGCCTCAGCAGACAAGTCAGAACAGTTTACTGGCTTGGAAACCTACAGCCCCAACTTGTACTAAATGAATAGATGGCATTTCCAGCAGCCAATCAAGAAGTTTGCTGTTTGTGAACTTGGTCAGAGCTCACTAGCTGATGGCTTACTACAAGCGTAGCTACTGAAGAACTTGGCCCAGTTTGACCTGCCTGATCAAAGTCCCTAACACCTTAGTCAGATATTAAATGTAAAGTAAATTGGGGATCTAGGAGTAAAAGCCTTAGCATTACATTAAAATTCTTATATTTATGGCTAAATCCAAGAGTACTGAGGTGCCTAACTTAGGCAAAGTTTAGTTACCTAAATATATACAAAATACAAAAGGTGCCCAGATTTCACTAGTAAAGTGCTGGTGAAATCTACTGTGCATACCAGAACTGTTACTAGTATGTTACTGTTTTTGTCCATTCCAGAAGTCCTGGCATTTTGACTTAGCTGTCCACCACAGCCCTTATTTATATTGTCCAGGGCTATGTGGAATTCATAGACACTTTGATGCCCTCTCAACACCTAAGTTCCCTAAAGGATCCAAATATGGGAGGCATTCTCAAACCACAACTTTGGAATCAGCTCTAAACATAGCAGCCCCAGTTAGATTCATTATAAAATACTGGTGCTGGTGGTGCTGAGGGTGGGAACAGTCCCTTTTAATATAATAGTGCAGTGGTTAGAGCTCTCAACCAAGATGTAGGAGATACAGGATTTATACATTCCTCAGCCTAAGAAGGTTGAAACCTACAGCTTTCAATTCTCTTGCTATGGGTGAAGCCATGCTAACTATGAGTTAGGCTGAGGTAGGGGCTATCTACATCCCTTCTGTAGAAGCTGTGACTCAGCAATCAAGACTACAAATGGAGCCAGTTACAAAGTAATCAAGATGGAGCATGCTTCTGCATCTCCATGATAAGGACGTTCCCCTGGAGGAAGTGAGATCTCGACTGCATTCACTGATCCAAAAACAGTTTACATAATTTAACCAATGATTCTATAATTGGGGAAAAAGCATCAGTCCCTGAAGCAGAAACCAGGACCTCTGTCTCCTAGGAGACTGTCCCATCACTGAGTTACAGAATCAAACTCTCTCTATGACTCCAACAATCTTATATTCTTGTCTGCACAAGGGCACAGTTTGAACCTGGAAATTGCCCCCAGTCCACATACCCTCATGACTTGAGCAGGACTTTTAGAACATTCTTTTGGGAGGTGGGAGCAGCATGTTTGAACCCTTTCAGGTTGAGGAGAGTACTGACACTGGGTCTTCCATTTGCAAGCAAGTACTTTCCTTAACCAGTAATTCATTATCAGGGATCCTGGCTTTCCTTGATTAAAAAAAAAAAATCCCCAATTTTCGGGTTAAAAAAGGTCACCTGAAATCCACATTTTCCCCTGATTAAACTGAAATGCCACTAATATATATATATGTGTGTGTGTGTTTGTATATATATAAACCACTTCATCAACCTCCTGGATACTAAAAATCACGGACTAAATATAGACACTGGATTTATGACACATTATAATCTGCCTGACATCTGACTCCCCAGGTACCTCTCCACTATTCATCCCCTTTCTCTCCCCCACACCCAGCCTGTCTCTCACCCATTGACTTCTCAATCTACATCTTTACTGACTGCCTGTCTTGGAACTTAGCTGTTAGTAGCGCCATGTAACTACTTCAGAGGCGCCTGGAATTGCTAATGTCCAAGTTATAGTATTGTTGGGTGAAGGCGAGATAACCTAATAAACAGCCAGAACAAGTCCCAGCCCAGCCTCTGGCTTCTTTACTTTTCACTCCATGAAAGCACACACCAGCTGCTGAAACTTCCACAGCCTGATGAAAGGTTTTTGAACCCAAAAGCTTGCTTAAAATTTTTTTCCAACTATTTAAGTTGGTCTAATAAAAGATATCAGATTCACCTAAAGAACCTTGTCTGCCTATGTCCTTAGATCAACACAGCTACAACCTACATCCCTGTATATATATTAGTGGCATTTCACCTTATTTTATATATATATATATATAAAGTGGTGTGTCATTTTAATCACAGAAAAATGTGGATTTTGGGTATCTTTTTTAATCTGAAAATTAGGGATTTTTTTTTTCCCCAGAGAAAACCAGGATCCCTGGTCATCATGTATATGTCAAGTGGAGGCAGTGCTACAATGATCACTGGTTGCATCTTAAATGGCAAAAAGTTAAGACAGTTTTTTGTACCCGAAGAAAAGACAGGATACCAGACAGAAAGAATCAAAGGAAAGTAAGGATGGAAGGGACCTCAACAAGTCATCCAATCCACTACCTTCTCTTGGTTTAGAGGCCTGTACCAGATGTCCATCATGACATGACCACTGCTGCTCTCTCCTTTGACCTTTAGCCAGAGGCTTTCAGCAGGTCTACCTTTCTATGGAGGAGGGTAAGCCTGTTTTAATGGATGGAGAAGATCTTTTTCTGTGACTAAGGGACTGGATTAGGAGCAATGGTCTCAAGCAACATCAAAGGAAATTTAGGTTGGGGATTAAGAAGAATATTTTTCTCTCTGAAGGCGATCATGCATTGGAATTGACTACTTAGAGAACTTGTGAATCTCCATCCTTGAAAATTTTCAAGAGGAGGTTAGGCAGGAATTTGAATGGGATTGTTTAGTCAGGGACAATTCTGCCTTGAGCAGGGTTCTGAACTAGATGACCTGTGAAGTCCCTTCCAGCCCTACTTTCCTATGATCCTACAACCTTCAGGTATTTGAAGACTCTTACCCTAGTCTTTTCGTCTCCAGAATTCTTCTCTTCTTCAGCCCTTCCTCATAAATCATGCTTCCCAAACTTCTCATATGTTTTATCACTCTGATGGACTCTCTCCAATCTATCCACATCTTTGTAGAAGTGTAGGGTCTAAAACTGGACACAGCACTCCAGGTGAGGTTTTACCAGTGCTGAATAGACCCAGAAGAATCTCTTCTCTTGATTTGCAAGTAGCATTCCTCTTACTACAACCCAGTAAACTGTTGATAAGTTTCACAAGGAAAGAACACCGTTGGCTTATATCAGGTTCCACTATAACCCCCAAATCCTTCTCTGTAATAGTGTAACCTAGCCAGTCATTCCCCAGTCTGTATTTGTGCATATGATTATTCTGTCTGAAGTGCCAGACTTTTCATTTGTCCTTGCTGGATTTTACCTGATTGATTTTGGACAATTTCTCCATTTTATCCAGATCATTCTGGATCCTAGCCCCATCTTCCAGAGTGGCTGCAGTTCCATCCAACTTAGTGTTATCCAGAAACTTGTTAACTGTGCACTCGTTCCTAATAGCCAAACCATTAAGAAAGATACTTAACAACACTGGACTCAAGACAGACCCTTTGAGAACTCTACTTGATACTTCTTCCAAACTAGACATTGAGCCATTGATAATTACATCATTATTTGCAGCCTTTGCCTTTCTATTGGCTGAATTATGTCAGCCCTACTGGGAATGCTGTGTTGTGAATCCCACTCATAGTTGTCTAAGTCTTTCTTTTCACTGTATAGTGAACTTAAGACTCATCTACATGGTCCACTGCAGTGCCATATGAGCACACCTGTGTTATTTCTAAATGAGTTGGCTCAGATTCTAGAAGCAGGAGAGTCACATTAGCTCAGTCTTCCACACAGACAAATTAGCCTTGCATGACTCTGAATTGTTCTATGTAAATACACTCTTAGAAGCCTAAATCAAGTTTGTGAATTCCACTCCCCACACTGCATCAGGCATGCTCTAAATCCCTTTTCAGGTCTGGACCTTAGTCCTCCTGCTTAGATTATTTTAGCTATTATAATAGAAAAGCATGTTGTTAAGTTGAAACTAAATTATGGCAACACAGTGATGAAATGGGTTGATAAATAAAAGCTGTGTGTGACATATGCTTTATTTTGTTTTGTTTTATTAGCTGAATTGAAGTTGCATGATCATGTAAACTTGTATATAAACATGTTTTTGAAGAGAGAGAATTTATGGAGGGAAGGCAAACATATGAAAAGTCAGAAAGTATCAAAACATACTTGCAAGTCTTTGCAAATAAGTAAATAGCATTAACTAAAACCCAATGCTTGTTTAATTCACATTATGTCAATTAAGTCAATTCACATTATGTCATTATGTCAGTTGTTTTTTGTTCACCATGGAAGATTAAAGATGCAAATAAAGGAAAAAATATCTTCAAATTTCTCTTTCTCCAAAAACAATAAAAAATGATTTAAAGAAAAATAATAAGTGTTGAATGGGTAGCATAAAAAGACAAGGTTTCATAATCATGATGAAGACCTAGTTAACAGGTTTTTTATAACCCATATTCATCTCCATCCATGGTAGAACCTAAAGCACTTGCCTAAAAATAAATAATTTCCTCCTGCAAAACATCTGATTCATTAACCTTTGTTTTATACTACTGTTGGATCAGTTTTGGTATTTAAAAAATACAAACTATTTAGAGGACACTGAGTTCTGGAAACAATGCCAACTACACACCTTGTTTTTTTTGGAAACCTTCTTCTTGTCTTTGATCTTTCAGGTGCACAAATGTGACTTGGTTTAGCTGATTGGCAGGGATCCTGGTTTTCTCTGAGAAAGAAAAACATTCCTGAGTTTCAGATTTTAAAAAGTAACCCAAAATCCACACTTTTCCATGTTTAAAATGAAATACCACTCTATGATAGATAGATAGATAGATAGATAGATAGACCAATCTATGATTCTGTTCCCAGCTGGCAGAGCAAGCCAGCCCCAGCACGGCAGCAGGGCATATCCCACCCCCCAACTGCCCTGGGAACAGCTCACTCTGCCCAGCAGGAGCTGAGCCCATCCTAGTGGCGGTGAAGTATACTGTGGCTGCTGGGAACGTTAGGGCTGTGGTGCTCGCTCTGCCTGATGTGTCTGAGGGGCAAGGCACTGTGCCCAGCCTCACTGCACTCTTGCTTTCCCATGTGCCTGAGGAGCCACTGCATCCTGGGATGCTGTAGGGCTTCAGCTTGGACAGAATAACATCCTGGAGTTGCCACACCATAAGGGAACAAGAACAAAATTAGGTGGATTAGAGATAACCCTGCTCTGGAGTGGCATAACTTTAAGATTAATAATGAGTAGTTTAAGCCACTCTAAAAGTGTTTACATGCAGCCAGTCCAGGGGTTAAGAACTCCAGAAACTGCCTAAAATTACCAGGTAATCATTAGCCTAGAGCCTGGACACTTATTTATGTAAGTAATTGCAGAAATGTTTTTAGATTTCCTGTAGTACATATGAACATTAATGTAAGCTGTGAGTAGCCCTGCTCAGCACAGTAGGTATGTGAATTAGAAAGGCTCAGGTCTGGTTTCTCAAAACTTTTCCTGCATCTATCATACACTGAGATATTAGAAATTTAAGAAATAGATGTTCACAGAAATAACTAACAATGAGTCAGTAAAAAGGTGTGGCAATTATAACACTCTGACACATTCTCAGATGGAGTAAAGTGCTTCAGTATATTCTACTGAAATCAATCACATTGGCCACAAAGAATTTAGTAGGAAGATGAAGGTGATAATAGTAATTGCCTGTTGCACAGGTTCTGGGGCAGCTTCTTAATCAGAAGTTGTTAAGATAGTTGTTTGAAATGTTGTCACTGGACAGGATCTTTATAAACAAATGAGCAATCCCTACAGTACTAATGATACCAATTTATCACTGAGCTTCAGTTTGTATGTTTTTTAGTTTGCAATCTGTTACAGGAAAATGGCAGTGGTGGTTGACTCCTTTTTAATGAACATTTTAAGTACATAATTTTACTCCATTTGTGCCAGGAAATTGCCCAGACACCTTCATTAGAAATAAAGCAAATCTGTTCAATACTACTCTGAACAGCAGGCACTATATGCTTTATTGAACAGAAAAGCTTTAACAAACCTTATCCTGTACACATGTTCATTCTGTCTAAGTCTGTTTATGTGCTTACAAGTTTATGAAAATGTGGGTGCTACTACATAATAAACAGTATTTTGCTAGTCTACTTTGTTGGGCAGGTGGTTGATTATATGGTATGGGATATTTTTGCAGGTGGTATAGGAAATCGTATATACCAGCTGCTGCACCCACTGAGTAACACTTTGCTAAATGACACAGCACCAATCATACATAACAACATCTAATGACTCTAGAGTGATATCTTTACTGGATGCATCTTTACCTCATTGAGAAAAACCTTCCAAAAAGAAAAGACGTTTCCCTACCTCTGTTTCTGCTGCATGCTGTATTATGTTTGGGAAAGAACATTCATGGCACATATAAGCAATTCAAAGAAATATTGTAGAAAGGAAGCTAGCACAGGAGAGATGCACTGTTTGCTCAATGACTTGGCATGTTGCCACCAGCACTTGGCATAAAATACTTTCTGCTGACACCTGAGGTATTAAATGGACAAGGCACTGGGCTCCCAATATAATCACTAACTATGTAGGATCTGTACTGCATAAACAACCAGATGAGCCTTGTACACAAATGATAGGAAATAACATTTGAATTATTTTACATAAATCTGAAAAGGTAATAGTAGTAGACTATTCCTATTAGGACTGTGTTTGAATACTATGATCATAATTGAATAAGATTAAATGTCCTTTATTGTATATCAGTCCATTGGCTGCTTCACCTATGACAATGATCAGTGTGATGAAACCCATAAAAAAATCCCCTCAATTGGTACTCTTCTGGAGGAAAGCCAAAGTATTTATTGCTATTTGTGCAATTAATAGCTATTTTGATTCCTTGGTTTTTTTTCAGTAAATAGTAGATAATCTGCAAATTTTTAGCTATTCCCTTTAATTAATGTAAGTGGAATTTAGCTGTTAGTAGCACCATGTAACTACTTCTGAGGCTTCTGGAATTGCTAATGTCCAAGTGATAGTATGGTTGGGTGAAGGCGAGATCACCTAATAAACAGCCAGAACAAGTCCCACACAAAAACTTAGGCAATTAAATGGTTAAAGCTTCCCTGACAACATATTTCAAAGGGTAGAGGAGAGAAATTCTTTTTGACAGCACATAACCTCTTCAATTTGATATAGCTTTAACATTGCAGCAGTTTACCTTCATTCATGTTGTCAGGATAGCTAATCCTGAACACTGGAACCCTCTGTCCAAGGAAGCACATGCAATGCTCTGTTTCTGAGTCAACATGCTTAGATTATAGTCCAAAAGTGGAATAGGATTAGACCACAGGGTAAAGGTGCATATGCTACACCACCTGAATGAATATAGCAGTTGTTTTTCTGGTAAGCTCTCTGGAACAAAGAAACCTCTATAGTAAATGAGAGGCAAGAGACTGGGCACCTGGAAACCGGACAATGAATTCTGTAAGTATCATCCTGCTTCACAAGTCTTGGACCATTCACTCCACTGGAAGCTGCCAAGTCAGTGAAGCTGGCTTGAGTTGCTACATGCAGTGTTGTTTCCTGATGTGACTGGTGAGGGATAACAAAGTAATTTTAGCAACATTACCACTTTCCTCCTTGTTATAAAATCCCTTGTTCTATGTAAGAAGAAAGCAATGTTCTCTGTGCTTCCTTGCCTTTCCAAAAGACACATTCAGGTCAAGATCACATGCTGGGGATGAGGCTTCTAAGAGAAGGATGGGAAGCCTATCACTTCAGACTTTTCAGATGGGCTGGACTAAACAACTGAAAATGTACCATCAACATAAGAAGATCAAGAAGAGAGTGGATATTAAAATAGATTGAGAAGATAATATGGATGAGCTGAAGGATCCCTACATCTTTTCCATGTCCAACTTCTAGGAAACATAAAGGAAATGCCAAACCTCTATTTCCCTTGTTAAATTAGTCAGATTAATTAAAAAATGAAAACAAAGAAAACAGAAAAAAGGAACACTTAAATATATGCTTTTTATGATGAGAGAGCAGAAAAGGTGACCGATTTTTTGCTGACTCTGGTCCACCTTTTATTTTCTTTAGCTATCCAAGACTTTTTTTTGTTCCAAGACGCTGGCAGTCCTTTCAGAAGCATGTTGACAGCTTTGAGCTGACAGAGAATCATTATAAACAGTGTTGAAGATATAAAGTCACAATGAGAAAGGAATTCATGTTTACAGTAGTGGGGACCACACACTGTGATAGTTTGCATTAGAAACTCAGCAGGGGTAGTATGAAAAGCTGTAGCATAATAGTAGATATGGGAGCTTTTTCATATGAATAGGTCATGTTTGTTCAAGTACCTGTCTAATATGTCCCAATCACAAAATATTATCATATTCAGTAGGACCATTATTGCTGCTACATTGAATATGTAGCCTCTTAATTCTCCCAGAGCTCTCCACATATGAAAAGGATACAACCTCTAATAATGGATTTTTTCTGACAGCGTCAGTAGTGCATTTCAGTGAACATTGGCA
The DNA here is from genome assembly GCF_001723895.1 of Crocodylus porosus. NCBI lineage: Eukaryota > Metazoa > Chordata > Crocodylia > Crocodylidae > Crocodylus > Crocodylus porosus. Next base: position 130,911,677 of record NW_017728906.1, on the reverse strand, counting down.
CGCAAAGAAAGAATGGAGGCATATACGTAAATAGATCAAAACCATATGGAAAAAGTATCATGCTAGAGCAAGGTTATTCCTTCAGGTAATTAAAAATTGTTAAGCCAAAATTCTGAAACAAATCTTTGAAAGAAAGAACAAGTGAAGCTTTACCTCTAAGCTCAGGAAAAAAATACTTTTAATGTCATAATGAGTGGGGGCTTATAGCAGCTCAAGCCAGCTTTAAAATCCAGAATCCACACCCTGGGGGATGCATGCACAAAACAAAACTGCAGGGCTGAGAAGAGATTCTGCAATTTCATTCTTTGAGATTATGAGATGAACTGTAGGCAATTTGAAATTACAAACAAATCTCTCAGAGAAGGAGAGATCAAGCAGCAAAAGTTTGATTCAAGGTCCTTGTTGCATTAACAGAAGCCACCTCACCTACATTGTATTATGCATAAAATGCCACCCTAAAAGAATGTTAAGGTGCAATGTAAGCACCTTATTGTATAGGACAGCTAGGGACTTGTTACAATAATTTTGGGTGGCTCATGGAGCTCTTAACCCCTGAGTTGTCTGCACATTAATTATCACCTTAAAGTTTTTTTAAGTACCTGTTACACAGCTCCAAATTACATCACTCCATGACAGGATTATCTCCAATCTGCACTTACCCAGCTGTTGTTCCAGTAAGGTATGCTGCTCCTCACAGATGTGCTGAGTAAGTTGAAGTCTTCCAGTATCCCAGGATCTCTCACACCCCTGCCTGTACAGCAGGGGCAAAAGCCCATCCTGGCTCAGCAGCCCTCTAGTAGCAACTCACAGCTCCAGTTCCTAATCCTGTCCCTGTTCACCAGGCCTTTAGTGCCAAGTCACAGCTGTGCAGGTGGGGGACAGTCAGCAAAGGTTTCTAAACTAAGGGTATGACTGCTACAAACTCCAGGCTAGCACTAACAATGATCAACATTTGTGAGGCTCACAGCACAAAGTACAAAGCCCTTACTGTGTATTAAATCTGTGCAATGTTCTGCAGTATTATAATTAGAACATGTTTTGAGATGGCACATGATAATGTTTACTACGAGTGTGTGAAGCTTCGGTTGCTGATTTGATTTGGAAGATTAAGCCCAATTTGGCATCCAAATATCTGAATCTGAATCGAATTAGGAGACCCATTAATCTCTCTGAATTGAACTGGAAGCCTCCAAATGGATTCAAAAAGATTTGATGATTCAGCCATGGACACAGCTTTATATGTTTTTTCTACATACCTCAAGGTACCAGACATAGCTGATGAACACTGAGATGGTTGGGTGATGGAGTGTCCCACGGGAGTGTGGGCGAGTCCCCTATATGATTAGCGGTGGACCCAGAAGTGGACCAGAAATACTTCCAGTCCACTTCTGGGTCCACTGCAGTGCATGGGGGGGACTGCCCTGCTCCCTGGCTCAGTGACTGGTACTACCTGGGTCTGGGAGGGGCACCTGGAATCCCCCTGTGGCCGATTGCTGAGCTTAGAGGGCACAGCAGGGGGTCCCCCACACACTTGGTGGCAGACCCAGAAGAGGACCAGAAGTACTTCCACTGCTGAGCGTGCAGTGCACCCCCCCACACTTCCATGGGACACTCCAGCAGCCCCACCATCTCAGTGTTCGCAAGCCACTCCTGGTACCTCGGGCTATCATAGAATCATAGAATCATAGAATAAATGAGTCGGAAGGGACCTAGACAAATCATCTAGTCCGACCCCCTGCCATGGGCAGGAAGGTGCACTGGGGGTGGCAGGGGTCATAAGACCCCAGCCAGGTGCCTATCCAGTCTCCTCTTGAAGATCTCCAGGGAAGGTGAGAGCACCACCTCTCTGAGATGCCTATACCAGGCTCTGGCCACCCTTACAGTGAAGTAGTTCTTCCTAATATCTAACCTAAACCTACCCTCCTTCAGCTTGTGGCCATTGTTCCTGGTGACCCCAAGGGGGTCCCTGGTGAACAGACTTTCCCTGAGTCCCTGCTGGTGGCCCCTGATAAGGTTGTAGGCAGCCACAAGATCCCCCCTCAGTCTCCTCTTGCGGAGACTGAAGAGATTCAGGTCCCTCAGCCTCCCCTCCTAGGGCTGGCCACGGAGGCCCTCAACCATACAAGTGGCCCTCCTCTGGACCCTCTCCAGGTTCTCCACGTCCTTCTTGAAGTGTGGCACCCAGAACTGGACACCAGCTGTGGCCTGACCAGCACCGCATAGAGGGAGAGCAAGACCTGTCTGACCCGTTAGTGATGCCCCTGTTGATGCATCACTAACAGGGTGCGGTTGGCTTTGCCTATTGCTTCATTGCATTGGCAACTCATATTCATCCTGGAGTCAATCCTGACTCCAAGATCCCTCTCTGCCTCTGTGTTGCCAAGAGGATCAGCCCCTAACCTATAACCATAATGTTGGTTCCCTCTCCCCTGGTGCAGCGCCCTGCACTTGTCCTTATTGAACTGCATCCTGTTCAGATGCGCCCACTTCTCTAACCGATCCAGGTCTGCCTGGATGCGGTCCCTGCTTGCTGGTGTATTCACTTTACCCCACAGCTTGGTGTCATCAGCGAACTTGAACAGGGTGCTCTCCACACCCTCGTCCAGGTCGCTAATAAAGATGTTGAACAGCACTGGCCCAAGGACCGAGCCCTGGGGGACTCTGCTGCCCAAACCCTCTCAGGTCTGTCCACCACCACCCTCTGGGTGCACCCCTGGAGCTAGTTTGCCACCCATCTGACCGTGCCACAGTCCCTCTCCTAGTGCGAAAGGTTTTCCTAATAACCAACTTAAACCTACCTTCCTGCACCTTGAGATCATGGTTCCTTTAGTAGGCCATCTGTCACTACTGAAAACAGTCTATCTCCATCCTCTTTGGAACCACCCTTCAGGTAGTTAAAAGCTGCTATCAAATCCCCTTTCAGTCTTCTCTTCTGCAGACCAAATAAACCTAATTCCCTCAACCTCTCCTCAGAAGTCATGTACCCCAGCCCCCAACCAATTTTCATTGCTCTCCACTGGACTCTCTCCAGCTTGTCCACATCCTTTCTATAGTGGGAGCCAAAACTGGACACAGTCCTCCAGATGTGGCCTCACCAGTCCTGAATAGATCAAAATAATTACTTTCCTCAATTTTCTGGCAACGCTACTACTAATGCAGCCCAGTATGCCGTTAGCCTTCTTGGCAACAAGGGCACACTGCTGACTCATATCCATCTTATTGTCCACTGTAACCCCCAGGTCCTTTTCTGCAGGACTTCTGCTTAGTCAGTCAGTCCCCAAGCTGTAGCAGTGCATGGGATTTTTCTATCCTAAGTAGAGGACTTTGCACTTGTTGAACCTCATGAGATTTCTTTTAGCCCAATCCTCCAATTTGTCTAGGTCACTCTAAATCCTACCCATTCCCTCCAGCATATCTACTACTCCCCCCAGCTTGGTGTCATCTGCAGACTTGCTCAGGGTGCAATCTATCCCATCTTCCAGATCATTAAAGAAGATTTTGAGCAAAACCAGTCCCATAACTGACCCCCAGACCCAGCACTGTACCTAGACTCTTGGCGGCCTTGGACAAACTTTTAGTTTTGGGCTCCCATTCACCAGAGAATGATAATAATAATCAGGCAACAGAAAAAGAATTACCATTTTTTGGGCCCCCTTTCTGACCAGGTCCTAGGAAGCCACACAGTTCACCCATGCCTGTGTCTGGCCCTGCTCAGGGAACTCTACTTTATACTGGCTGCCAACTAGACATCGAACCATTGACTACTACCTGTTGAGCCTGACAATCCCAATGGTGATGGAGTGTGCCTTTGCATGCCTGAAGACACACTGGAAGCCCCTAGAGGTCCTCCTCAAAACCAGACTGAGGAACATTCCCAGTTCTGTGGTTGCTGTCTGCAACCTCCACAATATATTTAGGTTGGGGTTGGGGGTGAAGTCTTTGTGGAAACCAGGCCAGCTTGGGATGGACCCATGCTGGGGGAAGCCTCTGGCACTTTAACTCCTGCCCAGGATGAAGCCACACTGCTGGCTGAGAATCCCAGAGAGGAACACTGTACCTTTTATGTGTTGTAGGTCTTAACACTTTCTGTTGTTGGGGAAGAGAGGTAGAAAAGTGGAACATGGAGGGGGAGACTGAGGAATGGGAGTGCTCAAAGACGCATGGGGAACAAGGTCCAGGCAGGTCCAGAGAGGTGAGGCATTGGTCAGGCTACAGTTGGAGTACTACAGTCAGTTTTGGGTGCCATACTTTAAAAGAGATGTGGACAACCTTGAGGAGGGACATTCATATGGTTAGGGACCTGCAGGTAAAGCCCGATGAGGAGAGATGGAGGGACCTGGAACTCTTCAGCCTCTGCAAGAGAAGGCTGAGAAGTGATCTTGTGGCCACCTACAAAATCATTGCGGGGGGGAGTGGCAACAGCAAGGAACAGGGATTCTCTGTTTACCAGGGCACCCCTTGGAGTAACTAAGAACAATGGCCACAAACTGACAGAGAGCAGATTTAGGTTAGACATCAGGAAGAACTTCTTTATGGTAAGGGTTGCCAGAATCTGGAAAGGGCTTCCAAAGGGAGGTGGTGCTCTCCCCTACCTTGGGGGTCTTTAAAAGGAGACTAGACATGCAGCTAGCCGGGATCATCTAACCCCAGTGCTCTTTCCTGCCCAAGGCAGGTGGTAGGACTCAATGATCTTCTGAGGTCCCTTCCAACCCAAACATCTATGACTATGAACAAGTAAACCTGCACTGGAAGTTTGTGAGGCTGGCTAGGAGAACATGCGCTATTGAATGGGTCAAGTTTTTGAGAAACACATGTTCTCTCCTAGACCAGAAGCACAAAAGGGCTCAATTTTCATAACTGTATAAACTTTGTTTCTTCAAATGCACTTGAAATAAGCACTTGAAAACAAAGTCCATCATGCAAGACACTGTGAAGAGGATAATATTCCTGACACTGTGCTAAATATGCTGTGGGATGCTTTTGGGTCCACCCAAATCCCTTATCTACAGGATCCCTGATGTCTGGGGGAGAGGTCCCTGAGAGATCTGTGGCATGGAAGCATGCCCCCCACCCTGCTCTGAACCCAAGTCTGAGTCAGGTGGCTTCAAGGAACTTGATAGCTGAATCTCCATACTCAAGTCTGGTTCCACACTGCTGGAGAGCTGGGTAGTGGCAAATAACATCACAGTCAATCCTCCAATTTCATCATCAAAGTTCAGATAACTCTTTGTGGTGCTATCTCCCTATTCCTGGGGTGTAGATGCCTGGGAGGTTCATGGCATTACTTGTTGCCAAAGGGCAGGGTCACCCCTGCTGAGGCATTTAGCAAACATGCAATTCAAACCCCTATTCTCTCTTTGGTGTCCAGGTATGCCAGGGGGTGCAAGACTGCAGCCAGCCAGGGTGGCTGGAGAATGGGGAAGCATGCAAATAGCATGCAAGACCAGCCTCCTTTTGCTTTGACTGACCATCTAGCAGCAGTTGCTGGCTATGGAAGGGTGGGGGAGGATGTGCAGCAGGTGGCCAGGCTCCATGGTTGTCAAAGAAGGTGTGAGGCTGGTACCATTGCCTCTCTCAGGTGGGGGAGAGCAGGTGGCTGCAGGTGGCCACAGCTTCACAGTCATGGTGCAGACATATTCCTCCACAGCCACAGGAATGACTGCAACATACAGGAGAGACACATGGGTCTACAGAACTGATTTCTGGACCCTTTCTGAGCTTCTAGCCAGCCCTTACAACAATGCCAGGAACTGGCAGTCCTAAGCTGCAAAAGTCTGCTGAAGAGGTCTTAGTAGCTCCTCTGACAGGTTCTGCCAGAAGTCATAGGCAGCAAGCCAGCTGTCAGTGGAGCTGGCTCAGCATGCAGAGGGCTTTCCTGAGATCATCCAGCATCTGATCTCACTAGTACCACCAATGTTTTTGGCTACAGGATATCCTTTGAGCAGAAGTCATGTCCTTGGGATGTTCTTCATCTCCTTGGGATAGCATCAGCACTGGAACATTCCAAGTGCTTCTTGGCCAAAGCAAACTCTGAGGAGTGAACAAAGTAGAAGCGACCTTGAGTATTTTTCCATAGTTGGCAGAGAATTTCTGCCAGTTCTGGAATCCCCATTCTCTGATAACTGCACAGACAAAAGTGCATTGACAGCATAGCATAGACCTTTTTTTTACAAGCTCTAGGATAGTATGAGAGAAAGCCAGCACATATTGCTCTCACTGCTCATTTCCATGGGCAAGCAAAATAAGAGCAGGAGTGAGCATGGTAAGCACTTTCTCATATAACTACTGTTAGCAAGCTACCCTTCATATAGGTTCCCACAGGTGGGTGGGGATCACCATGTGTAAGGTACCGCTGCATGCTACCTTATCTGTTGCACTCTCAGAACATTGCTACTCTAGCCAATGTCATCCTTGCAATAATCTTCCGGAAGCATAGAGTGGAACTCTTTGAAAATGGTAGTCCCACAAGATATGCTCCATTGCTTCTGCGAACACTCATGCCAACAGCTGCCCTAGTCATATAAGGGAATAGTCAGTTATGAAGGCTCCCTGAGAAAGGTGATGATTCTATGGAATGTATGTGAGCCTTTTAAAATCTTCCTATGCATCCTTTACAACTTCACAGTTTTGCCACACCTCCTAGCAATGAAAGGAAAAATTGGTCTAATCCTGAACTAGAATTACTTCACACTCCCCCCTTGCAAGCTCTCCCCTAAAGAATTATGCCCTAAACTGTGCACTATGTGAATGATCTGAGCCTGCTGTTGCCATGACCCTCAGCTGTGAATGGGATCTGGAATCCTGAAGGACAGCAGCTTTCACTGCCTTCCAAAGCAGTTGCACCCAGTGTCTCTGGGATGACTGAGGTGGTTGCCATGATGGGACCCAAAGAATGGCAGTGTTCCCTGGCACTGGACCCACTTTTACCTGTTCCCCACAGAGAAGTATAAAAGACTTCCACCAGTCATACCAGCAGTGCCTTTGCAGCACAGTTATACAGGCTGGTATGGGGCTGTGGTCTATTCTATATCTCACCTCCTCTCAGATTTATCATATCTGCTCACACTCAGGTGTACCTAAATAAAAACATTTGATTGAGTGTACCAATAATATAGTGCCCTTTGGTGGGGCCAGGGAGGCATGGGGGAGGGGCAGAGATTTGGGGTAGCAAGGAGATAGAGTCCATTCTGCACTCCCCTTAGTCTTGTCTTTACCTCCTTCAGCCACACCTCTGCTCAGGCTCAGATGCACCTAAATAAAAGCCTTTGAGGGTGTGTTTCTGTGTTCTGGTGCTCCAAAAAGCTGTTCCCAGGGGTTGGACCCCAGTTGTGTGGGTGAGAGTTCTGTGAAGCCCACCCTTAGATACTGGCATCAGGAATTCAAACACAGTAGTAGTAGTAACCTATATCTGTGGACCAGAAGGAAAGTGGACCCCCTCTGAAACCCACCGTAATACCCCAATGTGCATGAGACATATAGAAGTAGGTAGGCTGCAAACTGCCATTGCTAAGCAGGGTTGCCTGGGGGTGGTTTGGATTTCTAGTCACAGCCTGACAAAGGGTTTTTAGACCCAAAAGCTTGTTAATTTCTAACCCCCTCACAACTATTTAAGTTGATCTAATAAAGGATATGAGATTTACCCAAAGAACCTTGTCTCCCTTATGGAGTATTAATTCTAACTGGCCAAGCCATGTAGCACCTTAACTGGCCCATCAAGCCTTAACTGGGCTGTTGGCCCCTGCAAAATTGCCATAGTCCAAGCATGGGTGCGCCACCAATTCTCATCTCCTCTATACTGCGAAGACCACAAGGCCTCTTCTAGTAAATTTCAGGGACAGGGAGCAATCTGTACTGATTCTTACCGTCACACCTAGGCACTTGCCTATGCTATAGATAATAGGAGTGTATGAAGCAGACCCTATTCAATTCAAATTTGGATTCAGCCCAAATTAGGGACAATGATTTGATTTGTTGATTCAGATCACTGTCCCTGATTCAATTAAGCCAAATTTGAATCTGAAGATTCAATGCTGATTCAGAGAAGCAACAATTTGGACATAGACACAGGTTTAAAATTTTTTTCTACATACTTTGAGGTAACAGGCATGGCTCATGATCCCTGCAATGCTGGCCCAGATGGAACATCCCATAGGAGTGCAGGGAGCAAGGGGAGGGGCCTCTATCTGCTCGGCAGCAAACTGAGAAGTGGACCAGAAGTACTTCTGGTTCACTTCCAGGTCTGCCAGGGAGCACACTGCCCTCCCCCCTAACCTCCCTGGTTCAGTGATCGGCTGCAGGGGGACCCCGGGTGCCCCATGCCCAGATGCAGGAGGCACCAGTTGCCAAGCCAGGGAAACACGGGGGGGGCGGGGGGAGCACTCTCCAGTGCTCTCCCCAGCAGATGCAGAAGTTTCATAGTTTCATAGTTGTTAGGGTTGGAAGGGACCTATTAGATTATCAAGTCCAACCCCCCTGCCCTGGGTAGGAAAGAGTGCTGGGGTCAGATGACCCCAGCCAGGTGTTTGTCCAATCACCTTTTAAACACCTCCAAGGAAGGGGACAGCACCATCTCCCTTGGAAGCATAGTCCATATTTTGGCAACCCTCACTATATAGATTTTTTCCTGATATCTAATCTAAATTTGCTCTCTTCTAGTTTGTGGCCATTGTTTCTAGTTACCCCAGCAGGTGCCTGAGTAAACATTGTATCCCCTATTTCTTGTCCCCCCCCAGTGAGTTTGTAGGTGGCCATGAGATCACCTCTCAGCCTCCTCTTGTGGAGGCTGAAGAGATTCAGGTCTCTCAATCAGTCAACATAGGGTTTTTTTCATAGGCCTTTAACCAGATGAGTGGCCCTCCTCTGAACCCTCTCCAGGCCAGACTCATCCCTTCTGAAGTGCAGTGCCAAAACTGGATGCACTACTCCATCTGTGACCTGATCAATGCCACATAGAGGGGAAATATCACCTCCTTAGACCTGTTTGCGATGCCCCTACTTATGCAAGAAAGGGTGTGGTTAGCTTTACGTTTTACCTTATAACACTGGTGACTCATGTTCATTTTGGAGTCGACTACAACTCCAGGATCCCTTTCCGTAGTCATGCTACTTAAAATGGTCCCTCCCAGGCTGTAGGAATGTTGATAATTCTTCCTCCCCATGTGCAACACATGACACTTGTCCTTGTTAAACTGCATCCTGTTCTGTTTGGCCCATTTCCCCAGTCTGGCCAAATCAACCTGGATTCGCTCACTGCCATCTGGTTTGTGTACTTCTCCCGATAGTTTGGTGTCATCAGCAAACTTGGACAGGGTGCTTTCTACTCCCTCCTCCAAGTCACTAATGAAGATATTGAATAGTACCGGTCCCAGGACTCCACTGCCCACGTTACTCCAGTTAGAAACTGACCTGTCCACCACCACTCTGGGTGCATCCCCTAAGCCAATTTTCTACACACCAGACTGTATAATAATCTACATTGCAAATGTTTAGTTTATTTATAAGAACTGGGTGTGACACTGTGTCAAAGGCCTTCTTGAAATCTAGGTAAATCACATCTACCTCTATTCCTTCATCTAAGCATTTTGTGACCTGGTCATAAAATGAGACAGGTTAGTCAGGCAGGATCTGCCTGCTAGGAACCCATGCTGATTGCCTCTTATCATCATTTTACCTGCTGGTCCCCTACAAATGTGATCCTTAACAATTTTCTCAAAGGTCTTGACAAGGATAGAGGTGGGACTATCCGGCCTGTAGTTACCCAGTTCCTCCATCTTCCCTTTCTTGAAAATAGGGACCACATTGTCCCTTTTCCAATCCTCTGGGACCTGTCCTGAGCACCACGAGTGCTCAAACAGTTGTGCCAGTGGCTCTGCTGTGACACCAGTTAATTCTCTAAGCACTCTAGGATGAAAATCATCAAGACCTGTTGACTTAAAAACATTCAACCCCTCCAGGTGCTCCTTTACTATGTCAGCACAACCAGTTGGTGGGCTGGTATCTATACTGGGCTTACCTAAGGTCCCAATGGAATGCATAGTTGTATTTGTGTTCAAGAATACAGATGCAAAGAAATCATTTAGAAGCTCTGCTTTGGCCGTCCTATCTGTTACCTGTTGTCCTAGTTCATCCTGAAGGGGCCCTAAATTACTCTGCACCTTCTTTTTGCTTCCTATGTACTTAAAAAATGACTTTTAGTTGTCCTTAACTTTTGCTGCCAGCCTAAGATCCATTTCAGCTTTGGCTTTCCTCACTGTTTCCCTGAAAGCTCAAGCCTAGCAGGTACACACCTTCTTGGTGGCAGCCCCCTGCTTCCACAGCCTGTAGGCCTCTTTTTTTCCCTCCAGGCTCTCCTGGATTTCTCTGCTACCCCCTTTTATGTGTACTGGGATGGTTCTTTTCTGTGCCTGCAGGATTAGCTCCACTGAATCAGGCCAAATCTCTGCCAAATTAAATAAGGGACTGAAGCTTCGTACAACCCTAATGGAAAACCCCCCAAAGCCCAGAGTTATGTGCGACCCCCAGAGCCCTGAGTCACCCCTAGACCATATACCACTCCTAAAGCCCTGAGCACCCCAGGGGCCTCTAGTCACCCTTTCCCCTTGAGTTTCTAAATTTACCAGTGGCTGAGACTCCGTTGTCCATGTCTACCTGCTCAATGAAGGCCTCATCTGAGCCGTTCCTATCTTGCATAGCCTGGGTCTGGTTCTGGGTGGGGAGCAAGTCTACTGAGCAGGCATCCTTATGTTCCTCCATGGCTGTTTTAGTAACAAGTTGTAAAGAGGTAACTCCATCATCATTTTGGTTGTTCTGCTGCACCAGGTTCACAGTTCACAGTGTGGTGGGAAGTAACAGCATCATCCCCCTCAAGGATCCTCAACAGCTCCTTAAAGAAAGAGCTCACAGTCCTTGAGGCATCCAAGACCTTGTTGGCATCCCTGCCTTAAACATATCATGACTTTAGGCAGTTGATCTTAGTGAAGATTTTCCAGCAATCCTGATGGTACCCCAAAGGCACCAGTTGGGCTATGATGTGCTTGTATACCACCTGGTTTTGTTGGATGATATAGGTGATGGTACAATGGTTCTTTCCTCATCCTGTAATGCAAAGAGGTCCAGCACTTCACCACTGCTCCAGTTCACAGACTTCCTGCAGGGTTCTGAGGATGAAATCATCTAGTTTGTTCAGTTCACAAAGCTAAGTGGTCACTATTCACACTGGAGTGCTCAGGAAAAAGTGCCAAGCTTTGGTGGGTGGGGATACTGTGTTGCAGGAACTACAATTCCCATGGTGGCCTGTTCTACCCACTTGGGCAGTAGAGTTGTGGAGGGTGGATAGATAAGCTAATAAAGTCTGGATGGAAAGGTAGCAAGTGGTGCATCCTGGGATGCTTGGAGGACCACAAATTGCTTCTATTATCTCTGTGGAGTAGGCTTATAGTAGCTGAACACATGTTCCTAATATGATTTGCAGATGCTTCTTGCATGAAAAATCATAAGTTTGCTAAGATAAAAGTAGCACACTTAGAACACACTTTGCTATTTGAATGCATAGTTGCTTGTGTTGTGCATTTAACAAATATTAAGAGTCCCATTTGACAAGACACTAAAACAATCAAAAGTTAGTAAGTGCCATTATTATATTTTATAACAACCTTATGAGAAGAACAGAAACTAGTATCCTCTTTCCCTACACATGAGGACCCAAGGAACACAAAAATTAAAAGTGAAAGTATCCAGTAATTGGGGGTATGCAATTTGACATGCTCAGAGGTAGATTTGACAGCTTAGCATTATGTAGCATTTTATATATTCAAAGCAGATATCACTGAGTTCAGTTATAGTTGTGATTGCTCAGAACTTCTGTATATTGGGACCTTGGAGTTTAAGTCCAGTATCTGTAAAATGAGTCATGGCCAGAATGAGTGCTAAAAGCACTCTGCTTTGCAGTTAAGTGGTTTGGCTACAAGGTTTCTTAAAAATGGAGAAAGGTTTGTTACATAGCTTAGGTTAGCTGAGAAAGAAAAATCTCAGCCCTCTAGTAGCTACTTATAAAAGGTCTAGTTCAAGTATGAGAATCACATAGGAACTTTGTAGGACAAGCCAAATTGAATGGCGACATAACTGATTCTATTGCCTTAATTATGAGCAGGGAGAGTAGTTAATCATGCTACTCTAAAGTCAGGCAGAAGACTAAGTAATTTTGCACCTTATAGATTGAGTAAATCAGAGATGTGGTGCATAAACATTCATAAGCAATGAGATTACTTCATTAGACCATAAAATTATAGAATCATAGAAAATTGGGGTTGGAAGGGACCTCTGGAGCTCATCTAGTCCAACCTCCTACTCAAAGCAGGAGCATCCACAACTAGATCATTCCAGACAAGGCTTTGTCTAGCTGGGTCTTAAAAACCTCCAGGATGGAGAGTCCACAACCTCTCTGGATAACCAGTTTCAGTGTTTTACTACCCTCTTAGTAAGAAAGTTTTTTTTTCATCTGCCACCACTGAGAACAGTCAAGCTCCATTCTCGTTGGAACCACCCTTCAGGTACTTGAAGGCTGCTATTATATCTCTCCCTTAGTCTTCTCTTCTCTAGACTAAATAAGCCCATTTCCCTCAACCTCGTCTCATAATCCATGTGCCTTCTAAACATTTTTGTTGCCCTCCACTGGATTTTCTTCAATTTTTCCATAGCCTTTCAGTGGTGGGGGGCCCAAAACCAGACAAAGAACTCCATATGTGGTCTCAACCAGTACCAAATGCAGGTTTCCCATGATTTATGCGGGTTCTTTATCTGTGAATTCACTGTTGTGTGATGAGCTTATTTAGACCCATAATTCATTATATGCAAATTAAATTCATAGGTCTGTGCAAAGCTTTGGATCGTGATTCAGATTTGGAGATGATTCAGATGATTCAGAGACTGAATCTATGACTCTGAATTGAATCACTAGAGGCTTTAGGCTTTCTGAATCAATTAAGAGAAGATTCAGGAAAGATTCAGCAATTCAGAGATTGAGAGGGCAGGCTTTCTGGGGAAAAAGAAATTTAGAAGAGGGAGGGGGAGTAGGGAGGGAGGGGAGGAGGGGGAGCAGGGTGGGGAAGGACTGACATGTCCAGCTGGCTAGAGAGCATGGTTTCTCTCCGACTGCCCTTCCAATTATAGTGTTTGGGGGCGGGACATAGAGACAGCATAAAAGCCTCTGTCTGAAGGCTTGCTGTGTCTTTTGTGAGCTGGTGCTGAGTGAGCATCAGAAAGGTATTGTGCTGTCTGGATTGCTTCAGTCAGTTGCCTGCTCCCTTTTGTTGTTAGAAAGGATTGGATATAATTTAGCTTAGCTTAGCTTAGTTTATCTTAAAATCTCTTTACTTCATACTATCCAATTCATTTCTTTCAATTTATAGTTGCTCTCTTCCTTTTTTTTGCAAACTTTAAAGAAAGAAAACTTATTGTTTTCCCTATCAGTGTGTTCCATCACTCTGCAGGGAAGCACACACATTGCACACATTTATACACACATAGAAGAAGGAAAATCAGATATTCATAGAAGAAGTTAGATTATATATAGTAATTATTAATATTATTATAGTTAGTGTACATACAGACTGAAGACAACACAGAAGTCAGATAGAGATTCAGATTGAAACGAACACAGAACTCAGGGTCTTAGAAGAAGGAGATATATCATTTTAGGTACACATTACAACACAGAAGAAGAACTAGAAGTACAGTAGTAGTCACACATTCACATTAATAGAACATCACAGAAGAAGACACCATATATAGTTATTAATAATCAAAGCAGGGTCCAGTGCAGGCACGCAACACAACAGAACAAAACATGCAACTGAGTCACACTCTATATTCAGAATTCATAAAAAATAAACACATCCCAGCAGAGAAGAAGGCAAACAGCACACATTTTTACATAGGCCTGCATACTTATTAGTGAATCAAACAATCAAAGCAGGGTCCAGTGCAGGCACTCAACACAACAGAAGAAAATGCACAACACAAAAGGAGTGACAAACACACATACACCTTTTGCAGCACAGGAAAGATTAATATGAAGCATGCTGATAAGGCAGGTGCCAGGTCTTCTGGCAGGGGAGGAAGAACTGCAAGCTCCCCTGCCCCCCACCAAACACAGATGCATCTTCTTCCCAAGTAGCCATGAGGCTTCTGCTGCCAGTGGAAGCAAGAAGGTGGCAGCAGTACCTTTACCTGATGACCTTGCACATGTACCACCTCCCCTAACTATGGGCACCAGCAGCAGAATCACTGTTGCCTCCACCCCAATATCATCGCCCAGCATGAGCCTCCCACCGCCAGAGGAGGAGCTGGAGCTGGAACTAGGGGGAACTGAGTGCTCTGACTCAAGCTATTCTGGGAACTGAGTGGGAATCAGAGTTTGTCCTCCACACCTCTCAAACGTCCCCTAGACCCAGGTCTCCTTCTCCAGAAAGCAGCACCTTGGAGGAGATTGAGATTGTGGAGGCTCAGGCAAGTGGCTCAGCTGAGGCAGCTCCTCCTTTTGGCTTCCCTCAGCCTGCTGAGGAGGGGGATAAGGTAGCATCCCCACCCTCAACCCAGAAGTGGGTGAGTAGCATAGTGTGGGAGCATTTTGATCTGGCAGATGATCCCAGGTTTGCTATCTGCCAGCACTACCAGAGGCAGAACAGCTGGGACAAGGATGTGAAACACTTTGCCACCACTGTGATGCTGCTGCATCTCAGGAGGCAGCACCCTCTTGCCCTTCTTCCTGCTTAGCCTGGTACCAGTGTGACTGTGCCCAAAGGGAAATCCACCACTCTCTCCAAAGCCCTGTCCCCCCAAAACAGAGGCAGACCACCCTGGGACAGTGGGGGAAAGGTGGACAGAAAATGGGCTGAGTTACAAAGGCGAGTGAGATCACCGAGAGCATTGAGGAGATGCTTGCTCTGGATAGTCATCCCTTCTCCCTAGTTGAGTGGCCAGGGTTCAGGTGGCTCATAGGGCTTGTGGTCCCATCTTACCAAGTGCCCACATGCACCACCTTTAGCAGGATGGTGGTGCCCGCCCTGTATGAGGCATGCAGGGAGTACTTGAGGGAAGAGCTGTGCAAGACAGGGCCACAGGTATCCTTGCATTTCACCTCCAATATCTGGAGCAGCCAGGGTGGCAAGCACTCCTAGGTTTACCTCACAGGACACTAATGTGATCAGTCAGGCCATAGGTGGGATCTCCTCCAAGCCAAGGTGCTGGATGAGTCCCACATGGCAAGGGACATCATGGTGGCTATGAACCTCATGGTGCACAGGTGGCTCGCTGGGCAGGCCAAGCTCACTTGTGAGTTCATGGTCACTGACAATGGGACCAATATAGTGAAGGCTGTCTGTGATGCCTGCTGTGTGGCACACAGGCTGCACCTCATTGTCAGGGATGCCTTGGAGGGGGACAGGGCTGCTGGTGATGGCACCACCACCACTACTGCTACAAGCTAGCTGATTTCAAAATGCAGAAAGGTGGTGGGCTACTTCCACCACAGCATCAAGTGGGGGAAGATGCTGTCAGAGAAACAGTCATAACTGAGCATCCTGCAGCACAAAATCATGCAGGTTGTCAAGACTCATCGGAACTCCATATACCTGATGCACAAAAGGCTGGTGGAGCAACAGAAGGCCTTGCATGAAATGGCTTTGCTTGGGGAGATCGGGATCAACGGCCCCCTTAACAAAGCTGAGTGGGGTACCATCTCCCAGATCTTGATTCCAGAGTAGGTGCCTGCACCACTTCTGGAGGGAGTCTATTCCAGGCCTTGGGGGCTCAGACAGTAAAGTAGTTTTTCCTTATGTCCAGCTTAAAATGGTCTTCGAGATGCTTATGACCATTGGTTCTTGTTATCCCTCAGGGTGCTCTGGTGAGCAGACATTCCCTCAGATCCTGATGCAGTTAATTTCACCTGCCATTGTTTACAGTGGTGGACTGAGCCAAGGCTGTAGGAGAGGAGGAGGCCTCACAGGGCTGTGCTGTGCAGAGGGTGTCACCCACCCATGTCACGAGTTTTGCCTGTTAGCAGCCAGAGGTGCAGGGCTCCAGAACCCAGACTCCCTCTGCATCTATCTCATGACAGCTGTCAGGCTTCATGGCTGCAGCACGGCCTAGCAGGCATGGAGTAGTTTTTTTCATCCCCCTGTGCCCCGAGAGAGACACAGTTGCACAAGCACCCATGTCATGAGTTTTCCCTGTTAGCAGCCAGAGGTTCAGGGCCCCAGAACCCAGACTCTGCCTGCACCTATCTACGTGACAGCTGGCAGGGTTCATGAATGCAGCAGGGCCTAGCAGGCCTGCAGTTTTCACCCTGCTGTGCCTTAACGCACACACAGTGTCACCTATGTCATAAGTTTTGCTTGTCAGCAGTTTGAGGTGCAGTTTCCCAGAGACCCCTGCACCTATATCTTTGAAACGTGGGCAGGGGTGAGTGTGGACAAGTGGATCCCTGGGCAGCACAAGGCTCAATACTCACCCCAACTGCAGCTACAGTGACCCCAGGAGCAGCTGACACCAGCTGCCTCCACCAAGGCGTGGTGCAGCTGAGGTGCAGAGGTGAGTGGGGAGAGGTGGAGTATGGCACAACCCAGTGACTGCAGGCTGTTGTCACCAGCTGCTCCCAGGGCCGCTGCAGCTGGGGCTGTGGTGACTGCTGCTCTATTCCCTCTGCTTTGCTGCCTTATGCAGCACCAGGAGCAGCACCCCTCCTCCCGCCCCTTCCCTAGTCCCAGCCTCACTCCTTCCCTTTCTTCCTCCCTCACTGCCATGCATGAATGACTTGTGCCTCCGGCAGCTGGGGAAACACGGTGGTGATGGGAGCATGGCGGTGGGAGTGCAGTGGTGGGTGTATAGCAGCAGTAAGTATAGGAGCTCCCGCAGATCCTTCCAGTGCTGTCGGCAGCGGGAGTGGGGGGGTTGGCAAGTGCTGACCAAAGGTCAGCAACCCCCTGAAACCACCGCCAGCAGCAGCCAGTGGAGATGGCAGACCACCCGCAGATGCCACAGGGAGGGTTGGCAGCATGGTGGTGAGTGGCAACCGCCCACAGGTGCCTTTGTAGGGGGTACACAGCCACACTCAGGGGGTGCATGTGCACCCATGTGTACCCCTTATGAGTCATCTCTGCCACCATGGGAACCTATCCCTTTTTGTTACATTGTAAAGTGGGTTTGCTTTATGCAAATTTGATTTATGTGCCGTTCTTCAGGAACACATGTACACCATGAATCAAGGAAAACCTTTAGAGGAAGATAGTCACATCCCTCAATCTGCTGTGAACCATGGTTCAAATTACACTTTGACTCTTGTGAGGGAGGGGTCTACAAAAAAAATTAAACTGGTTAATTGATTAACAAGTCCACCTAAGTGAAGGAGCAGTCCAATCAGAGACTCTCTCCCCAGGTTATGATTTTCAAATCTTATAGGGGGTGCTTTTGTCTCTTAAGCGGGGGATCTTCCCCCCCTCCACCCGAGCTCCCCCTTAATTTGCACACTGCGGGCAATACTTCTGCTAATGCAGCCCAGTGTGCTGTTGGTTTTTTTTGCAACAAGGGCACACTGCTGGCTGATATTCAGTTTTGTGTCCACTGTAACCCCCATGTCCTTTTCTTCAGAGCAGGTGCTTAGCCAGTCAGTGCCCAGTCTGTCCTAGTACATGGGATAGTTCTGTTCCAGGTTCAGGCCTTTTGCACTTGAACATAATGATATTTGGGGGGGGTTCAATCTTCTAATATGCTATGAAAGGACTGCAGGAAGCAGAGCTTCTAAACAGAAAACAGTGATTAAAATACAAGGGGTACGAAAGGGAGGAAGAAAAAGGAAGAGGGACTGCTGACAAAGGAAATATTGGTAGGAGAGAGAAAAAACCATTGAGGGGTAGATGAAGCATAAAAGATAATTCAGGTAATGGAATAAGTCTCTTCAGTCTTATTTTAAACTGTATTTAACCAATCCAGTTGGTAGAGTATTTTTTATTCTGCAATTTCCCATTCAGATTCAAAGCAGAATTTCAGTAGGGGGCTAGGAATATAAGGTACCTAAATAACTTCCAGAATCTAGTTCCTAAATTTTAAACCTAAGGAAGGACCTTGATGTTCAAAAGTTCTCCCAACTTTATCCTTTGCCCATTGAAACATAACACAAAAAATCCTTGCTTCTTATATTTTCCGGACCATCATGGCTGTAAATACACTTCAACTCTACTGTAAATTGGCATTTAATTTTGCTTATGTCCTTTAGTGGACCTAATCTCAGTGTTTTAGCCACTGCCTTTGCATAAGGAAACGGCAAGGTCAGGACTAGAATTTGGCAGCTCCTCAGTACCAGTTTCCTTCTTTAGCCATTGGACCATGCTACCTCTAATATTCCTGAGCTAAATTGAACTCATTTAATTAAATGGAAATATTCCTCATAAAATGTGTTAAAACAGATTACAGAATAAAATATCCCCTACTTCTGAGGTATATTGCTACTCCAAATTAAAAATATTTCTTTTTCCTCAAGTCAGTTCTGCATGACTTCTCATTGTTACGTGCTTAACACAATATACTCAGCATTCAGCACCAGCAAGTAACAGTGGAAAAGGCTTAAATTCTGTAGATAACTAAATAAATTAAACATGCCACAACCTCTAATTGCCCACACAACAACTAAAATTAGGTTCACATAAGCAACATTTCTATGCTGTGCTATCCTAATTGCCTGGACTGAGAGGATTATAATTTGCCAAGCAAGGTGTTGTGTTATACTTCTTCATGTCTTACAGCTTTTTTGTAAAGGGCAACCAAGGATAGCCATTAATATTACCCATTAATCTGTATCCCCATTAATATTGAAAATAGATATAGGAATACCACTTTATTGAAATAAGCCATTTTTCTGACTGGGAATCTGCATTATTTTATATCCCAAATTAAACTATGCTATAAAGATAAATGTGTGATAGAAATGTGTTACATACATAAGTCATTTGAAACAAATGCAATGGGACACCAGCAGCAACAGTGATTCATTCTGATTGGTACATTAGTAATAGTCCTGTATCTAACAGAAAATCTCCACCATCAAGGAAGCTCCATTAAAAATGCTTTGCTCTGATTTGCAGCTAAACTGTGCTGCTATTTGCTCTCATCTGTGCTTTCTAATTATAGTCCATGAATAAGATTCTTCATTGGCAAAGTTTTGTCTCTACAATCCAGCAGAACAAAGCACATTGATAAACTGCTTGATGTCTGAAAACTGTCCAAACTTCAGCTTGGAAACTGCTTCCAATTATCTTCCAAAAATATTTTCCTTTTTAAATTTGAAGGCCAAATCTAGCTGTGTTGTGTATTACTGCAACTCTATTGACCAAAGCTTCTCAAACATTCATGCTATGTACTTGGGTTTGATTTGCAGTAGGTAAATACAAATCTTCTAAGGATCATTTGATAAGGACTGGTTAATCATTGTGGCTTGATTCAGTCATACATGCACTTAAGCATATGCATAATGTTAAACACAAGTGGCCAATGAATCAAGGTCTCAGAGCTTGATCAGCTCCTCATTGAAGTAAATAATAATTTTCTCCATTAACTCCTGCCAGCATTGGCTCAGTTTTTAACTGCTCAACACTGACTCTATAGATGAATCCAGACAAGTACATGTGCCCCTTGCAGCATCTCAGACCTCTTTGAGACACTGCAAGAGGCACATGAGGAACAAAAAAACATTGCCCCTGCACTGAAAAATTCCTGCTCACCCCTCATTTCCCCTGCTCTCCCCAAATCCCTGATTACTTCCTGGCCTGGTCCCCCACTCAATGGCCTGAGCTTACTGGCAGTGGCAGCAGTGATTGGGGTCACTTGGAGCCTTGTGGTAGAGCCCCCACCCCTGCATGCTGGGGGGGCAGTGGGGCTTGGCCCCAGCTTCCTGGCACTTGTGCAGCCTCTGCCCCATCTGGCGGGCACAGTCCGGCTTGGCAGGGCACTGCACAGCACTGTGTGCTGTCTGGCATCTCTGGCTGTCACCCAGGCTGGTGCCGTTCAGCTCCAGTGGCCCCCAGCTGCTAGAGGGTGCATGGCACCCTGCTGAGTCAGGCTGCACCCATGCAAGATGCAGCACTGGCAGCACATGACAGGCAGTCAGGACTGATCCCCGCTGCCCCCTGCTGTATCGGGGACTGTATCATGAGGCCCCAGTGGCTCCAATGGCTTCTGTTGCAGCCGGTGGGTGTGGAGATGCTAGGGCCAGGTAAGGCAGTGATTGGGGGCTGCGACCAAGTGGGGAAATGATGGAGAGACTGGGACAGTGAGCAGGAGCTGGAGCCAGACACAGGGTATGTGGGCCATGTGGGGGAGGGGCAGGATTCCCTGGGGAGGGCATGTGGCCCCTGTTGAGGACCTGTGGGCCCCTGTTGGGGGACTTTGGTCCCTGCTGGGGCAGCAATCTGTGAGCTGTGCAGCGGGGTTGTGCCCTGCAGTGGGGAGGGACCTACTCTCAACAGGAACCCACAGCCCCTCAACAGGGGCCACATATATATATGTACATCTAGTGGTCTTTTGTTTTACTTGTGAAAGAACATGGATTTGGGGGTACTTTAGAGTGACTTGGGGGGGGGTTTGGGGATTTTGCAATTTTTTAATAGGCAACACCAGAATTCCTACTAGTGAGGCAAGTGGCAGGACCCAAGCAGAGGAGCTTGCTCAGAGCTGGTACCTAGAACTCAGCTGGAGATGGCTGACTTCCTGGCCAATTGGGGCCAAGAGAACATTCTTTGACAGTTCAAAGCAGGCCACCACCCCGAGAACATCTTCCAGGCAATAGCTACCCAGATGACCAGGCAGTGGCACACATGACAGTAGTGCCGCACAAAGGCCAGCTGGGATGCCACAGCCCACTGGCAGCTGGCCCAGAGGTGCAAATGCCTCTAATGTCCATGAAGTCCCCATCTGGCAAGCATGCAGCTTTGTGGCCACATGCAGTTGCAGGAAGCAGCAGGTCACAGCCAAGCAGCAGCCCTCACTGTCAGACTGCTGTGGCGGATAAAGCGTTCAGGGAACTCTCAGAGCTGCTTCAGCAGTCCAGCTAGAAGAAGGAGTAGTGTCCCCAGGTACCAAATGGCCAGGTCCCAGAAACTCCTGTTTATTTGTAACACTCATACCGTGGGCACTAAGGCCCACCTGGCTAACTAGTAACCCCATGTAGGATAATGAGTGAGTGGTACAACTAAATTCTTGGGATAACTAATGTAAAAAAACAGGATAGGAGTGTCATGTTGGTCAGAGTCAAAACATGAAAATGAGTGTGCCCGAGGGAGATACCAAGCAGAGCCTCCTGGGCTGCACCCACGGTCCTCAAAGGCATCCAAGGAACCGATGGATGCCACCCAGTGGTTCTCTGCTTGGAAACATGCACATACAAGTGACAGGAAAGCAGCTCCACAGTCCCCAGGCACCTGCCCAGCCAGAGCCTCCTTCCTGGTCATGTACAGAGCCCACTTGGCCAGGGCCAGAAGGAGGTTGACCAGGAGGTCACCCCCCCACCCCCGATAAGCTCCTGAGAGTGAGTTGCCTTAAGCTGCTTCTCAGAGCAGCATTTTATACTGCTGGAGAGCAGCACAGGGCAGGTTTTTATACTGCTGTATAGGCTTTAGCTCACCCTGGATGCTGATCCAGGAGCATCCAGGCATGGTTATTTTGCCGCAAGTGGTACAACTTGCCCCACACCAAAGTTCATATCTGGGTACATGCACTGAGGCAAAAAGCCTCAGCTCAAATTTGCACCACTTCTATTTGAGCTGCTGCAAGCACATGTACCTGCATGTGTGGATGCACCCAATGAGGTAGAGAGATCAAATTCCCTGCAACTCATATTCTATCTAGTGTCTTAATAAAAAAAATAGGAACGTTTTATTACTTAAAATACATTTGAAGTGTAAGCTTTGTTTAATCCAACGTTTCTATAAATCTACTCCAAAGTCTTAAGTCTGTGCTTGTCTGAGCCAATAAAGCATTGCATGATTTAAAATATGTGTTCTATTCCAATTAAGCACATTACAAAAGAAAGTACCGGGTAATGTGGGACCTCTGCAGGACATACTAGGAAATCTGGTCATTGCACGAGACAGCAAAGCTAATCTATTTAACTATTTCTTTGCCTCCATTTTTCTCAGTAGGGACCTGGTCATCCCCCTCATTGAGACCCCTGTAGGCCCCATGGGAGGTACACTCAGGCCTAGGGTCAGCGCGGATCTGGTCAGGGAACTTCTGGAGGGACTGGACATATTTAAATCAGCAGGTCCTGACGATCTCCACCCCAGAGTTCTGAGGGAACTAGCAGAGGTTATTCCAGGACCTCTGGCACAGCTTTACGAGCACTCATGGTCCTCTGGTGATGTGCAAGAGGACTGGAAAAGGGCCAATGTGGGTCCCATTTTCAAAAAAGGACTACCCAGGAAACTATAGGCCCATTAGTCTTACCTTGATCCTGGGGAAGCTTTTTGAGAAAATTATCCTGGTACGTGTCTACAAGGTGCCAGCAGGGGTGACTATGCTTAGAGGCAACCAACATGGGTTCATTAGAGGCAGGTCCTGTCAGACCAACTGGGTGGCATTCTATAACCAGGTCACCAAATCCCTGGATACAGGTGTCACGGTGGATATAGTCTTTCTGGACTTTAGGAAGGCCTTCGACATGGTCTCTCACCCGATTCTCATTAAAAAACTAGAAGACTGTGGTGTCAATGCCTACACAGTCAGATGGGTCACTAACTGGCTGGAGGGCCACACCCACAGAGTGGTGGTAGATGGGTCTTATTTGACCTGGAGGGATGTGGGCAGTGGGGTTCCGCAGGACTTGGTTCTTGGGCCCGCACTGTTCAACATCTTCATCAGTGACTTGGACAAAGGGGTAAAATGCACCCTGTTCAAATTTGCAGATGACACTAAGATGTGGGGTGAAGTGGGCATGCTAGAAGGAAGGAATAGGCTACAATTGGAGCTAGGCAGGTTACAGGGGTGGGTGGGTGAGAATAAGATGGGATTCAACACTGACAAGTGCAAGGTGATGTACCTGGGGAGGAAGAACCAGCACCATACCTACAGGCTGGGGAACTCCCTTCTTGTGAGTGCCAAGGCAGAAAAGGATCTTGGAGTCATCATTGATGCCAAGATGAACATGGGCCGGCAGTGTGGGGATGCAGTCAGGAAGGCCAACCGTACCTTGGAGTATTGCATCCAGTTCTGGGTGCCACGCTTCAGGAGGGATGTGGACAACATGGAGAGGGTCCAGAGGAGGGCCACTCGCATAATCAGGGGCAGCAGGGCAGGCCCTATGAGGAGAGGCTATGGGATCTGAACCTGTTCAGCCTTCAGAAGAGAAGGCTGAGGGGGGATCTAGAGGCCATTAACAAACTAGTCAGGGGGGACCATCAGGCATTGGGGGAGTCCCTGTTCCCCCGAGCACTCCCAGGAGTGACAAGAAATTATGGTCACAAGCTAGCAGACAGTAGATTCAGGCTAGATATCAGGAGGCACTACTTCTCTGTCAGGGTGGCTAGGAACTGGAACCAACTACCAAAAGAAGTGGTGTTAGCTCCTACCCTGGGGGGTTTAAAAGGAGGCTGGATGAACACCTGGCCGGGGTCATTTGACCCCAGTACTCTTTCCTACCATGGCAGGGGGTCAGACTTGATGCTATGCTCAGGTGCCTTCCAACCTTGCCAACAATGAAACTATGAAATGCTTCTAATAAGACTGACTACTCTTAAAACAGTGTGATTTTTTGGTCTATAGAAAAATTAGATTCATATTATCATATGACAGGCAAAACTAATTTTCCAAAAGGAGAAAATATTTTGTGAATAAATAAATAATTAATTAAAGAAATAGTGGTATTTCAAACCATAGATGCCCAACTGATTAATCCCAGGATCCAAAGCTGTACAGACATATACCATATTTCATGGTGTATAAATTGGGTTTTGAAGCCCAATTTTGGTGTCTTAAAAATCAGACTCAACTTATACACTGTGCCACTTCAAAAAATTGTTGCTGACAAACCCCTAGTTTAGTGAATGCATGAGCCACAGTTATGGTAAGTACTCTAATTGCAGGAAGCACAGCTGCACTAACTACCAGCACTATTTTAGTGAATACCAAACTTAGGGTAATTACCAGTACTCAAGACGCTGCCAAAACGAATGAAATATGGTGCCAAATTCAAGACCAGAGTCATCAACTTTGCTCTCAGTACTAACAGCAGTTTTGCAGCCCATCAGTTTGGTGCGAGTAAGAAACTGGTTAGTGACTGGTGAAAAAACATCAACAACATAAAGAAGATGCCATGTGAGAAGTGTGCAGATCACAGAAAGCAATGCATGTGAACAGAATTAGAAAGAGACCTCGCCAAATGAGTCAACAATCAGCAGGAGTCTGGCAGAGTCCTAACAAGAAACATCTGACTGCACACTATGGAGAAAGGGTTGAAAGACTTTACCAGCAACCCGACCTGAACTTCCTGGTTTATGTAAAGGAATTCTCACTCTCTATGCTAGGGAACAAAGCTATCACAGAGATTAACAGCCAACCTCAAAGACAAGATAACCTAGTTCCAGAGCTATGTATTGAAACCTCCGAAAGAAAAACAATTACAATCTCAGCTAAATCAGCAATATAGATGAAACACTCTTACGTTTCAATATGCCAACAAGCTTAACCATGGATGACATTGTCACTAAAAGTATACTGCTGAAGATTGCGGCCCACAAGTAAACCAACTTTACTGTAATTCTTGGCTGACGGTACAAAACTAAAACCAATAGTCATCTTGAAAAGGAGAATATTCCCCAAGAAAGAAAAATTCCCCCACTGGTGTTGTCATTCACATGCACCCAAAAGGCTGGATGGATGAGGAGGGCATTCACATTTGGACATAGTGAGTGTGGAATACACACTCTGGCATGCTGTTGCAACCAAAGTTGATGCTCATGTGGGACACATTTAGGGCTCACCTCTGCAGCAGTGTGAAAAAGAATCTGTGGCAAAGTAAAACAGATTTTGCAGCTATCCCTGGAGAACTAACATCCATTGTTCAGCCATTGGATGTGTGCTTGAACAAACCATTCAAAGATCGCATTTGCATCAAGTGGCAGACCTTGATGATGAGAGGCCAACATTCATGTACAAAAGCTGGAAACATGCGAGCAGCCTCCTTAGCAACTGTGGGCCACTGGCTTATTACAGCTTGGAGGGATATTAACCCTGAAATCATTTCATGTTCATTCAAAAAAATGCAGGATCAATAATTCTATGGATGGTGAGGAGGAGGATTTTCTGTGATAGAGATCAAACAGAGGAAGAAGACACCAAAACGTCTGATGCCAAGGATCCACACAACGATTGAATTTCTAACCATTCAGATTGGGAGGAACTGTTTGGGGCTGACAGTTCTGTTGATGACAGCAAATGAGGGTTTTTAAATTGTCACTTTATACTAGAATGCCTAAATTAATTAAACGAGGGATTTTAAACTGTTAGCATTATAAGGGATTATTATTATTAAATGAGGGGTTTTTTAAATGTTAGTATTATGTGACTGCAAGCCATGGTGACCCATGCTAATCACTGGTAACAGTGCTACTCATGGTAGCAATTGATTGATTGATCGCTCCTGATCTGTGCTGATTGCTAAGTGCATGTAACCCATGGCAACTAGTGCCAATAGTGCTAATCATGCCGATTATTGTCTGTGCTTGACTCTGAATAAATGTGGGTCAATTTATACACCATGCCTATATAAATCCTGACTTTCTGAATCAAAAAATTGGGATTGACCTATGTAGTGTCAACCTATACACCATGAAATATGGTAACAGAAAATTAACTCCTTAGTAATGCTCAGAAGTGGTTCCACAATGCCTCTTGAAGTGATAGGAATAAATTATAAAAAACTATTAACCTATCTACTTTTGCAATGCACCTTCATCTTGCTTTGAGATGAAGGGTCAAATCATATGCCACCGCTTAGAGGTATCTCTCCTGATCTTAGGTGTCTGTAACACTAAACAAAATCCTCTTCCCCCAACTGCAACAGCTATCATGTATCTATAACATCTAAATTTCTTGACAATCTCCAGTTCAGCTTTCTGACATGCTCAGAAGTGTTCCACCAAGTCGACTACTTTCACTTATGCTTACCTAATTTAACTCACATTCTGTTGCAATCTTAGACACATAGGAAGCATCTAAATAAGACCTCAAGTTCTTAAGTTTCAGGGAAAACATAACTAGGGACTGTTTGACTGGAGGATTTGCCTGTCTTTTAGCCCAATAGCCATGTATCTAGAACATTTGCTCAGGGGTTAGGCGAACCAGGCTCTATAGCCCTGTCAGCCAGAGGAGGTTTGAACTTGTATCTTCTGCTGCCTAACAGACTACCTTAATGAACATGTAGGTCATGGAAGACAGAACTACAGTAGCATTTGGGCATAAATCACAATAGTATTTTTCAGTTTTTTTACCCCCAGGGACTTGAGCAGAAAAATAGGATTACACTTGGACACACAGAACTGAATTCACTTTAACAGGGAATTCAGTTCTATTCCTAGTGCTATTCTATTTCCAAGCACACCCAGGTTCCCATTACCACTTGCACATTTCACTTGATAATGCATTGATGAAAACACTTCAGAGTTGTCCCCAGTCAGCCCTCTAAAGTACACTAGAGACTGAAGTTTTAACAGAGGCTGCAGATGACTACCCTGGGGTAGGCTCAGCAATGTATTTCCAGGTTTGAAGTGAGTATATGGGAGCAACCGTGTGAGGTATAGTTAGGAATGACAAAGTTGGGGCTTGCTGATAGTTCAGAGTGGACTCCAAAGTGCAGAATAGATATTGATTGTTTTTTTCTTGTGCTCCTGGGCATATCTAGTTGCCACACGAGGCTGGAAAAGATTTTTTTCCCCCTCTGGTTGCTACAGGTGTCAGTGGGGGTTTGCCTTCCTCAGAAGCACTGGGTATTGGCTGCAGCCAAGGCTGGGGATTTTGATTGGGATGTATTGAGGTTCATGTTGGAACTTAAACCCAGGGGTTCCTGGCTAAAGGGTCTTGCTTCTCCACTCTGGATGCACCAATACAAGATGCTTTACTGCACATTAGAGTAATTTTAGCATCACCATCTATACATGCTTGGGATTTACTAAGCAGTAAATTAGGCTAATGCAGATTAATGGTATTGCAGGTACTAAACTAATGATACATTAGTTACTGCACAGTAGTGCATATTTAGACCCTGATCAGGAGCAATTTGCAGTCAGCCCAGGCAGCAGGAGCCCACTTCTGCCTGGCTAAGCCCCAATGCTGAGGGGATCTGTGCTGGCTGGAGGGGCAGCTGTCTCCCTGCCATGTTGGGTCTGGGACCTGCCCCATTCCCCATGTCGCTAGGAAACCTGTTTCTGCAGCTGAGACTGCTGCAACCCAGCCACATAGGAATCGGGTCCTGACCTGATCCCCATGTGGCTGAGAAAGCTCTCCCTACTAGGTAGGGGTCCTCACATGGCTGGCAGGGGAGGTAGGATCCTGATCCTCACATGGCTGAGATCCCCATGTGGCCAAGAGAGCTGTCCCTAGTAGGTAGGGATCCCCATGTGGCAGGGGAGGCAGGATCCTGATTCCTACATGGCTGGGAGAGCTGTCCCTGCTTTGTAGGGATCCCCACATAGCTCAGGCAGCTCTCCCAACTATCTGGGGATTGAGACTAGCCCCTATACCCCCTGCCAGCCCCAGGTCTGACAC
Organism: Crocodylus porosus; assembly: GCF_001723895.1. Taxonomy (NCBI): domain Eukaryota; kingdom Metazoa; phylum Chordata; order Crocodylia; family Crocodylidae; genus Crocodylus; species Crocodylus porosus. Next base: position 130,883,876 of record NW_017728906.1, on the reverse strand, counting down.
CTGGGAAGCCTGGAGCTCCCTCTAACTACTGCAGGGGGGCAGAGCAGGGCAGAAGCAGCCTGGGACTGGATTGCTCCTGTCAAAGGGGGCACACATTTACAGCCTGAATTTTCTGACAAAAAGAAAATTTCTGAAGGCAAAAAGAAAATTCAGGTGCATTAACTGCACAGGTAGATGCACGCTCAGTGTCAGAAAAATCCCCACATCTGGGATCAAAAAGAAATTTTCCACATGGTGAGATTGGCACGGGCAGTGGAGGCTTTTGCCTGCCTCTCAGTGGAGAGTGTGTCCCTATTCCTGAGAATTCTTTAACATATATTAACAAATTATCTCCTGTCTTTGCAGTGACAGGACATTGACAGTACCTTCATCTCCTGCTTTACCTGCGACCAGTTAGGGTGGTCTTGATGTTTTAGGGCATTGTGCAAGGCAGTTTGGATTTAGAAATAGCTGTAAGAAGCTAGGCCATGACAACATAGCTTTGAAGCCATGCTATTACAGGGTAAAAATTAGCATTCAGACCTGATTCAGGAAAGAACTTTAATGCATGCTTAATTTTAAACACTGTGGGCACGGCTACATGAGATGCTACTGCTCAGTGGTTACTGTGCATTTGTTTAGTACTTGTATAAGCACTATTGAAGCCAATGTGGCTATATATATACTTAGAGTTAAGCATGTGCTTGCATCTTCTGCTTAAGAAATCTTATGCTTCTTCATGGATACATAGGCCGTGTTAGTTCTTTACAGATTTTAGAACATACAGATTATGGGGAATACAAATTCCTGAACTGGATTAACACTGAGTCCTCTGTGACAGAAAAATTCAGAAGAAACTCCATGGGTAGTAAGAAGAGGGACTGGCTAAAAGTGAAGTCCAGGTAACAAAAGAGAGATCACGCCGAGAGAATGTCATTTCCGCAGCAGCTGATCCTTTAAGATAGGTTCGGAGGGGCATGGTATGGCGTGCCAGAGGAGAGAGCATGGAGCAGGGGTTCACGAGAAGAAGAGCTGTGGGGAAAGGTCGAGACGGGAAAATCCCAGGAGCCGGTTCTGCCAAAAAGAGAGAGGACTCAACTGAAGGAGAGGACCTGGAATCCCTGAAGAAATAAGGTGACTCTCGAATCACCCAGAAGAGTAGAGTAGAAAAAAAAAGAAACCGTGAGAAAGAAGGACCCACAGATGCTCGTCAGATTTCACAAAGGTCAGGCTTGTTCTTATCCTGTTGTGGTTTTCTCCTTTTTTTCTTTTCTTTTTTTAAAATTTAATTGGGTCTGATTGTGCTCCAGGTTGCACTCACACCCATACAAGAAAGAGGCAGGGGTGTACGGAAGAATTTATTAATATTATCTCTCCCCACAAAATAAAAAGTGGAAGAAAGAAGGAGACTGAAAGCAGTAGCCCTGGTCAAAAAAAGAAAATTATAAATAATTCTAAGTTGACTTTACTTAGTTATGTGCATATTGTTCTGGTGTTAAATAAATGCAACAAAGTGTTTGAATATAAAAATAAAAGTATGTAAAACAGTTTCAAAGAGTCTCAAGTTGTATGGATGTAAACTGATGGAGGTGGTAAGAAGAAAAACAGATAATTATAAAGAGAATTAATCAACCATATTCTAATTGGATTCAATTGGTGATTAAAATTCTGGGGTGTTGTTCAAAGAAGATAGAGGAGAGGGGTAATGCAGGCAAAAATCTAGCTGTATTCCTGATGTTTTACTGAGTCAGTAACTCCTCCTGACTGATAACATCAAATTAGATCAAGCCATACAGGTGAGAGTCAGAATATAAAGCAGAAGTACACAAATCTGGCAATCAGAGAGGTAAGAGCAACAATCAGACCCTCAAGCATCAAGGGAAAACCCCACAGAGACTCAGTAGAGTAGAGACTCAGTTTCATGTTTCTTACATTGTTTTTAACCACCTAAATAACAACCTAGCCCCAGGATTGGGGCAGAGTGGAAAAGGTTGCCTTCAAACATCCTGTCCCTGCCTTGATATCTAGACATTACAAAAATAGTTTCCAGAGTTTTCAATCCTAGGTGTTTAACAGGTCTCAAGGTCACTGTTTAAAATTAAAATATTTTAAGAATGTGTAAATATGTCCACCTAATGATTTAAATACTTTTATTTTCTTTTGAATCTATGATTTTTAAAGCTATTGAGAAACGATTGGTTTTGTGTGTATGACTAAACTACAAAGACATTTACACACTTTAAGATAAACACAATAAAAGTCTAATTTTTCCAACCAGAGAGGCTTCTCCTTAATTGCCTCTAATCATTTCTCAAAGAAAAAAATGAATAGACTAGTTAATGTCACAAGAATATTTTACATTTCATCAAGAATAATAAATTATTAGAATTTTCTTTACACACTATTCTAATTTTAACATAATTTTCTGCTTAAACATGATAATACACTTTCTGAAAAGAATTTTAAAAAGCTAAGAATACTGCATGTCAGGGAAAATAAGATTTTTTGTTGTTTGAATATATAATGCTGTTTTATTTTGAAGTATTCCTGTTTCAATGTGCTGAAGACAACTCAGACAATGCAAAGCTAAGCACACATATCTTTTCAGGATCCAGACCTTAAACTGGACCAAGCATTCTACATTTGTATACACAGCAGTAGCATAACTGGAGGCTGAGGGAAGTGAGGCACAAGCCATAGGTAAAGATTTAAAGAGGGGAGACAGAATAGTACCCCCATTCCCATCCCCAATCTTACTGCAGCAGAAACAGCCCTTCACTATACAAGTAGGGGAGCCAGATGCAAAGACACACAGGGAAAGGTAAAACTACCTTTTCTCCACTTCCACCCCAACCCTTTTTCTCCTCCCGTGGGGCACAGGGGAGTTTTGCCTAGGGCATAAAACTGATTAGTTATTCCTCTGACTCCAGTCCTGCCCTTACTGAAGTCAGGGGTTTCAGGATCAATCTGTAAATATTTATAGGTGGGAAAATTTTCACTGAGGAGAAAATGTTCAGGTGTCCATGGATTCTGAAAGCCTCAGTTTGAGAATCCAACTTGATATAAATTTTTTAAATTACCACTACTTAACCTTCTCATGTGAAAAACAGAAATAGTAATGCCCATCCCTTTTTAAAACCCCAATGAAAGCACTCAAAATCATCACAGTTATACTATCAAATAGTTTTTAAACACCATAAATCTATATTTAACTGTAATCTTTTTTAGAGACACTTTCTAGTGTGGCAGAAGCACCAGTCATGTCTCCCAATATGGTTAATCTGTAAGCTTTGGATGTACCTCTGTACACCACAGATAAAGTTGCAATATTCATGCAACATTTAACATACAGATATCATGTATATAATTTGCTTGTATATAATAATATATAGAAAGAAAACCAAACAATAGCAATGTTTATGATCGAGTTTAAAGTAGCTAGGAGTCCAGGAATATAAGAGCAACATGGGTGTGTCTACCTGTCCATTTATGTGCTTTTGCTACTATGCATTAAATTTAGTACCTCTAATATGAGGAACTAACTAAATGACCATTAGGCGGCCCTAATGCACAGCAGCAAAAGTGCGCACTTTTTTAGTTATGCTTAACATGCAGTAACCTAATTTAACTGTGCATTAGCGTGTTAGCATGGTTTTTGACATGATGCTGTAATGTATAGTAAAATTGGCTACTGCACATTAAAGCACATGTGAAAATGCATCCTCTTTTTAAAAAGACTAAAAGGCAGGTAGTGTGTGCATGTGTGTGTGTGCATGTGCATGTGTGCATGTGCATGTGCGTGCACATGTGTGCACGTGTCGTATTCTACATAAGTTAACTTAACAACATAAGAAAGGGGCAGAACTTCCAACTGACAATCGAAAAATATTAATATTAAAAGCTATTGTATGCCTTTATCTCTTGCTGATAACAGTTTTCCTTAAAAGAGCTGTATGAGACATTTTGAACAGATGGTAACTGGTTTGCTCTATCCTGAATCTCTTCACAACTGCCACAGAGCCTTACCATTCATTAATCTTCTATAGACTTCCAGTAGCACAGCAACTAAATTACACACATAGACACTCTGAGGCCAGCATTGCTGTCAGGCTTAAAATTAAACTGAAGTGCACCGTGCCAAGTCTTTTAACCAAACTCTACTATAAAACAGTTAGAAAAATAAACATTTAGCTTGGAGCCTGACCCATGAATGTTCGCTCCTAAAAGGGGAAACACTGGCTGGTCATTATATCTAGGGCATTCTATGCAGCAAGTGTAGCTAAGATTCATAAGTGGGAATAAAACCAGAAAACATCTGGTTTGAATTCACCTCAACTCATTAAGGTTTAAGAAGAGAGCTATTTCCTCTCTCTTCGAAGCAACAGGGGGAAAAAATACATGTACCCACAACACCCACAATGATGCTTGCATTTGTAACAAGGTCTCTACACAGCAGGTGATAACTAAATAAAATTGTAATACATTTTCTTGGATTAGATATTACCCTGTAAATGCCAGAAGATCTTTGCTGCTTGGAGAACAAACACATGCATCAAATTCCTAGTGCTCCACGCTTCATTTTCTGCAAAATAGATCCAGCATTTATAGCATATGAACACTGCCAAGACAACTTCTGCAAGTTTCTCTCTAACATACCCTTTAAATCTACTGATAGTTTAAACCTTCCTTTTAATGTTTAGTGCATTTTTCAAAAGCTTTAGCAACATGTTGACTCAATAGTATTTTAAAAAGCTGTCTACTGATAGTTGTGGTTTCATCAGCATTTGGGTACTGTGGAGAAAATACAAAATGAACTTTACTCCTGAGATTTAACAGTCCAAAAAGGTGTACTTTACATTTCTTCTGATGCCTTAGCAATGTCTGGTGTCTACACAAAAGGTATTACAAACTGACAAACCAATAGAAACAAGAGCAGTTTGGTGTCCTACCCTATAATCTATTTTAATGGCAACATAGATACACTTATTACATATGGCATGTGGGCAAGTGTCCCAAATTCCAGAAGTAGCATCTTACAGTGATTTGCAGAACAGAACCTTTACAGTAAATAATTATAATGTTCTTTCAGTCTTTCTTCTTTCCTTTCTTTCCTCCTTTTGTTTTTTCAGGGAAAAAAATAAAGATTACATTTTTACTTCACAAAGTTTTATTGACTAATCTAATTGTTATCTTTCAAATGCAAATTTGAGGTTTTAATTTAGAACTACTACTATCTTTTAATTGCATCAGTTTTAGCAGAGAATTAGTATTAGTGTGTAATCTCTATAATCTCTATAATTATGGAGATTTCTGCAGTGGGAATCATGGAGCTTCAGATATAATGTATTCAGATTTCTTCATTTACCTTAATATACTTTTGTTGCAGAATACCTCCAGGTACAGTATACAAAACTACACTATTAAAAGAGGAGTCTCCTTGGAAATTGTTTGTTCTCAATACTTCTGCATTCTAATATTCAAAATTGCCAGTATTATTTTATTTGGATCAGCATATGTTTCCTTTTCTGTACAACATTTAGTTATAAAACATTCAGATTTCATCCTTTCACAATGTTGTGGGGAAATATTTAAAAAACATTTAAGTATCTGCCTGCATCTTCTGGCCCTGCTACATAATGGTGTATGTGTGTATAGAGGGACATTTCCTCAGACACATACAGGCATGTGAAACAAATACACAGAATTCTGTTGGAGCAGAGAGTTAGGGTCCTTTTAAGAGTTTTCGAATTTCAATATTTTTTTCCCTTAGAATGGAATGGATTTTTGTTATAAGAAAAAAGCCTATGTTTCTGGTCATAAAAATATTTTTCTAAACAAGGATCATGCTATCTTTTTAAGTTTGGAATATCATGAAACAACATTCAAAGAGTCACGATCTGTTTAATTCATCTTAATGGGCTGTCAGCTCTGACAACCCAGTAATTTAGGTACCAGTTGTAAACTTCAATCCAGTTTTGGTGGATCACTCTGGCTAACATATTAACTGAGTATTATTGATAAGAGCAAGGACCACAAAAGCATAGCCAATGTCTGTACTGATTCTTCTTAAAGGCTGTTTTTAAAGCTTTGTGACAGTATGGTACAGAATAATTATCAAAATGATTTTGATTTGGCTATATTATTCACTAGTGGAGAAGCAATATATGGCTTTTAGGCTTAGTAGAATCATAGAAAGCTGGGGTTGGAAGGGACCTCAGGAGGTCACCTAGTCCAACCCCCTGTTAAAAGCAGAACCATCCCTAACTAGTTCGTGCTAGCTAAAGCTTTGTCTAGCCAGGTTTGAAAACCGCCAGGAATAGAGCTTCCACTACCACCCCGGGTATCCTGTTCCAGTGTTCCTAGTGAGAAAATTATTCTTGATATCTAACCTAAACTTCCCTTGTTTCAACTTGAGACTGTTGCTCCTTGTTCTGTCATCTGCCACCACTAAAAACAGTCTAGCTCCATCCTCTTTCAAATCCCCCTTTAGTTGAAGGCTGCTAGTAAGTCTCTTTTCAGTCTCCTCTTCTCCAGACTAAATAAGTCCAATTCCCTCAGTCTTTCCTCATAAGTCATGTCCTCTGGCCTCATCATTTTTGTTGCCCTCCACTGGACCCTCTCCAATGAATCCACATCCTTCCTGTAGTGGGGGGCCCAAAACTGAACACAGTACTCCAGATGTGGCCTCACCAGTGGCCAGTGCACCAGTGCTGAATAGAGGGGAATAATCACTTTCCTTGACCCAGATTTATAGATTGTAAGTCTGGAATGGACCTCGGAAGAACATCAGGTCCAGCCCCCTGCACCAGGCAGGAAAGACAGCGGGGATCAGGTGACCCCTGCAAGCAGTTGGTCCAGTCTCTTCTTGAAGACTTCCAGGGTAGGTGATTGCACCATCTTAGCTTATTCCACAGTCTGGACACTCTAACAGTGAAAAAATTACCTACCTACAGGCAATACACCTCCCAATGCATCCCAGTATGCTGTTAGCCATCTTGGCAACAAGACACCATTGGTTCATATTCAGCTTATTGTCCACTATAACCTGCAGGTCCGTTCTGTGGAGCTGCTGCCCATCCAGTCAGCCCCCAGCCTATACTGGTTTATGGGATTTTTCCATCCTAAATGCAGGATTTTGCATTTGTCCTTGTTGAATCTCATGCAATTCCTTTTGGCCCAATCCTTGAATTTGTCTAGGTCATTCTAAACCCTAGCCCTACTCTCCAGCATATCTTCTACTTCTCCCAGCTTAGTGTCATCTGCAGACTTGCTGAAGGTGCACTGTATGCCATCTTCCAGGTCATTGATGAAGACATTCAACAAAACCAGCCCCAGGACTGACTCTGGGACAATCCACTTGATACTGGCTGCCAATTAGACATCAATTACCAGGGATCCTAGTTTTGTCTGATTTTTAAAAATCCCCAATTTTTGTTTTAAAAAAGTTACCCCAAATCCACATTTTTCCATGCTTAAAATGAAATGCCCCTATATATATATCTCTCTCTATATATTAATGGCATTTCATTTAAAGCATGGGCAAATGTGGATTTGGGGTTATTTTTTAACCTAACATTGTGGACTTTAAAATCAGACAAAACCAGGATTCCTGTTGATTACTTCTGTCTGACCCCAATGCTCCAGCCAGTTTTCTATTCATCTTAAAGTTTATTCATCCAGCCTGTACCTCCTTAGCTTGCCTGTGAGAATGTTGTAGGAGACCATATCAAAATCCTTGCTAAGATCAAAGTACGCCATATCCACTAGTCCCCGGGCATCCACAGAGCCAGTCCCTTCATCATAGAAGTTAATCAGGTTGCTGAGGCATGACTTGCCCCTGGTGCATCCATGCTGACTGTTCCTAATCATCATCTTTTTCTCCAAGTGGTTAGAAATGGATTATTTGAGGATCTGCTCCATGATTTTTCCAAGGATGGACTGATCTGTAGTTCCCTGGATCCTCCTTTTTCCCTTTCTTAAATATAGGCACTATGTTTGCCCTTTTCCAATCATCTGAGACCTCTCCTGATTCTCACGAGTTTTCAAAGATGATGGCCAATGGCTTTGCAATCACATCAGCCCCCTCCCTTCCTTTTCCTTATAAGCTTCCTTTTTTGTGATTTAGTTTACTGAAGAGTTCCCTGCTTAGCCAAGATGATCTTCTGCCATACTTGCTAGTCTTCCTCCATATCAGGATGGTTTGTTTCTACATTCTCAGTAAGGCTTCTTTCTTGTACAGCCAGCTCTCTCAGACTCTGCCTCAGACTGGCTTCCCAGGGGATCCTGCCCATGAGTTGCCTAAGGGAATCAAAGTCTGCTTTTCTGAAGTCCAGAGTCCTTACTCTGCTGATCTTCATGCTTCCTTTCCTTAGGAACCTGAACTCAATCATTTCATGGCCACTGCTGCTCACATTGCCATCCACTACTACATTTCCCATCAATTCTTCCCTGTTTGTGTTCAGCAGCTTAAGAACAGCATGGCTGTTCCAGCACTTGCACCAGGAAGTTTGATCCAATAGTCTCCAAAAACTTCCTGGATTATACAGACATTTGGGGGCATTGGGGGAGGTTAAACCAATTCAAAATGACTGCCCAATATCAGGTAAATCAGGATGGTGGGTCTAGGGTTGTGGGTCCACTGTGGGACCGGGGGAAGTCATGACCCATGAGTGGTCAGGGGGCAGGCAAAACCTGAAAGGGGGATGGGGGGGTCAGGCATGACCCACAGAAGGGGTAAGGGGGCAGGCAAAACTTGAAAGCAGGATGGGGGACCAGGCATGACCCACAGATAGGCTGGGGTGCAGGCATGACCTGCAGGTGGGGTGCAGGAGTCAGACATGATCCATGGGTGGGTCCCCTCCTACACTGAACCTACACCCACATCCCTCCCACCCTTCCACCCACTGGGACTTACTTGCTGAGCTCCAGCAGCAGCGAATGCTGATAAAAGCTGCTGTACTCAGAATGGCTTGTGGGATAGGGTTGAGAGAGCTGGCTGCTTCAGGGGAGGTGGAGAAAGGGTTGGTGGGGTAAAAATAGCTGAGTGGTGTTGGGGGTGAAAAGAGAAGCCCTGGGGCTGAGGCCAGTGGCTGGGTTTTCCCAGCCCCAGGGCTGTTCAGGGAAAATGGACAGAAGTGCCATGCACTGGTTTGACTTAAATCAGATGTTTGATACTACATAGATCTAGGTTTGTCTTAAATTGGGTTCTGCAATTTTTAGATCAATTTACGTGCATAGAACTTCTGTACAGTTATAGATTTAGACTGACTGCCAGTCACTGAGACTGCAGTGTAAGTGTAAAGTTGGTACTGGGATGAGAAAAGTTTAAATTCAGGTGGCCATTTTGAACCCAATTTAACCTCTCCAAATGTCTGCATTTAGCCGTACAAGTCATTCCAAGGGGACCCTATATTATTCCTGTAGTTGTCAGCTTGTGGTGGGCTTTGTGGGGGAATGGGGAGACAGTAAAGTGTCTTTCTGGAGTCTCTTTAAAAATTCAGAAGCACTGATGCATGAGAGAATACATGGGAAACTACAGCAAGGTAATACATTTCAATATTTTGAAAAGACCTTTTAAACTTTTAGATAAAGGACAAGATTCTATCCCAGTACCAGCACCTGTCAACCACCTGTCAATGTTTCCCCACAAAAATTTAACTTTTGGCATTTGATATTGCCCAAAAGGGAAGAATTTTATGTCTATGACATCACTGCTACCCTGGGAAGGTATCCATATATTTCTTTGCTAAATGGGCAATTTTTTACTTAATACTGGCAAAATTGATCCTAAGGAGGAGTAGATGTGAGCAATTATATAATACAGGTAACCTGTTGTGCCAAGGTAAGTAAATTGTCAGGCTTACATACAGAATTAGTGTATTTATTAATTTACTTGACTAACACAATAACTAAGCAGGATACTTCACAGAAAAATATATACCTGACTTAAAGTGTGTGCAGTCTAATACAGTAAAGAGAACAATCTAAACAAAATTATTAAGGTGGTAAGAACTGGATAAAAGAACATAAGAAAGGGTAAGAGAGTGAATATTTTCCTGCAGTGGATTGACAGAGACTGACAAAATAATGATGTAATTACTGCATTTTGCTATTTTGGAACCAATATTACAGAGATTATTTCAACCCTATATATATAATTTATTCCTCAATAAAGTTAAAGAGGAAGAATACTTCAGTTATAAGTTTCTTTGCATAGAAACTATAATTTATATAGAGAGAGCAAGAGATAATTGTAACTATTTATATTCTGAGACATACTGTGCTCAGCACAAGTTCCTTGACACTGATTTCTAACTCCTGTTGATATTTAAACAATTAAAGGTTAATCAAAGACAAAATGTTTTGAAGAAAGATCATACCAAGATAGTACATTTATCTCCTAATTGTCTGAGGGTAAATTCACAGAGAGCTGGTTTTGTTGGCTTTTGTTATCTGACTAGGGGCAATGAATTTCAGGTTTTTTGTTCTGGTGATAATCAATTTACTCATCAGGTTGTTTAAAGATTAGCCATCATTAAAGATGTTTGACAAATACATGAGTTACATTATTATAGCATTTTTTTTTCTTCTTTAGCATGCATGATATAGCCTCAATCTTATAACAGGTTCTTATTTCATGGACTACGTCATGTTGTGGGGATCCCAGGAATGGCCATGATGACCCTAGAGCTCCGTGACCATGCCAGCTTCACCCTGCAGGCACCTTCTAGTCTCTCCTTCCATGTCTTGTTGGTTAAGATAATAAGTAGGGAGGCTCCCTGTGAGTTTGTATTACCAATGTTTTTCATAAATAAGTTTACTCCCACTAGAGTCAATGGGAGTAACACCAAATGTGTTGAGTAATGTAAACTCCCAGGTGGTACCAAAAACTTGATTTGGGTCTCATACACTCGAATCCTGGGAGTTTATATTTAAATGAGTGAATATAATGAATATAACAGATCAGAAGAGCCCAGTCACCACTGCTGCTTTTCCATGGTTTCCGCATCAAACCATGAGTGTGATAACTTTGCCCTCCTTACAACAATTCTGAATTTATTTTCCTTACTACTTGGCCATAGTCTTGTATTCAGTTACAATATGGTATCCTTTAAATTTTACTGCTGCGTTCTTCAGGGGCAGCATCCTCAACTTTAGCAAAACAGAACTATCCCATATTCTAAGTTTCAGTGTTATGGGTCTATTGGTCTTAGTAACAATTTTCTATTTGTTGTGTTTAATATTGGAATGACATTGTACTCAAAGTGTTCCACATTTTCAGTTTTTATTTTAAAATAAAAAATCTGAGAATTTTCAGGGTTTATCTTCCAAATATAAAAAAAACAGATGAAATTGGGATAAAAGGAAGAAAAGAAAAAAATGGTTTAAATCAGGGAAAATAATAATATATTCCCATTGCAGTGAGAGAAGGAGGGACTGAAGTAAGGCTGGGACTAGTGAAGGGCTGGAGGGAGGAGCATGGTGCAGCCTGTCAGCCACTCCCAGAACTGCAGCAGGGAACAAAGCGGGGGGAGCTGTTAGTGGGTGTGTGACATGGGGTGGGGTGGGGTGGCGTGGCTCTTGCACTTACATGCCCCCCAGGAAGGTTGCAGACTGGGGAGCTGTGCTGGCCTCTTCCCAGGGGGGTGCCTGCCTCCAGATCTGCACACAGGACAAGAGAAGACTGCTGCCCACCCTCAGCACTGGGAGGAGCCTGGTGCCACTACTGACCATAGCCAGCAGCAGCAGCAGCCTGCTCTCATCCTATGCATGGATCCAAGAGCCCAGCACAGCCTCCCAGCCTGCAGCCCTCCCAGGGGGTGCATATCAGGAAGAGCCACGCCCCCGACAGCTCCCCTGCTTTGCTCCCTATTGCAGTCCCAGGAGCGGTTGATGGGCTGCACTGCACCCCTCCCCTCTGCTGCAGCAGCCTGCTGCCGGGTTGCCCTGGAACTTGGGGGAAATGGGGAGTGGCACACAGCCAGACATGGGTGCCACCCGGGGTCAGAGCTGGGAGCCCCACATCCCCAGGCAGCAGCTTCAACCCCATGTGCCTGTGAAGAGCAGCTGGATGAAGTACTTGCCACAGGAAGCAGGCTGGACTCTCTTGCTTATCCTCCCAGCAGGACTCGCAGCTCCCAGCACCTGAGGCCCCAGCAGGAGCTGGGAGTGATTCCCACAGCCTAGAACTCACCTGCCCTGGGAGTGATTCCCACAGCCTCTCCCACCCCACCCAGGGTCAAAGCCAAGAGCCCCATGCCCACAGGAAGCTGCTCTAGCCACTCTCCCCTGGCTTCTGCACAGGCACCGTCACTCCCTTTGCTCCCTGCTAAGCCAGCATCTGCTGCCACTTCCCCCCACCATCGGTTTTTATTGATTGACACTGAAAAATAGGTGTAAAACAGTAAAAACCAAAAAAACTTCAATAAAAAAGTCTGGTTATTTACCAGTGAAATTAAGTAAAAACTGAAAATGCAGAACACAATGTGCTCATGATGGTCCATGAATTATGCAGGAGGTAAGGATCCTTGTGGGTGATATCTTATATTGCACAGTGAGGATAAAGTCACACAAGGTTTCAAATATAAGGCATTCGAGGACCTAATGAAGAATGCCTTGCATTTGAAAGCTTGTCTAACTTTATGTCAACCATACATTGATCCAATAAAAGATATTACCAATAAAAGATATCACCCGCAAAAATCCTTGCCTCTCACATGTTGGCATGAAATTTTATGAACTAAGGACTTGGATTTTCCTAATGCAGATGGCCTTGTGTGACTTGACACCATATCAGTGATAAAATTGAAGGCCATTAACCTCCCAGAAGTTATGAAGCTCCCTACTGCATGTCACAGTGCATCTATGATTATGTGCTTTAAGGAGATAACATGTGCTCTCTTTTTCATGAACATAGGGGACTAGCAAGTTACAGTCCTTGGTGTCAGAGGCATGAGGGTTTCAACAATAACTGGATGCTGCACAGTAGAGAATTTTGTTATCTTCTATCCTTTTGTTATCTTCTATCTTCTACCCCTATATGATGTCAGTTGTCAGGATATAAGATGATCCTATCTAAACATATGTATCTACAGCTATAACTATTGATCTATCTAGATGTGTGTACACAACTCTATTCATACTATATATCAGACATGATAGATGCTTGATCATTGTGCTGAGATAGAGCAGCTGAGGTTAATAGCACAAACAAACACAACTCAGCAATCTCAGACCGGCAAATGAAAAATAAAATTCATCCAGGTATATGAAAAATAATTTAGGTTAACAAACCAGTATTCAGATTTCTATCACTTTCTTCTGTTCTTGAAAGAAGTGACATACCATTTTGAGTGTTCTGAAGACAACTTTCTCCAACACCTTTTCTTGTCTCTAAAAGTACTGACCACATACAACAATATAATTTAGTGCGAACTTACATTTTTTGAAAATTTATTGTTCAGCTAACATATATCCCTTTTCCTGTCTTCATTGAATCCATGTATCAAAATAATGTCACTTAGTGTGTTCATTGGTTTCTTCGAATTTAAGGAAAGGAAATTACTTCAGTCCTCCTTTTGCTGACTGAGACCACATACAAGCATTCATTCCTAGTAGTGAAAAATTTCTACCACTGGAAATATTTCCAGGAGAGGGAACAATACAGGCATTCAGCTTATAACCACCCCTGCTCCTTGCATCTTTGTGAAACTGGAGTAATCCACTGAAGCAATCTGACAAATTCATCACCGTTTTTCATTCTGGGGTCTCCAGTGTGAGATGTGGATAGGGAGCTTTGCCATGCTTCTCCATCTGCTTGGCTTCCTGCACCAAGGAACCAGTGAAGCTAGCAGTGCTGTAAGCTCTCTGCCTATGGGAGGGACAGGAGAAGCTTACCTTTGTGCCTTCTTCAAACTAAGGTGGCCCTGGTTTCCAGAAGGCATAGGAGCTTTTCCCTATAGTTTGACTTCTGCTCATCTACAGGAGGACTTAAGCTGTAGGGAATGTGCACCAGCATTAATTCTCCCAGGAGCAACTTCTATTGAGTTGGAACTCGGTTATTTTTCTCCTGGAACCACCACTTTTGGTCTGGGATAAATAGTTTGTAAACTTGTGGTTTCTACTGGAAGAACAGTATTTCTCCTGGTAGAAATGTAATGCATATCTGACCTCAGTGGCATTTAGGTATTCCAGCTATAAATTGCTTCTGTTTTGCTAGAGACATATTATCCTTGAGTTTCTTTTAGTATTGTCACCGTTCTCCTTTTGTGATATACTTGCCAAACTAGCATTTCATGGCTGTATGAAATGTTAATGTGTATGGGACATTAATCTCTTAGCAGTGGCATCCTTGCTTGGATAAGCAAAGGTCAAGAGTTCATGCTTATCTTCCCTATGTTTTCTTGAATTTTCTTTGCTTCCTGTGTACTGCAGATATTAGTGACATGTCCAGTGTTGAATAAAAACAAGAGGGATACAAGGATGTTAGCTAGGCTGTTGCCCTTATATTTAATGAAGAATTAGTGTGTAATAATGCAAATAATTAAAAGCATAAGCAATTTTCAGGACCTAGCAAAGATTATGCAGCTTCAAATTATGACATGGATTTGTAGGTTAAGGAACTGTTTAGAGTTGTTGCTTCTGGTTATTCAAACAACAACTGGGTTCTGACCTGGGACCTTTGCACCTCTCAAACAGAGAGACCCGAGTTCTGAGTCATCCTCAGGTTAATTTTAATGCATGCATTTTCCACTCCACAGAAAAATGCCCTAATACCATGCTGTAGGATAGGCAGAGCTAAGTGCATTCTCCATCCTTCCTGTTGAAGCTGGTTCTTTTGTTGGAAAGGAATAAAGTTATTAGGCCAGAAATTATGAAGGAGAAATACTGGCTCTTGTAAGCTCATTGAGGCAGGAATTCTTCCAGAAAGAAAAGAAGTCATAGGTTCTGACTTCTCCCCTAATACTGTTTATGCATTTCCTCTAAAAAGACTAGTTAATTAAAAATAAATCATAGGGAGAAGGGGGAAGAACCCTCTTAGTACCAGTAGGGTACCAAGGACTCTATGCCCTACCTAGATTCCTTTTCTATGCAAGGGGCTTGTCCAATGCCATATGTAGAAAATCAAGATAAGTAAGAACCATAAGGCCTTAAACCAAATATAAGACTGTCAAGAAAAGTTCAGATTGAGAGAAATTGGATTTGGGAGTGTAACTTTCATACATATTTAACTTTCATACTTTTTTAAAAACAAAGTGTTTCTAAATGAGAAACCTTTGCTAATTCTAAATGCATTGTTATATTGCCACTCATTTCTAAAACTATAATTAGGAACCCAGCCTGGGGTTGAATGTACCTGAAGGAACTCAGTGATCTGAAATATTGTAGTACTAATTCCAGGGTCTATGAGCCAAACATCAGAGGATCTCTAGCATCAGGGTCATCAGAAGCAAGGTCTGCTTCAGAACAGCCTCCTTTAAGAGCCAATCTGTTCATCAGTCTCTAGACCCTGGGCACTTAGAAGTACCAGAAGCACTTAGATCTACTGTTTAAATCCAGTTACAACAAACTGGCATCCATCCATAGACTATGACTGACCAAGGAGTCAAATGGAGGGAAAGTAGTTCCATCAGTAGTACCGAACATGATACTTATTGGTAGGGCTGTGCAAAATTTTGCTGGCAGTTTTGTTTTGCTGTTGTTTCAACTCATTTTGAGCTTGAAACAGTGAAATTGAAATGAAATGGAGAGCTGTGAAACAGCCTCGAAACAAAGAGAGGCAAATCAAAACATTTCAAACTTTTCAAAACATTTTGAGTTTTGAAGCTCAAGCTAGGCTTGCCTGCAGATAAACAGAAACTAAAGTAAAGAGAGGGAGAGGGAAGAAGAGCAGGGACAGAGGGAAAGGAGTGCTCTCATTATTGACTGTGTAGCTGACCAGTGACTGTCATCCTCCCCTGAGATCCCTTCCAAGACCAGTGCTCTGGGGGAGGGATGGAAAAACTGCATAAAAGGCAGCATTGTTTGAACTGCCCTGGTTTCTGCTTTGGTGTCAGTTACTGAGCTCTGTGTTCCAGTTTTGCCTTCCAGCAGCAAGAGGTGCAGGGCCCCAGAACCCAGAATCCCCCTGCACCTATCCCCTTGACAGCTGGCAGGCTTCGTGGCCACAGCAGGGCCTAGGAGGCCTGCAGTTTTCACCCAACTCTGCCCTAAAACAGATACAATCAGTTGTACAAGCACCCATGTCATGAGTTTTGCCTGTCAGCAGCCAGAGATCCAGGGCTCCAGGACCCAGAAGCCCCTGCACCTATCTCCTTGACAGCTGGGAGGTTTTGTGGCCTCAGCAGGGGCTATCATGCCTGCAGCTTTCACCCTGCTGCACCTTAACACAGACAGTGTCACCCATGTCATGAGTTTTACTTGCCCATAGCTTGAAGTGCAGTTTCCCCAAACCCCCTGCACCTATCTCCTTGAAACTTGGCAGGCTTTGTGGCCTCAGTAACGGCTACCATACCTGCAGTTTTGACCCCACTGTGGCTTAACATATACATATGACATGAGTTTTGCTTTCAAGATCGAGGTGCAGTTCCCCACAAACTATCTCCTTGAAACTTGGCAGGCTTTATGCCCTTGTAAGGGGCTACCATTCCTGCAAGTTTTATCCAAATCAGGCCAGAAATGATAAAGTTATAGGCTGTTTCATGCTTCCCCATTTTAGCCTATGGGTAAAATGTTGAAACAGCGAAACTGTTTTGATGAAATGAAACAGAACAGTGGTTTCAAATTGAAATGAAATTTGAAATGAAATGCTGTTCCATCAAAACATCGAAATGCAAGTTGAAACAAAATGGTGCCATTTCGCACAGCCCTGCTTATTGATGAACCCTCCACAGAAGAATGTCTAGGACGTCTGAATGCTGGAAACTATAAGGGAAGAGGGCAAGGGGACAGACCATACTGTATAGGTTCTGCATAAGTACTCTTTTCCATCAAAACCATTCTCTACCACTGTGAGATACAGGGTACTAAGCTAAGGCATTTCTTATGTTTATAGAGAAACACTGAGACAGGCTGTGACAACTATACCTCGGCATGACCCAGAAACCAAACTGCATACAGACTTTGGTAATAGACTTAAATGATACTCTACACCAAGGCACAGAGTAGCAGCATCCAGTGACCATCAAGGGTCAACTCATTGTTTACAAGTGAAATTTAAAGTATTAATTTTAACTGCTAAAGAGCCAAATGGCTGGAACCTGATTATCTAAGAGTCTGACTGACTCTCTGCATGAAATGGAATTGCAATGACAGTCAGCAAATGTACTTGAGCTGCAGAAGCAGGAGGCATCTCAGCATGGAAAAATTACTCTCCACCAAGTTGAGCCATGAGACGAGTTTTATTTTTCTTTTACCCATCTTTACATGTCTTTTACACTTTGTAGAGACTGCTTTTAAATTATGTTAAATGGCATAAAAACTAAAGATTTTCCTAATATATAAAATATGTTATTAAAAATAGCATATAAATAATTCACCATAATGTATATTGGCATTATACAATAATATGGCAGTTTTGCCATGTGCATAAATTAAACAGCACTTGTATAATACTTGACTTATAGAGTGGCTACTGATTAGCTGAATATTCAAGACATGATAAGGGCACAGGACAGCAGCATCAAATATTACCCATTAGAATGATTAGGCAGCTTATGTATTGTCACATTGGCACTATGAAGATGGTAACTTTGTAGCATACAAAGTGCAGCATCTGCTATATTAATAGCAGATGCTGTTCTTTAGTACAGGCGTTTTTGCTACCAGGCACTCAGATGGATACACAGTTGCAACAAAAGCAACCACATACCAGTACCTGTAGTTCAATTAGCATGAAAACATTGGCTCCAAGGTGCCTTATGGAAAGATCTGTAAAAATATGCTCAGCAAAAGCATTTGAGAGTAAGGAACTTTGAGGAAGTTTAAGAATGTTAAATGAATATTAAAACTAGATTTAAATAGGCAGGAAAAAGAATTGCCTTCAGTCCTAAATAACCAGCAGGAAAAACAAAATCAAAGGGAAAAGTTATACATAAATAAATTGCATACATCAAGAGATAGCAAGGAAAGAAATGGAATTTTCCAGTTGACAAACATACAAAAGAAAGAGGCTAATTGTAAACAAGACTACTGTAAAATCAGTTTAATTGCTAGAGAATGATGAAAATCTGAAAGGGAAGTCAGGGAAGCTTGATACACAGAACATACTTCAGAACCTGAGTGATTATGATTATTCCCATTAAGGCATTTTCAAATAGCGCACAATAATGGAAAATAATGCAGGCACATCACAAACTGTTCAAGCCCTATCAAGCCCTTAAGCCAGTAGAAATATAATGTGGAAAAGAAGGTACACAGAAAATGGGATATAATTGTATAAGACAAATCACTGGTGAATCAGAAAATTGGAAAAAACTTGAAAATCTAAGTAAAGGCAGCAAAAATAGGGTAATCATTTATAATTATAATAAGAAATGAAATAGCATACCCACACTTACTTTTAATTTCTTTTTTTTTAAGTAGTGGTAAATCTAACCAAAGAACAAGAATTGAATCTAGAGTTATAGCAAAAGAATAAGTGTAATCTAAAACAAATAAATAGAAACATATTTTGCTATTGCATACATGACACTGACCATATTTTTCTTCTAATTACATAGAAATGGTTATTGCACTAAAGCAGATTCAAGCATTAACTCAGCATAGTGATATATGATCACCTCTTGGCCAAACTGCCCAGTTGTGGCCTTGGCTCCACCACGATCCACTGGGTGGGAAATTGGCTTCGTGGTCGGACCCAGAGGGTTGTGATTGATGGCAGTCACTCATCATGGTGCCCTGTGACCAGTGGGGTCCCTCAAGGCTCT
>NW_017728906.1:130862806-130864221 GCF_001723895.1 Crocodylus porosus | reverse complement strand
AGCTGACTTCCTGCCCTTTGGGCAGGGGGCTGGACTCGATGATCTCCCGAGGTCCCTTCCAGCTCTAATGTCTATGAAATCTATGAAAATCTATGAAGGCAATCAGGCTAAGTATAGACATTCAAAAAGCCTATGGGGGAAAGCATGATAACAGTCACTCTTTACTTAAAGTGCTATAAATTAGAGTGCATTCCAACTAAAGGGATGTGCCCTGTCCACTGCCGGGGGTTCAGTGCCTGCCTGTACTGGTCAAGGCCAGCTGGCAGGGGGTGTTAATACAGGCCTCCCAGGAGGCTGCCAGAGTGGCCCCTCCCGGACCTGCCTCCCCACCAGCTGCAGGCTGTCAGCAGTGGCTGAGGGGGAACAAAGGGGAGAATGGAGCCCCTCCTGCCATGAAGATCCAGCCTGCCCCTCCACCACCCCAGCCAGCAAGCTGTGGGTGGGCCCTCATGGCAGGAGGCTCCTTTCCCCAAGCTGCAGCCAGCAGAGTCACAAGTTTCATGTGCCACCTTTTGCTGCACTAGGACCCCTGGCAAATTGGGGGTGGGAGGAGTGGAAAAAGGAGTCCCACTGCTTTTCAGCTCCCCGCTTCCTGGTTTGGGCCTTGGTGGGGGCAGGGCTGGGCCCACACTACAGGGGCCTCCTTTTCCATGCTCCCATCCTAGAGTTCCCAGTGTGGCAAAAAGTGGTGCAGAGAACTTGCACTGTTGCTGCTGGCTGCATCTGGGGGATGGGAGCCCCCACCCCACAGCTTGCTAGTTGGGGTCTTGGGGGGGATGAAATGGGGGGCTCCCTCCCTGGCCCAGTGCCCAGCATGGGAAAACACCAGGTCAGCTGGCCCCTCCAGAAGTGCCTGGCTGTTACTGTCAATAGACTTGGGTGGGGGGAAAGACAGCCCCCTACCTGTGGCCAGGACTGAGCCTAACTGCCCCAAAGAAACCAACTAGCAAGCTGTAGGGGGACCTCACAGTGGGGAGGGCTTCCTTTCCCCTGCCCCAGACTCTTGACAGGGGCAGCCAGCAGCTGCAGCAAAGCTGCCCAGCCATGTTTTGCTGTGCCAAGAACTGAGGTGGAGAGAGAAGGGAGCCCCTGTGCCATGCAGACCTGAGCTGACCCCCCCCCCCCACAACCCTCTAACCAGTAAGCTATGGTGGGGACCCTTGCAGCTGAAGGGATCCTTCCCCCCCAACCACAGTTCTCAGAATAACAAGAAGCTGGAGCAGCCCCACTCTGCAGCTTCTGGTTGCAGCTGCCAGATCATGTGGGAAGGGGGGAGTGAACAGAGGCCCCCTGCCATGCAGACCCAACCCAATCCCCATCCCAAACCCCAAGCCAGCAAACTGTGAGGAGGCCATTATGGTGGGGAGAGGGGAGGGCTCCTTCCCAATTGCTGCTGACAGGTAGCACCTGGCAGG
>NW_017728906.1:130847838-130862706 GCF_001723895.1 Crocodylus porosus | reverse complement strand
GGGGGGCTGGGGAGAGGGGCTGCTCCTGCAGCAGGTGCTGGAAGAGAAATTCAACTCCTTCTCCTAATGAAGCCTCTCTGTCTGGGCTGGGCTGAGCTGCATCGTAGGGCTGGAGCAGCTGCAGGGGCAGAAATGCCCTCCCTCCCTGCCACCAGGCTGCTTGTGGAGCTGTGATCAGAGGTTCTCACTGATTCAGGTCAGTGACAGATCAGGGGGTGGGGCCTGCCCAGCCACTCAGGCAGAGGAAATAAGTTTAGAGCACAGCCCTGTGCAATGCTGCCTGGGATGGTTGAGATCATGCTCCAAGTTAACTCTTAATGGGATCTGGCACAGGTGTTTGGTAAGATGCTCTAACTGAATGCACTTTAGGTTAGTATACAACCACCATTAATTTAGAGTGGGATCCACTGTTTTTAAAGCACTTTATGTGCTTTGAATGTCTGTTACATTATGGCTGTAAAGCACTTTGTGTGCTTAAAGCACATGAAGTGTAAATCTGCACTTGGCCTCTGATTCTGGAAGTAAGAAGCAATAATGTTGGATACACCTTCTTGTTCCGTATGCAGAGCCAAGAGTTAAAAAAGGGGCAGAAGTAATGTACAGTTTCCAAAATCAGTCCAAGTTTTCAAACAAGTGAGCCCTGCACACCTCAGATGATTCCTGGCTCTGAATCTTGAGTGAACAGAAGCATGTGATGTTTGGCCTTAATTCAGATACCTATACTCCAGAGAGTATTGGGAGTTCAGACCCATTCCTTCACTTGCCATTTCTTTAATAACAGAAAAAGAGATCTGTGCATAACCTCAAGAAATCATCTAGTCACCCCATCATCCAGTTCTTTTCAAAAACATTTCAGATAAACTCTATTTGTAGCTTCCTTCTCAGCATGTGGGGTTGTCAGGGGTTTTCTTGTGGATTGGTTATACCACATAGAGAGCTTAGAAAACCAATTAAGTTTCTTTGGAGCATCTACCTGAGGATAGAGTCAAGTATTATACCTAACTTTTAGTGCGCACACAGACACACACACAGACACACACACTCCAAAGCTCAAGTCATAAAAACCTAAAGTGAGTTTCTCAGATTTATTTTAAGTGACTTATTCAAAAATCAACAGTCAGTTGAAGAATAGAACTTACAGCCTCTTATTTGTACCACTAGATTATGTCTTGCATCTCCATTCATTATCTGAGAGTAAATTCATTTTAAATTAGACCTGATATTTCTTTTATACACCTCTCTATTTTATCCTGTTACTTAATGGACTTAAGCTTAAGACTATGATAGTCAAATCGCAAACACATCAGAAGCTGAAATGTGTGGATAGCCATTTAAAATATTGTATTATTATTACATTGACCAATACTTTTCTGAACCTTTTGGTCAGGAAGCTGAGCTGGCTATATGATAACCCCTAGTCTTTCATAAGAGTTTCAACATTTCCCAATTCACAAATATTCAAGGATGACATCACTAAAATGAATTTCTGCTTCTATTCTAGCTAAAATGAATGTATTCAGACTGATCTGTTCAGGGGCAGATCTAGGGGGAGATGCAATAGACCACCCAAACTTTAAGACCAGCTCCCTGGCAATGGCAGACAGATTTCTGTTTGGGGAGCAGTGACAGCATCATTTGACTTCATGGCTTGTCATAATCTACCTGATGCCTTCTGTACACTGCTATGGGTAGATTTTGGGTGGATCATAGCCAGGCATGTTTAGTCACACCAGCAGAGCTGACCACTTTCACTTTTGCTGCTGACTTTGGCAAAGACCCTCCAGGCCCCTTGCCCAGGCTGCAGAAGAGCTAGTAGATGATACCAGGAGGCTGTAAGATGTAAAATAAGGAAACAAAGTTAAATAAATAAATTGCTACTTAGCTCTTTGCTGGCTTCTTGCAGCTTTTCTCAGGCTTCACCTTCTGGTCTCCTCTTATCTTTCAGAGGCTTTTAAGAGAGCCTACAGGACTTCTCCAAAACAAATAAATGAGGGACCTTGCCCTTGGCCTCTCCTGGTGGCTGCTTGACCCCTGGTAACTCCAGGCAGCCTTGCCAGTACAGCCACCCCACAAGGCTGCTTTCAGTGTCTCTTATTCTTCTCCCTGCTGGCCGGCTCTTCCTTATTCACCATACCTATGTCAGCTCCCTTGCTGGGAGGCTAACTACATCCCTGGACCTGGATCCTCAGCCTTCAGTAAGCCCTTCCAAGTCTGGGGTGGGCGTTTAGAAGTGCTCCCAGATTGGGGGGCTCTTCAGGCTCCCCCATACCCATAGTAATGGGGACCAGCCCTGTTACACCTTCTAATCTCGTCATTCCTTAGGCGTTAATGACTCTGTCTCTTTCCTAATGGTATCCAATGATTCCAAGTCAAGCTATCATTTCTTCTGCAATTCTGCTGTCGGTTTGCTGTTCCTGGTAATATACTTCCTATTTCACAGCCCTGCAGATTGTTTTAAACTCTATCTAGAAACACTAACCCAGGTGTAGAAATATTAACTCAGGTGAACATTAACTCAGAAATAACTTTCAATGAAGCACTGGATGTACTGTCAAGATGCTCAGGAAGGCTTGATTTTGTTTTATAAATATGAAAAAGATAAAAACAAGTATAATGAAAACAGAACTAAAGAACAACATATTTTGATTATTTTTGCCTAGGTTGTTGTGTTTATATACATATCTTACACAGAAGATTAATGTGAATTACAATAAAAGTTTTTCTGGGTTTTGTTTGTTAGTTTTGCTTCAGTCTTAAACTGAATAATAACTCCTAGGCCGCTAGCTATTAGTAAACCTTTCAGTTTCTCTTTAACTGCAGAAAAATGTATATTGTGTTACATGTGATCATGTTATCTTCAGCCCCATTTTCAAAATCCTAGATACTCCCTTGGATCTATTGCTTAGGATATGGCCAGCAACTTCAGCCAGCCATCTCTATTCAATGGCTTTCTCATAATGCTTCTAATCTTGAGATGGCTTTATATATTATTCCAGCTGGATTTCATGCAAACATTTGTATTGTATGTAACTGCTGTGTGGAAATCTGTTTTCTACCAACTGAGGAACATCTGTAGATTATGTCCTAGTTAATGTGAAGGGTCTTTGCTCATTTCTTTGTTTTAGACTATTTATACATCACACGTTTTATTAGTCTCCCTGCTGTCTAACAAACTTCAGTCGATATAAAGTACTGCTGTGAAAATTTTCAACTGGATTAGACAAAGCAAGTATATAGGGTAGCCTCAGTTTTCACTTGCTTAAGGATATTTTTTCCCTGCACATCGTGCATATAATTCCCACAAATGTTAATGGGCTTTAAGATTGTGTACCGAGGGCAAACTAGACCTGTTATATTAGTTGCCAGTTAGATTCCATCGTGCTTCATAAAACACTAACTGGTGAAATGTAATTATTAAAACACGGTCCACACTGGAAGAGAACAAAACCTTTTAATTCCTGTTTGGAATAAAATGCATATGGGAGTTTATGCAGAAAAATTCCTGTAGAAAATGGTTTCTGTACTACTTGTATCAAAACACATGTAACAGCAATTAGTGATCCTTGATGGATTCACTGCTATAATACATATTGTGGACAGCAAAAGCTGTTATCAAAGTGAATAGGAACATTGATTTTTATAAGGTCAGCAATTTTTCAACAAACTGGCAAAGCAAGGATTATGACTTCAGACATCTTGGTACCTATTTAAATATCTAGAACTTTGAACATTTGTTGGTGTTTCTAGGGATAAAATAAATCATTTAGGAAGAGAAAAAGAAAAATGATCGCTTTATTACATGTATTTACTTCCCCTTTGATGTTCATGTCAGATTTGCTCATTTAAAAGAAAATAATTCTCCTACAGTCATTATAGTAATTCAGGTTCAAACAGCCAAAGAAACCAAGTCATAGCCTGTCTCCTTTGAAGATCTGCAGTTAGTTTTCTCTCACACAATTTGAATAAATCTTCTCAAACACAATGCTAAGACAGAAGGTGACAGAAAAGAAAGGGGGTAAATCACAATATAGATGTTAGAAATGGGGGTAGGCAGGGCTTCTTCAAGATGTCACACAATCCATTCTATATAGAAATGGATTTTTTTTTTCTGTGTGCTTTCTGGAGCTTTTTCCAAATCAATTTTAAGAATTTAATTTCCATCTCTTTCTATATATAATTAATGTATTAGGGAGGAAAGGGGAGATATCATCTTCTTAAGAATAGTATATAGAGCAGAGTTTCAAAAATATGCCCTCTCATTTCTGCCTGATGGAGATGCTCACCTGCTTTAGTTGCACTAGCTCCTGCCTTTGAAAGAGCCTATCCAATCAAAAAAGAAAAGATACAACAGGAAGAAAAGGTCTGCGACTAGGCAGACTAGAGGACATGATGCACTAAGACCAGTGTATCCAGTTTGTTTTACAACCACATTCAGGAATTGATAATGTAAGGCACTTCGCTCCTGACGCTTTGCTTTTCTTGAATAAGGTTGTACCGTTGCCTACAGGAGACTATTGGAGCATCCAGGAAGCGCATCGAGTGATGGGGGAGGTCAATTTGTGCCAGAGCTGTAATCATGGAGTAAGGACTTTCTGAGCAAAATCTACAGATAAGTGAGAAGGGGCAAACCCTGTCTCACTTGAATGACTGATTCCTTCCAGAGATTTTTACTAGCATTCTTGTGACTCTCTTAAAATTTAGCTTTACTTTGATGGAAAGAAAATGGTAGAATCAATTGTAAAATTCAGTTGATGCCAAGTTAATTAGTAATACAACTTATGAAGAAATAGATACTACAGAACCTCCCAGTACAGAGTAATGTTAGTAATAAGCCAGTTTCCAACATCTTACAGACCAAGAACATCCAAAAAAAAATGCAACTCCTGAACAATGAAAAATTGGAGGAACGTGTGACCTGCTTAGATTTTCTAAACAAATAAGAAAAAATTCAGCACTAACAAAAATAGGCTCGATGTGGATGGAATCATACTTATATTAAAATCTTTGTTTCAACAAGAAACCTCAATGTGGGTGGGTCAGGGGGTGGTGCAAGATAATAATTACCCCCCGACCTGATTTAATTGGTAGGTGACCATCACTTCTTGCCTTTCTCACAAGTTGTTGTTAAAACTTAATAACACAACAGGAGGTGATTCACCTTTTTATACTGTGTAATCAGTGAAGGAAAAGATATGACCAACTCTACAGTCTCAGTCTTATGTTCTCAGACCTGCCCCTTTATGGGGAGGGTTGCGCTTACTTGCCTCGGTGACTCTGAAGTGGGGCACCACTGAATTGAAGCTCCACCTTGCCTACGCTCCCTCCATATGCCACCATAACCTTTCCACAGGTTTAATAACAAAAATGTAGCGTAACAGAAAATGCAGAAACCATTTGCTCCTCTCACCTTTTTTCCAGACTTGTTACAGCTGGAAACCTCTGTTTTCCCTTTCTCTTTCTTCCTTCCAGTAAGTCACAACAGCTTTCTACTCTCTCACGTACTCCAAGCAACTATTCAGCTTGCTTCTTTGTCTACTATCATTCAGCTGTACTCTCTGGTAAGTTCATCTTATTGGGTGCATTCCCCACCTTCTCCAGGTTTTACTGTGGTCCAAGCTTTCCCCTGTACCTTTGGATTGTGAATGATCACTTCCTAGGGTCCTCAGGGTTTACCAGGTTGGGAAATTTCTCCCACCCAGCAAACAGTAGACTGCCAGTTCCTCTCCATCCCAGACATTCTCCCCTGGCATCCAGGCCCTGCACTGCAGGGAACGGATGAGATCATGGGAGGAAGCACAGACAATTTCCTTTTCTCTCTGCTGTGCTACGTTCCCTCCATGCCAAGTTCTGCAACCCCTCACTCAAAGTCTTAGTGTCTGTTTCTTTTCATCCTAACTCTATCCTCACTCATGTGGTTTCACCAGCTCTTCCTAATGCTTACCTTACAAGAAATCAGTAATTACACCCTGGCCTGTATTCCACCTGGAATTTATAAGGCTGTAGAGCTAGGGCCTAACACATCAGGTGGGCATTATCTGACTTTGCCATATGTAGCCTCTTTAGGGCCTTGTGATCCATAATTAATTTAAACTTCCTTCCTCAAAGGTAATAATGGAATAATAGAATACCCCATTTGAAGGCTGGGCATTCTCACTTGATGGTGGAATATCATCTTTCATGCCCTAGCAGCTTCTGACTGGCATATGCTATCAACAATTCTTCATCTTTGAATCTCTGTGTTAGTACAGATCCAAGGGCTACCCCTGAAGCATCCGTTTGCGGGGAAAAGGGCCTCTTAAAATCAGGTGTGAAGAGCACCAGCTCATTGCACAAGGCCACTTCAAGTTTTTCCAATGCCTCTTGTGCTTCTTCATTCCATACCACGGGTTTGGCTTCCCTTCATCAAGGCCATAATGGGGGCTATCAGCTTGTAGAAGGGAGGTATACATTTATTATAATAGTTTCCTAGTACTACAAAGGACTTCACTTGTGTCCTTGTACAGGAAATGTTGTATGTTCTTAATGTCTCTGCTTTGTCCACTAGGGGTTTTATTCTCTCTTACCCTACCACATATTCAAGATATTTTGTTTCTTCCAGTCCCAAGGTGGATTTACAGGAATTGGCCATTCTCAGTTTACCTAACACAACTTGCAGGTCTTCTCTATCTTGTTGCCTATTATTAGGGAATATAAGAACATCATCAATGTAGGCTGCAACCCTAGACCGGTATGTGGCAAGGGTCTGGTCCATAAAATGCTAAACTATAGCCACAGCTCAACTGAGACTAAATGGTATCTCTGAAATTTAAACAGACCCAACAGGGTCCCAGAGGCTGTTTTTCTCACAATCCTCAAGCGCCATGGGTATTTGCAGTAGCCTTTGGTTAACTCTAACGTAGAAATATATTTAGCCTAGACTATTTTCTGAATCATTTCTTCTACCCTAAGGATGGGGAAAGCATCAAATTGAACTATAGCTTTTACATTCCTAAAGTCTATACATAGTCACAGAGACTTGTCTCATTTTGGTACCAACACCAGTGGGCTGTACCACTGACTTCTTGATTCCTTTCATAAGCATTTGTTTCATAAGCAATTTCCCTTTTTATCTCTTTGTGAAGTCCCTGTGGCAACCACTGACAATGCACATACACTACCTGGCCCACCAGAGTCTCGATCCAATGTACTCTGACTGTAGCTAAGCCAGGCTTGCTACAAAACACATAGTCAAAAATTCATACTAGGTGTTATATCTGCTCCTTCTGTTCTTCTGTGTTCTCGTGGGTATGCTGGAATCCTCCTTAATCACTGATCCTTGTTCTCCTAAAGGCCCTAACTCTACACAGTCTGGCTATAGAGACATCATCCAGACTTCTTGATCCTTCCAGTTCTTGAGCAGGTTTATGTGATAGTCCTCATAGTCCACAGGACCCATTTTTCAAATGACTTCATAAGGACTGCCATCCAGAAATCAACTTGCTTCTCTGGTCTGGGAGCACCACAAGTAAGTTATCTCCAGGGATCCTGATTTTCTTTGATTTAAAAGAAAAATCCTCAATTTTCAGATTTAAAAGCGTACCCCAAATCCACCTTTTCCCATGATAGATGTACCTGCACATTAGTGGTGGTTCATTTTAATGATGGGAAAAGGTGAATTTTGGGTTACCGTTTTAATCTCAAAATTGGGGATTATTTTTATCAGACAAAATTAGGATCTCTGCTTATCTCCCATGGCTAAACCTCACTCTTGGGTTCTGCAATCATAACCTTCTTTTTGTCTGTTCTGGGTCTTTCTTAAATTGTCCTGTGTCAAGTGTTGTACTGTGTGTAGCCTTTCCTGCAATTTCACCATGTAATTTGGAACTGTGGTCACACCATTCACCTGGCTCTCCCAACTAGATTGTATTCTCTTCCACTCCAGATTTCAGTAACTACTCTATCTGCTACTGCTGTTCCTTCAGGATTCTCAGCATCTTTTCTTGCATTTGTTGCAAGGTATCCGTGGTCACTGAGGTGGACAGACTTCCCTCCATCTTGCTTGGGTTTGATTCCTGGCCAATGCACCAAATGTAGGCAAGTCAGGGGTTGCTGCAAGGTACTAGTTACCCCCTCACCTGATTTGGCTTGTTAGTGACCACCACCTCTTGCCTTGTTCACCTGCCACAACTTGTTCTTAAATCTTAATAATATAACAGAAGGCGATTCACCTTTTTATGCTGTATAATCAGCAGGGATCCTGTTTTTCTCTCCAAAGTTGACATTTTCCCATGATTAAAATGAAACACCACTAATATATAGATCTATATATAGTGGTGTTTCATTTTAACCACAGAAAAATGTGGATTTGGGGTTACTTTTTTAATCTGAGAATTGGGTTGTTTTTTTTTTAATCAGACAAAAAGCAGGATCCCTGCTCATGATGTACTCTGCTCTTATCATTCCAAAGTACCGCTACTGTTTCAATACTTGGTTAGGGGGGAGAGGAGAGGGAAACAGTTTTATTTTATCAAATGTAACCCATATTTCAACTACATTATTGTGGGGAGAGACTTTTTGTAAACAGGTACATTTTATATCTTATTTTGCAAAAAAAAATTAGCCTTGTGCCAAACTATATGGTATGAAATATTTTATATATAAAACACAGCTTATGACATTTCCTTTTTTCTAGTTCTTGTGCAAACCTTTCACCATAAGAGCAAATGCAGGCTTTGCCAATTAAAGTGCCTTGCTGTATCTCATAGCACAGTGGTGTGAGTTAAATGGCATAGGGAAAGAGCTGGGGAGGCTTGGTAATTTGAAAGCCAAAGGAAAGAAAAGGCTAATGCATTAAACACACTCAGATAAATAAAATACTTTAAATAACTCAGTTTTGCTTGCTGTGATACGTTGATGAAGTTGGACTATTCAGTCACAATGACGGGACTTTGGCTTCAATCTGTATCTCTTCACTTTATTCTTCTCCATCTGTTCAGCCCCGTGTCACTCCTAACAGCTTCCTTCATTTCCTTTACTCAGACAAGACTCCCTCCCACTCTTCCAGAAACACTGCAAATCACAATGCCTTCCGACTACAATGAGCACCTACTACTTGGTTTCTGTACAGTACTCTTTGTTTTGTGCTACACCATCTGGTGCCCTTAGAACATGAGTCCTTTGGGGTAGACAACTTGTTAGCTGTTTAGCACAGCTTTCTGAGCACTGCTCAGCACAGTTTACACTTAAAGCACTGTAAAAATTATCATGTAGGTACTGCCATAGGTGCCATAATGCCACTTAATAAATGATCAAGAACCTTCTTGTTGTTTTCTAATGCCCAAGGAAATACTAAGGTTCATAACAACAAAGGTAATCACAGTCCCTGCTGAATGAAACTTCTCTATCTCATTTCTCTCTACAGTATGAAATACTTCATGTAAAAATACATCAGGCCAATATTGGTATTGATTCTGGAAACAATATTCCTGAGACTGGCAAAAAGACCGTGTGCATCATCTTCCCTCCTTCCCACTCCAAACATACGTTGTCATTGTAGAAAAATAATATTTAGGATATTTATTGCCTATTGTGCATAAACACACTCTGAGTAGGCAACACAATTTTCAATTTTTCTTCCAGATAGTAGAAAGGCTTCCAAGACTGAATTCATTTATCTGAGTGCTTATTTCACTTTCTCCAGGCACATATCAAGATTGAATAGGAAATCTCTGTATCTTTGTGTACTTTTACAAAGAGTGAACACAGACTTAAAATGACAACAAAGTTCCAAATTGATATTCTCAGCATAATGCCTGTCAATATAAAAGCATCTCCATTTTTATACACTGAGAAGCAAAACAGAATAGCAAAGCGGAATAGTTAAGTAGGTGGCATAATCTAACATATAGCTCATGCTTTAAAAAGTATTCTTTGATCTTGATCAAAGCCAAAGAAAGATAGGTGACTGCCTATCTGTACACCAGCTACAGTGCCAGAGGCCTTTCTCCTGTAGCATCAGATTAGGACCTCTTAATTTGCAATAGTAAACAGTTATTCACTGTAAAGTCAATAGAACTACTCATATTAATAATTGCTCACCAATTACAGGGCAGATGATTCACAGTCCATCATTTAGTGAACAACAACACATTCTGTTACATTTCTCCAAACACGAGCTGTTTCCTAATTCTTATCAAGTGAGATTAGTGACTATTTTACCACCTCAAGTTTAGCTGATTGTTAATAACACCTATGGCTTATTTGCACAATTCAGGAGGCAAAGGGGAACCTTTAAAAGAACAGAAACAGAATATTAGCTGTTCAAGGAGTATTCCAAAACTTCAGCTAGTGAAGGAGTTTTATAACTACCCTAATCCCAGCACTAGCTATCAATGTAAAGATATTTAGGAGAGGGGGGTAGAATATATAGGGAAGAAGGTGGACAAAGGTGGAGGACACTTGGGTACAGTTACTTCTCAGAACCAGCGGAAGAGCTAAATAAAAATAGACCACAAACTATAAAACTCTTTAAACAGTTCTGGTATTAGAGAATTGACAGAACTCTGAGTAATCTCAGAATATGGAGTACAAAGATGAGTTAAAGCTACCTTCTCCTACCACCAAACATTATGCTAAACCTGGCATGAGAATGAGTTCCTATTACTTTGAGCTGGACATAAGACCTTCCAGTTGAGGTGTTCTTCTTAATTCAGATATTCTACACTAGGGGTGTCCAACCTTTTTGAATGTGGATCATGAACTTTTTATCACCCAGTGTGCCAGCAGGAGCATGCGCTCGCATGGCCTGTCCGGTCCGGCCATGGCCTGGGGCTGCAGGGGTCAAGGGGTGCTGCCTGACCCTGCTATGTCCTCCCTGCCACCTGGGTGGCCTCAAGGATGCTCCCACACCTGCGCTCCTGGGCTCAGCAGCCAGGGGGACATGCGGGGACACTACAGGGAGGTGAGAGACATGCAGGGACATCCCCCTCTCCCTCTCCTTCTCCCTCTGCCCCGGGGCAGCCTGGGCCCAAGCCTGACCAGCAGGGCACCCTCGCTCCTCAGGACCTGCGACTCACCACCCCCAGCACCATGTCTGCAGGCATGGGGGGATGCGGGGAGATGGGAGCAGTGCCAGCTTCCCACCCCAACAGTCACAGTGGCAGCAGCATCTGCCATGGGCCCAGCCGCACATCCCTCCAGGCCAGCATCTGTGCCCCCCGTGCCCACCCGCTGCACTGCAACCTTCTCCAACCCATGTGGCCAGCAGGGACTGGCACAGGGTGGGGACAGCATGCAAATGAGGAAGGGAGGGCCGGGGCTAGGAAGGGACACACTGAAATGAGGGGTAGGGGAGGAGCTGCACCTCATTGGCAACGTCAACCTGACGTGGTGCATGTGGGAACCTTGTCCCTTCAACAGCCATTAGGAAGCTGCTGAGAGGCTAGAGGAGGGACAAGGGGGGAACAAAAGTAAACAGTGTTTACTTTCATTTCCCATTGCAGCACCTCGGGCCTCAGAAAATGGCTTGGCGGGCCTCATGGAGGCCTGTGGGCTGTATGTTGGACAAGCCTGTTCTACACCAAATACACACTATTCTAGAGTTAATTCAGCCCTGTCTTAGATCCAAGAGAAAGAAGAACTGGGATCCCCCCTTCCCCAGGCCTGACAATGGTTGGAAAATTCCCAAGACATTGTATTCTTATATGTCAATAAAATTACCTCCTGGAACACCTGTGAAAATAGTACCTTTTGTGCAGGCTCTTCTACTAGCAATTTAGCTAGACTCTCTTACCCTAGCTTCCCCAGTTTTGGGATCTCCAAAATCAAGGATACCTCTTCTTAAAGCATAATCAGGATGTTTACAGCATCACCAGGCTGTGGCCTTAGCTTACCTAGCATAGTCACTCACCCTGGTCTGTCACCTCCTCAGCAGAGCATTCAGAGCAGACATATGTGGCCTGAGTGGCCAGCCAGGGTCAGCTGACTCCTCACCCCTTCCAATATAAACCTCTGACCTGGAAGATGAAGTGTCTGGGCAACAAAGTTTAATCCTGTTTTAGGCTGCTGCACCTTTGTCTTGTATTGCTACTGCCTTCCCAACAGACTCTGTGGATACCTGACCCAGCTTGTCTATGGACTAGCCTTACCCAAAACTGGTTCGGTTTCCTGAATACCTTACCCAGCTAGCTTCCTGACCCATACTCTGCCTGACCCTCTGCTTCTCTGACTCAGTTCATCAGATGGATGCTCTGGCTTCCTGACTTCCCTACTGACTCAGAAAATTCCCCAGGGACCTTAGCTGCTACTCCTAACCCTGAGTCAATCCCCAGACCTGACTGCCTACAGCCTGATATGGCAAGCATGTTCTGAAGATCACCGAGCTCTGAACGGAAGTGTTCCCAGAATATCTTGTTGCAATGTCCCAGCAATAAGCTCTCTCTTATCTATACCAGTAGTAGACTACAGCACAAAGATCTCTGCTCATCCATGCTATCAAAATAACAAAATGGATTCTCTTGTGTTAAAATTGATCTCTACATTAAGGCATATTAAGTGGATCTACCTTGAATTAAATCTTGTGGAAAAGTACAGTAGATTTCAAGCCACAGTTACTATGGCAAGTTTTACACTGGTGGTAGCCAGAGGTGTCCTCTATTTACAGTGAGGATGAAGTCACTCGGAAGAATATTAGGTCCTTTAACCATTCACTCCTTTACAAACATCAGCTTGATATGGTTGGTTCCCACAAAAGCCATTTGACTGGAGGTACCTAACAATGTACTTCAATAAAGAGTTTTCTACCACTCCCTTAACTTTGAATATTCACGTGGTCAAATGAAATGCAGGTCCCATAGTTCTGTCTGCCAGACTGAACAGACTGTACAAGTCTGGTACAAGCAGACTGTACAAGTCTGATAAAGAGTGTACAAAACTGTACAAATCAAATTACAAGCAACATTGTAATTCCTAAAAATTCATTTGTTGTGATATAGTTACACTAACAGAAGTAACTTTCATAAAATAAGTTAAAATCTTTGTATTTGTTACAAAACACACAGTTTATTTTTATTTAGAGAATACTCTGCAGGACAATTTTGTGCTGAACTCCCAAAGGATCCCAGGAAAATATATGAATAACAAATTATTGACTGTTCTGCCTGCTATATCTGTCAAAATAAAAAGCTCAAGAGTCGATTTTCTAGAAATGCATTAAAAAAGCATGAATTGGAGGTAAAAAAATCTTTGTATAATAAATCAGAAATAAATATATTTTAAGAAAAGAAACTTTTGAATTCAACATGCCATTCTTTCTTCATGTACCACTTTCCCAGGGACTTGACCTACATTATCAGTCTGACTTTTCCTTCCATGAAGGTCATTGTTAAGATAAGGACATCACAAAACTGAGACTTAGGGCATGTGTAGATGAAACAATATTTCATATTTACGTCGACCCAGCTGCATTTGTGTTTGCATGACCCAGGATTTCTCACCACTCTGAAGTCCATTTAGTGCCTTAAACTAACACTACTAAGAGATGTGTTAATTTGCTGTGCTCTCCAGTTACGCTACTCCAACGGTGGATTTGTTTGTGCAAACAGCCAGAGACTCCAAAGATTTCTAATTAATTCCCTTCACCATGAGAGGGCGCTGTGTTCCAGCCTTTAGCCAGTAGATGCTGCTGTGTGTTCTTTCTTACCCTCCTTCAATCCTCACTCTATGGGATGGGCCTGCAGAACTTGTGCAAATTGAGCTGATTCTCAGACAAAAGCCAGTGAAGAAAGCTCAACTTCTTTTGTGGCCAGCACTGATTAAAAATTTACTAGGGTGCAATGGAGAGGTGTAAGGCAGAGGTGGACAAGTGGGGTGAAGAGCCTACTTTCCAAACACCAGAGATCTTGGCCAGCAACCAAGAAGAAGACCTCCAGAATTCAGAAAAGAAACTCAAGCCTTGGCTTCCTTAGTGGAAGGCCCCTCCTGCAACTCAAGCGCTCTGCAGTAATGAATGAAATGTGCTTGCAGAACTTGTCCAGCTTGTGCTGATGCAGGACATGCCCAGTAACCAGGAGGAGAGCAAGAAGACTATGCAAAATGGGCCCACAGAACTTGTGCAAATTGCACTGTGCTCAGGCCAAAGCCAGTGAAGAAGCCTCAGCTTCTGCCACTGCAGTGATCATAGCTCAGGAGCACAGCTTCCTCTGTGGTCAGCAATGATTCAGAAGTTACAAGGGTGCAATGGAGAGGTGCAGAGGTGGGCAAGTGAGGCAAAGAGCCCACAGGCCTGGGACTACTACCTGGACCCCAGGAGGGAATTTGCTGGAGGACTTGGTCAGCAACGAAGAACAAAGCCTCTGCATGGAGCCAGCAACAACATTCTCATTACAATTCCATAATATGCTCATTAGCAGACAGGGCCAACAACCAGGAGGAGGGCTAAAATAATAGGAAATGGATCTGCAGAACTTGTGCAAATCTTACTATACTCAAGCTGATGCTCAGGCCAAACCCTTTGAAGAAATCCTCCACAATTCAAGTAGTACACAGAAGAGAAGCCTCAGCAGTACTTGTTGCCCACAGTCAGAAGGAGGAAGTAATACAACTTCAGTAAGGGTAGTATGTAAAGCAGAAGGGTATATATCGCTTCTCCATGGGAATAGAGCGACCTACAGAGGAGTTTGAACCAGGAGGTGGGTATTTCCTCCCTACACATGGGGAAAAGGTCAGGAAAGGCACATAATCACCTCCTTAGTGTCTGCTCTCTCATTATAAGGAATCAAACTGTAATTATAAGTCTATATAACAAAAGAAAGTATCATACATTGGCTATATATATGTGGTGGAGGCCCAGGATGTGTGTGATGTGTGCAGATGTGTGATGTGGCCATCAGA
>NW_017728906.1:130802437-130846770 GCF_001723895.1 Crocodylus porosus | reverse complement strand
CTGAAAAAGGACTTTTTGTTGTCCTTGATGCTTGAAGCTAGTTGGAGTTCAGTTGCAGCCTTGGCTTTCCTGGTTTGCTCCCTGCAGAACTGGACCAGCGCAGAATAATCCTCCTTTATTAGCGGTGGCTAATAAACAAAGAAAAAAAGCAATCATTGCCTCCCACCCAAGAGGAGGAAAGTACACCCCCCACCCCCAACATGCAATGCACAATATGCCAAGAGGCACAGAAACAGACCCCGCAACAGTCGGGCACCACTGGTACTGCTCAAAATTTACAAGTACTCGCTTCAGAAACAGGTCCATATCTGCCACTGCCCATGCTAGCTGCAAAAATAGTTAAAGCAAATCATTAGTTTGGTGTCTATTACATTATGGGCTATTGAACCCATCATGCACCACCACCAAAAGAACATGGCAACCCACCTACAGCAATGCATAATTTTCTCCTCCTCCCTCCAGCATCCCAAATCCAACCAGCACAAACCCGGCCATTGGCTGGCAGTGGCAAAAGGCACATTACAAGAGAGTTACCATGTCCGGCATGTTCTTGGGTCTCAGTAACAGTACATGATGTATGAGCCACATGGGTTTCTTCCTGACCCTCCACCTCTTCTGCTTCATTATCTGTGCTAGTCTGTGGACTGGAGGGGCTCAATGGCACTAAGAGTATGACAAAGGATGGTTCTTCCTGTCACTCACAGTCATCAGGGAGTAGGGAGTGGTCTCCATACCGCACCCTCAGGAGGGGCTGCTGCCACCTCCTCCTCCTCCTCCGCCCAACCCAGGTGCTGAAAGTCTCCATACTCAGGTTGTCGCCCACATCCTTAGAGAGAATGATGGAGAGCTAGTCATAGAAGGGGGCAATTGTGTGACCTGCCCCAGAATGAGAGTTTGCATCTTTGGCTCTGTAAAACACTGATTTCAGGGACTTGATCTTGCACTGGACCTGGGTCCAGTCACGATGGTGCCCTCGTGCGTGCATGCCTTTTGTTATCTCAACATAAACAGGCTTATTTCTCCTACTTTCCAGCCTATGATCCTTTGCTCCAACCAAATGTCTATTAAGTCCTTCAGTTCTTCACAGGTCCACGGGCATTAGAGGTATCATCCACATTGTACATAATAACTAAGTCAGGGTGGGAAAGAGAGGGGACAGAAGTGATCCATGTTTATTGGCCTGGAGCAGACTGTAGTTGATGAACAATCCTACTACCTTCCAAGGGTTTTTGGAAAAGGACCTATGTGTGAGATATCTTCCATTTCCTGGACAAAGTCAGTGCAGCTGGTTGAGAACTTGCTTATTTAATCTTTCAGGCAAAATACCTCATTTAGCTGTTTTGTCTTAGTAGCAGTCAATTTAGCCTGTTTTGGAAAGGGATTAAACAAATACTAAAGTTCATCCATATGTGGGATGGTGCCTAAGTATATACTTAAGTAGAGCACAAGTGGAAGTGCTATTGACTAAATAAGGATGCTTTCCTGAGTCAAAGTCCTCATATAAAATCTTTTGAGCGGGGGATATTGGATTTGCCCATCATCCAGCAGAAGAGAACCTGTGGGTTCCATCGCAATAAAATTCTGTCCAATAATAAAAATAGTCCATTCAAAGTTTCAAGTAGTACCATTTTATACCAAGTTTATCAAATTTTTAAATAAACATTGTAACATGATGCCTTTTCAACTGTCTCTACTCTCTTTATGGGCTATCTACCAAAAGACTTCTTAACGGAGCAGTGGCTTTTACACTGGGGAATGGGAAGTTTAATGAATCATACATACTTTATTTGACAAATATCAATAACCATTCACAAGTCTCCTCTTGCATAAACTATGTGAAGATTCCCATGTAAATGGTGCATAGCTTCTTTATGATTCATGTTCTCTTTTTTAGTACAATGCTAAATCATTTTAAAAAGTGTGGCTTTACCTGCCAAGCTTAAGGTAAATTTCCATCAGTGATTAAATACATGTTTCATTCTCTATAATCCTTGTCAGCCATATGAATAGGATGTAATGAAACTCTTTATTTTATCTTATTATTAAAAACTCAAAATAGTCATACAAATGTGCTGAACAATATCTTTTTGGTAGATTGGCAGGCTAATTTATATATCCAAATTCATAAGCCAGAAACAGACTTATACTATGAAAGCTTTAAAATGCTGCAAAATGATTGTTATGATACCTAGCACAAGCACATGCTTAGAATAACAATTTTAAAGACTTTAAAAGGTTCTCTTCCTTTTTTAATAGATGCATATAGCTCCCAATAATGCTGTAACTTCAACTGACCTTGACAAAGATCAAAAAAGTAGTTTAGACCATTGAAGTCAAACCCCCTGAAACATCCTGGATGTCAAGAGGAAGTTAAGTCAATTCTGGAATGTAGGAGTTTTTCTGCCTTTGTATTTTTGGCCAGTTCTATTGGGTAACATTCCAGGAGATCCCATCATGCTTGTTTAATGTTTGTAAAATTGGAGAAAGGCAGCAGCACTAACAATGAATTTTCACTAAGTTAGTGTATTCTCTATGGACATATCTCAACAAGCATGCATGTGCAGTTTTCAGTCCCTCAAAAGAGTATGAGGCTTTACACACCACATGTGGTGCATGTGCAAGCATTCATTGCACTGCTAATTAACAATGCAATTTTTTTTTTTTATACCAGCAGATCCCAGTGTCAAGAAAAACTGCCCCTAAAAAAGTGGTGCAGCACACATGGCAACAGCATGCACCACCAGAAACTGGAACCTGGCCAGCAAGAACCATACTCTGGCTGTCAGCCAGGCTCCAAGTGGCCAGCTCAGCACTGCTGGTGCCCCAGGAGGTCCCCAGAACCCCAGGTAAGGCAGTTGGGGCTAGTGTAGGTGCTGATTCCAGTCTCTGATACCTAGGTCACTTTGCTGCATGCCATTTGCAGATGACAGCAAGCTGCAGGGAGTAGTAGGTATGCTGGAAGGTAGGGCTAGGATTCAGAGTGACTTAGAGAAATCCAAAGATTGGGCCAAAAAGGAATCGCATGAGGTTCAACAAAGATAAATGCAAAGTCCTGCACTTAGGATGGAACAATCCCAAGTACCAATAGAGTCTGAGAGCTGACTGGCTGGGCAGCACCTCTGCAGAAAAGGACCTGGGGGTTACAGTGAATAATAAGATGACTATGATCCAGCAGTGTGCTCTTGTTAGCAAAAAGGCTAACGGCATACTGGGCTACATCAGTAGGTGTGTTGCCAGTAGGGGAAGTGGTTATTCCCCTCTATTCAGTGCTGGTGAGACCACATCTGGAGTATTGTGTTTAGTTTTAGGACTCCCAATACAAGAAGTATGTGGACAAATTAGAGACAGTCCAACAGAGGGCAACAAAAATGGTGAGGGGGCTGGGGGACATGACTTATGAGGAAAGACTGAGGGATCTGGGCTTATTTAATCTAGAGAAGAAGAGACTGAAAGGGGACTTAATATCAGCCTTCAACTACCTGAAGGGGGTTTTAAAAGAGGATGCTAGACTGAAGTGGTGGTAGATGACAGAACAAGGAGCAAGGGTCTCAAGTTGCAGCAAGGGAAGTTTAGGATAGATATTATGAAGAGTTTTTCCACTAGGTGGGTAGTAAAATAGAGGAAAAGGTTACCCAGAGAGGTGGTGGATGCTCCATCCTTGGAGGTTTTCACAACCCAGCTAGACAAAGCTTTGGCTGGGATGATCTGGTTGGGGATAGTTCTCCTTTGAGCAGGGGGTTGGATTAGATGGCCTTCTGAAGTCACTTCCAACTATAACTTTCTATGATTCTATGAAGAAGCATGCCTGGGGACAAATAGAAGTGGCATACATATGTCACTATTTGTCTCACAGGAAATGTGTGCCCCTACATGTGCATGGTCATTGGGATGGCCCCCCTGTGGGTAAGGAACCAATGCACCCTTGAATCCACCAAACCAGCTGAGCCAAGATCCAACTATTCATGAAATATAAGTGTGAGCTGAATGTCCCCTTCCTGCTACAAACACAAGAAGGGACCTGAGCATCAAATTACAACCCATGAACACTAAGAGAATTCAGATCCAGGTTCCTAGTTTGGCCCACTAGAATCCAAATTTCAGCTAAAAGTTTTGAATCTACATCCTGGTTTGATTTTTATTCCTTTGGGATATTATTCTCTTTTAAATTACAATTGTATTGGGTGTGGTCATAATAAAGTATTCAATCTTTGCACATTTGTGTCTACTTTTATACAACGTGAAATGTTACCTGGTATTGTTCCAATGAATCTCATGAACAGAGGGTTTGATTGAAGATTTAATAAAATTAACACTACTTCCTTACTTTCCTTTTTTCTTCTTAATCTTCTCTTCAAGATTAAACTCATCAGCACTTGACAAAAACTGCAAATAACAGCCAGATGCAGGAGTTGGTTTTATCTTTTTATGCAAGTATGTGGTGCTAATTAGTGCAAATTGATTAAACTTTAATTGCCTGATCCATGGCTAATTAATATTTATAAGATGAATGAGCAAGAAAACCAGACATTTATTAAAACACTTTAATGATTTTTCATATGTTTTGACAAAGCAAAGCAAATAGATGTTATGAGTTTAGATGTGCCAGACACAAGGACTATATTTCTTACCTGCTTCTAACTAGGAGTACAAGAAAACTAATCATTCCCTCCCCCTTCCCAGTCACTTTGGAGACTTTCTCCTGTATATACAATTGCATAGAAATGCTTGTTAATTTGTTGTTTGTACAATGTTCTGGTTTGCACTTTATGCTATAACTTGTTCAACAAACAGTGGGGTCCTGCTATGCCATGATTTATGCAAAATAAATTTCAAAGTGCATCAGATGGAAATAGTGTACAAGTATCTTCATCAAAACTGGCTGAAACTGACTGAAGAAGCAATGCTTTACTTGGCTCTCTCTCTTAGGGTGTACACAGATGTTGCCCTGTACTGCCATAATTGTTTTATGGCGGTACAAGTTGTAAGGAAACGGACATCCTAGCCCCGTCATGCTCCAAGTGTCCCAGATGTTGCCGATAGTAATAGTTTGTGACACCTTAAAGGGGAGGAAATATATTTGTTTACTAAGCATCATGGTAATTGTCTTGCAGGAATCCCCTCCAGAAGATTCCCATGGCATAGCTATCTTTCTCATGGCATGCCTGCTGAGCTCCAACTTGGGGCATATGACTGTGACCAGGGGACCTCCATAGCAGTTCTGCCACTACCTTACCTTTTCCTTTATCTCTAGCAAGTCAGATTTCCTGCTACACATGCATTCTCAATAACCTCCCCTTTAGGAGTGCTCCTAATTTCAACCTAGCTTGAGTCCACTCTAGTCTTCCTAGCTAACTCCTGCTCACTAAAAATAAGATGAACAGCTCCTAAAACCCTTTTGTTCTTCTGAATCTCCTCCTTGAAAAGCCACAAGTTATATATCCCAGAGGCCTGGTTCTGAGCCATGTACTCCCCTTGTCATGTAATCCCTTTGCTCATTCCCTTTACCTGGGGAGGTGAGATAAATTTGCCATTAAACTAAACCATTGCTCCTTTACGCCCAGCTTACCCAGTATCAATCCTGTATACATACACTCACAAGATAAAAGGGCTTATTTCCATTTTTTTTTAAACCTGCTATGGTACCAGCCCTGCATTTTTTCTGGGCAATTTAGTTAATGAGATTTATACCGCCTTCCTTTTTTGTTATAAAGAAATGTATAAATCAGTTAATTTTGTTTTAATACAGAGTGCTCTCCAAATGAATACATTTTGGAACAATGATTATATGTAAAATCACTGAACTGAAAACTGTTCCTTACTTTCTCAAGCCAGTTAGTAATTCATTTTAGACAATGCCATTTTGAACTCTTCTGCTCATACACCCACACATACCCTTTTCACTACATTTTAAAAAAATTGTTCTGTAGCAAGAATTCAGCAGAATGCCTTTACTGCGACCCTATTAAGCAACCCGCAAAATCCCTCCTAAACGTATAAGTGTTTAAAAAATAACATGTTAAAATAATAAACTTCCTGTATGGTAACAAGTAAATTACCATAACAAGCATATTAAAAGAACATACTTATGGCTTTCAGCTGAAAAAATGTTCTCCAAATTACATGCTGTAATACAATGGAGCATATGGAGTCCTTTTAAAATGAATGAATATGTCCTAGCCTGCAGCCTATCAATGATGATAAATCCAAAAACAGGAACTAAAATAATCCTTGGAGCATGTAGGTGGGTAATGCTAAATTGAAGAAGTTTCTATTGAACTGAATTATTCACTGGACACAATATAAGTACTGAGATGACAACTGAAATACAAAAAAGATAACATTTATGAAGTGCACACAAACAAAGGTTTAAGTAAACTTGCGAAGCAAGGTTTTCCCCTCTAATCCATGATATATTGATTTTCTACAAACATTCCAGCCCCCACTGACATTATTGTAGCTACTAGGTGTAGAACAAGCCCATATCTGAAAGTCACAATGAAATACAAGAAATGCACAGTGAGTCTCACACAGAACAATAATTTTTAGGAATGAAGTAACTTCTGGACAAAATTAGAATGGACGTAAATCTGAGCCGCCAGCTCAAGCTCAAATAAATTAATGTAATAAAGGATTATAAAATACTTGACAAAGATCAGGCTTCTGGTATTCTCCCCTCTACCATGCTAACCAATATTGCATTGCTTCTTATGTTACCTTGCCCTCCTCCATCTATCTATACCTTTCTGTTGTATTCCACTTGGAACAATCTCCAGTAAAGGATATAGCTTCCATTAACAGGATTTAGGCAGACTTTAGCCACCTAGATATAAAATAATGATAAACCCCACGTACACATTTTACTTTCTTAATACTGGCTCAGCCTAAAACTCAGTAGGCACCTCCTTTTTGACCTGTAGGTACCAGTAGTTTTGCAATCAGCCTGAACTGTAGGTACCTGTAGTTTTGCAATCAGCAGAAAAATTTTGGCCTCTGGAATAGGAGAAGGTGGGGGAGGCAGTGGCTGAGTTTTTACTTCCTTTCTCAGGGACAGCTGCAGCTGTTCCCGCCACAGTGTGCTGCTGTAACAGTGCAGACTCCCCCGGGGCTGCCATTCTGGTTCCCCTTCTAAATTAGCACCCACCCACTAATTATGCAGCTGGTACCTAGCTCCTACCTAGGCTCCACTGGGATCCAGACAGTTGGAAGAGTAGCATTAAGCCCCGCTGACAGCAGTGCCTTTCTTCGGAATCCAGAACCTTGTGTTAGGGACTTAGTCTCCCCATCCACCCAGAATAAGGATCCTAGAGATGGCTGACTAGTAGAAAATACAAAGCATGGTGATAGTCTCAAACAATGTCCCTCTGCCAAGAGGAGACAATTTATTGAGGGCTATTGGCAGGTACTCCATATACTCAGGATCTTGAGTCCAGAATTCTCTCCTGAGATTACAGGCCAGACTATAATTAATCTCTAAGGTACCTAAAGAGAATTTGGATAGATTTAGACCTCTAAGTCACAAAAGAATCTAGATCAGTTGTGCTCAAGCTTCTGGCCCCACAGGTCAGATGAGTGGCACAGAACTAGCCTGTGAGCCAAATTAAGCCGTACACCCCAGGATTGGGCTTCACATGCCAAGATGGGCCCTGAGGTTCAGTGCTTCCTCCTCCCTGACCCACACACCAGGATGGAGCTCTGGGGCCCAGTGCCACCCCCACCC
Source organism: Crocodylus porosus (assembly GCF_001723895.1). NCBI lineage: Eukaryota > Metazoa > Chordata > Crocodylia > Crocodylidae > Crocodylus > Crocodylus porosus. The sequence continues at coordinate 130,839,053 of NW_017728906.1, read as the reverse complement.
AGACCCTTGCACCAGGAATGGGCCCTGGGACCTGGCACCATCCCTGTGTGCTAGGATTGGGCCCCAGGACCCATTGCCACCCTGGCTGGCTCCACCTACTGATATCAGGCCCTGGGATTCAGCGCTACCCTCACCCAGCCCTGTGCTTCTGGATTGGGCCTTGGGGTCTAACAGAGTTCCCATCTGGCCTGCATGCTGGGAGTGAGCACCTGATTTAGCATGCAGGGCCTGGTGCCATCACTTCCCTGCTCTCAAATTCTGCGGCCCATGAAGAGCCCCATGGACCAGATGAGACAGCTCCAGGGGCTAAATCTGGCCCCTGGGCTGGATGCTAGGTACCCCTGGTTCTTGATCAATCCCACTCAGTGGGCACATCTACACATGCTCCTAACTGAGCATTTGGTACTGCACAGTATACCCACTGGTACTGAGTAGCCTCATCAGTGCAGTTATTTTTAGACCCTATGTCACTGTAGCAATGAATTATGTAGCTCATTGATACAGCGACATAGCATTGGCATCACAGTTTGTGCCCACTGAGGTGCCCAGTGGCTGCAAAACTAATTAGGTACTTAAATTGCATAGTTGTCTTATCTTGGCCTGAAAATATTGTTAGGTGCCCAGACTGACAACTGCATACTCTGAATCAGTCCAGACAAGTCACATAAACAACCTATTTGTACATAAATGCCTCTGCAGCCCTAAGTCAAATGCTTAAATTCTAAGGAGGAACTAGAATTCAGACACCCTCTAACATTTCTTATTGGTCAACTGTAGGCATCTCCCCAGTGACCATCTAAGAGATTTGGTAGCCAGGCATCTGAATTTTAGGCATGTGATATCTAACAGGAAGCAGGATCAATCATAATTTGGGCTTAAATGTTAAAATTTCTCCTTCCAAAGAAGTAAGCAAGGCTCACTTTTGCTTTTAAGATAGGGCTAAAGAAGCTGGTGGAGCTGATAACACACTTTTATGTTACAGCCTAGTGCCATACTCACCCAAGAAAAAAGAGGCTGAGGTTCAATGCCCTCATCAGTCTGATAGACTGGATCCTAGATGCTGGATCCTACCCATATCTCTCACCTCTTTAGAAAGTACTTTAATAACCTAATCATGGGGTAAGAGGTCATCCCTTTGCAGTTTTATGTGTTCTGTGTTCCTATGCACAATTCTGGGCCCACAGGGAGGTGGGAACAAAAGTGTCCTTGACTCTGTAGCCCATGGTCAAGCACTCACTTTGAGGAAGACACGGGTGCTAGTCTTTGCTCCTGGGGCCATTTCTGTACATTCTGTAAAAGTACTGAAAAAAGAGTCCTGAATCCATTTCTCTGCACTACCAGAAAAGTTTCCTAACCACTAAGCTACAGAATCATGTTTTCTTTTGCTTTTCTCCAGTGGTCTGAATTTCTTGACCACATAATGGAACTGTTTTCTCACCCAGAATAGCCTATACACTGGTGTTCAGGCATTGTCCTAAGGGGTAGGAAATGTACATTGAAGTCCTGTCAGACTGAGGTGTGTATAAAACCCTGGGTACTATCAACAATCAAAAGGGCAAATAAGATGTTAAGTATTATTAAGAAAGGAATTGTAAACAAAATTGAAAGTGTCATCATGTTCCCTTGTAAATGTCATCCCTTTGTGTCATCATATCTCTTTGCATCCACAGCTTGAATACTGTGTCCAGTTCTGATTCCCACAATTCAAAAAGGATATAGGAGAACTAGGGGGCAAAAACTGTACTAATATGCTATTACGCAGTAGTATTAGGTTACTGCACAGTAAGCATCACAAAAAAAACCATGCACCAATGCTACTGTGCTGTAACTGTAGTGCTTGTAACTGTAGTACTAATTTAGTTAGTACGTCATTAAGCAAGTACTAAACTAGATGTGCAGTAACTACTGCACCTTAATGAATGTGTAGATGCATCCTGTGTGACAGGATACTGGGCAACTTCAACTCATAGTCTGGCCCAGTAAATAGCAATTCTTATGTTCTTAATGCACTTATTACGAAGTTACTACATAATGTTTTGTAATAAGACTCCTCTTCTACCCTGGTTTAAGAAATAAAGTAGCTACAGCTGCATTTTGTGAGTGGCTTGATTCTGTCAGGGTGTGTCTGCAATGTAGTAGATCTGGGAGCAGATTATTCATGAGTAAACTACTTGTGAGTAAAGAGTCCCAGGCAAGCATCTACTACACATGTAGGGAAGTGGGAGCAGATCTGCTGGTAATGGCAGAAAACTACTGTCACTTCCTGGGATCCTGCAATGGGTACCTGGCACCACCAGCTCCTGTGTGCTACTCCAGGGGCTGGCTGTGTACACCAGTCAGGCAGACTGCCATCTCCTGGTCAGATCTGGGACATTGTTCCCTGCCCCTGGGGGAATTCCTGCTGCTGCAGTGGGGACAATGTCTCCCTGCCCCTGAAGCAGGGAGCTCCCAGCCCCGGCTCCCTGATCAGGGAAAGGAACTTGGAAAGAGCTGCAGGGGAGGGGCAGGCCCCAGCCCCTTGTCTTGGCCCACCGGTGGGGCAGCCAGGTGGAGGGGGGGTCTCTGATAGCTTCCCAACTAATGGGTTGGGACAGGGGTCTGGGACCTGCCCCATCTCTTTAGTTCTTTCCAAGCCCTTCACCTTGATCATCCAATTGGGGTGAGGGGCTGGGACCTGCCCCTGACTGAGACAGTTCCCAGCCCCCACTCTATGATCACAGGGCAGGGGCTGGAGGGCCTGTTCCCTAGTCAGCTCTATAATCACAGAGCTGGGTGGGTAACAGGTTCACCAGTCCCCACCAGCAGAGAGCTCCTAGCACCAGCTCTGCGGTCATGGTGCTAGTGCTGGGAGATCCTTATCTTCCAACATCAGCCCTGTAACTGTGGAGCTGGCACTGGGAGATAAGGATCTCTCAGCACTGGCCCCACAACCATGGAGCTAGTGCTGGGAGATAAGGTTCTCCCAGCCCCCGTGCCCTTGCTCAATCACAATGGTGATGTTGAAGTTAGGAGATAAGGATCTCCCAGACCCTCTCACGATCACAGAGTGGAGGAGCTTGGAGCTCCCAGCTGCCAGGGCAGGGGTACATAGTCCCCACCCAAATTCTGGTGGTGAAGCTCCTGGGGGCAGGGAGCAATCTCCCACCCCTTGGTGGTCAATTGACCAGAAGTAGATTTGTTCCCAGTTAGATGTCTGCACAAGTGCTACTGCACAGTTAGTAATCACAAGTAAATTTGCTATTTGCATTTGCAGGTAGGAAATTTACTCACAGTTAGTGAGGTTTACTGCACAGTAAGCACGTACATGTGTAGATGCACATGCTTCCTGCAAAGTAAACTAAGCTAGTTTTCAGTAAAGAGTCTCATGTAGACACACCCTCCGTGTGTGTTACGGCTGCTCAGGGCATGCTTACAGCACAATGTAACACCTGGCTCCTAGATCCTAATCAAGTTTAGGAAGAACCTACATGCCAGACAGTTCAAAATAGACCTGTTCCAAGCATGCACAGAAACAGAAGTGTGGGCACCCAAAGAACAAGTCAAATAGGAAGGATCAAGTGAGGTTTTGGATTAAAGTTTGGATTTAGGCATATGAAGTTGACCTAATTCCTGTTCTAGACTTCCATAACTATTATTGTACACTCTTTCAGGTAAAGGCTGCTCTTTGGTTCTGTCTTATGGTGTTTACACATTGTGGTCCTAGACCCTAAAAGTTCCCAGACACTATGATGATGATTATGATGATGACAATCTATCAGGACCAGGAAACCATCCAAATCTTAAAAGACAGTATGCTCTTGCAGGTGCTTTAATTTGAATCCTTGGCATAAAAGTTCAATAAGCATCCACACTTCGGGACATTTGTCTTCTAACATAATGTCTTAGCTAACATTTTTTGGTAATTTTACTATAATAAGTTTATATTATACCAGTCAATTTATCTAGACCATAGTTATATATAGACCAGTATAAAATCCAATTTTGTAGCATAAACAATGAAATTCCAGTTTTCTATTAACAGGGAGAATGGTTTTCATTTGTCTACAAAGCTCTGCACAATTATATGACAAACATATGCAGGTATTTCCACTGAAAGTTAAATAAGAAAATATTTCCTCTTTCTTGGCTTTGAAAATCTCTTTATGTTGTATAATGTCAGTACTACTACTAAAATAATGAAAAAAACCCAAACTACTTGTGTCTATGTCATCCATTAAAGTAATAATTAAGAAATGACAGTATTTCAGAATGTGAAGTATATACAGAGCATGGAGTCTTAGCATATATTAATCCCATTGGGTTTCATTTTTAGTGTGATGTGCCATTTTAGAATGTAATGAGTGCATCTATACTTGTGCTTTACTGAAGTTGATTAACTCCACAGTAAAGCATCACCATCTACATGTATTAGGGTGCAGTAGATTAATTATTACTGTCCCTGACAGTACTATTTTACAGTGCAGTTACTTACTGCACCAAAGCACACATAGATGGTGACCACAGCTGGCTGGGGGAAGAGGGTGTAAAAGTGTGAGTGTGGCCTGCTGCCCAGGCCCCACGCTTTAGCATCCTTGTGCCTCAGCCAGCCTCTTCACCATCCAATGCCAGCACCGAGAGCCTGGGGCTGACCTCTGAGCCCTCTGCCAGCCTGGGGCTGCTCCACACCAGCTCAAACTGTAGGTAACCTGGGCACAACATCTGCACCTATGCCCTGGACCACAGCAGTTTGAACATCTACACATTACATTAAGGTACTGTGATAAACTCCAGCACAGACACTCTGGTGTTTATCATGTCGTCTTAATGCTACACACAGATGAACCCATAATCTATGATTATGTACTCTATTGATGCATCTGGAAGAACTTACAGGTGCATTTAAAATAAATAAATTCAAAGAAAAAACTGTTGGACAGAGTTCTGTAAATGAACATTGTCTCAATCTTATTTATGTTTATTTAAACTCCTACTGAATTCTTTTTTTTTTTTCTAATTTCACTGTGAACACTTTTCAATTATTCCTGTTTCTACCATAATACTTTTGTGATAAGGATGAAACTGCAGTGATAGTATAACTGATTTAAATAGCACTGACTATTTTAAGACAAATAAGTAAAATCCCTTCCCAAAAGAGTTTTGGGAAAGAAAGGAGGCCACTGGAAGTTTCTAGGACAAGGCAAAAAAAAAAAGGAGGGGGGAATATTGCAGGCTAAAGTTGAAATGGGTTAAGTAAATCTATAGACTTTTCACATACAGTGAAAAAGTCAACACTAGTAATTTGCAGAAATAAACATTAGTAAGACAGAGGAAAAAAGTTCTGTTTTTCTCATTGCTTGAACCCAAGATGTTCTCTCAGACATTGTGGTACTGAGGAAAGATGGTGAAAATTAGCTTCAAGTTTTCACAAAAGTCTTCAGAAATTTCTATTCAAAGACTTACCTGTGAAATAAATGGCTAAAAATTAATCATAAAGGGAAGTCATACAGACACAAAAGTCAAGGAGTCAAATTATGTTTTCAGATTGACATAAATCTGAAGTAATTTCTTTACAGTGTTTTGCACAATTATCTACTGGCCTGGCTGTTATATCACTTGTTTTTAACATAACACACAGTAGGCATGTGTATCAAATTTAGGCATGAATAACTAAGCCTCATTAGTGAACACACTAATGAACATTAACACGGTGTGTGTCCCTTTACTTGGGAATACCCTTAGTCCCAAGTTGGTCCATTCACCTGTATTAATGCACCTTAGTCCGTGCACATGTACACACATCTAAATCACCTTAATGAGCATTTGACTAATGTGCATTAAGTTTAGGCATGCATAAAAGCATGTGTAGACATGACCAGCAAGTTGCAATGCACATCTCTCTATTTGGAGTAAGGATCAAATGGGAAATCAAAAATAGCTCCCCAGTTCATACATATATACAAACAGATATACGTGTGGGTGTGTATTGCCCATCAAGAATGGGGGAGGGGAGTGATGGACAAACTGTGTCTGTCCCCACCCCTGCCTTGTCTAGTCCAGTTTCCCCCTTCCCCATCTCCACCCCTGCCACTTGGGACTTGGTCCTGCTCTCCCCCTCCCCATCAGGTTATATCCTAGGGCCATCTATTCCGTCACTGGGATATACAAGGCCAGGAAACTAATTTTCAAGTATCTTTCCAAAAGGATGCTGTTCATAAGCTGAATAACAAAATAGCAATAACATAGTTGGACACCAAAAATAAATGTTGTTTTTGGCTACAGATACAGTAGCTCCTAAACATCATGCCTCAGACCAAGTCAGCTTGCTATATAGATGACTTGCACCAGATTAAATGGAAAGGAGGAGGACAAAACCATAAGAAAATAAATATAACCTTGTGTTTCATAAAGTCATAAATATTTATGACTTTAGACCTGATGCTATGAAAGACACTTTAATTGTCATCCAAGTAATTTCAAATTATATCTATTTTTAGAAATTTTAAAAATAACTTTACATTGGGATGTATATGTTGTCTCTGGTTCCTTAGCAGCAGTTTAATTTTAAGTGTATGTTAGAAAAAAGGAGTAGTGGATAGGATCTGCTTAATTTTTTGACCTTCTCAGTCATTAAGGAACTTTGGGAAATTGAAAGAAATACGATTCATCATGTCTTATTTATGAAGAGGCTCAATTATCCGTGGCTGGACAGGATCTGCTGAGTCAAGTTGAGTTCCTTATTACTGAAAATAACCACATCACAGAGTCCAATTCATAAACATATCCTTGTCCTAATTAAAACCAGTTTGCTTATTTTCCCAAATCACTCCAACTGAACGCTGTTCTGGAACTTCATTTCTCTGATAGCTAGAAATCTCCTAATTTTGAGCTTAAATTCATTCATGGACAATATAGTTTTTGTGCAAAAATTCCCTTTCACGTAAATAATCCTCTTCATCGCTAGTGTTTACATGTGATACATACACCATTCCCACCTTTGCTTTGCTAAGTTACAAGGCAAGTACCCTTATCCTTCTCTTGTAAAATAAACTCTCTATTCATCAGTCATCCTAGCAACTCTTTTCTAGGCTCGTTTGAACATCCAAATCAAGGTTACACCAGTGCTTTGTACAGTCGTAGTGGTAATGCTTTTCCTATTTCTCCTGGAAAAATGTTTGCCTAATATGTTCTAGGACTATGCTTTCCTTTTCCACAGCTGCAACACATTAGTGGTACAGTCATTCAGTGTTCAACTAACATACAGAGCTCTTTCTCCACCCCTCTTATTTTCAACTGATGAGTCCCCTGTTAATGAAAGACATTCTTGTTATTAGTCTATGTGCCCTTTTGTTCTATTTTACATTGCTACATTTTGTCCCATTTATCTGATTCCAATTTTCTTCTTCTAGGATATTTCAGTTATCTTATGTATCACACTGAGACAACAGCAATGACATTGTGTTCTGAAACAAAGAAAAAATCAAATAATTTGAAATTTTCTGAAAAAAAATTTAAAATGGGACAGTCAAAACATTTATTTTTGGTGAAATTTAAAAATGTTTTTACCGTTGCATTTTTAAAAAGACGATGTATAATTTATAATTGATTACAAACGTAAAATACAAATTTATATGAAAACTAATTCTCTGGTACAGCAACTCTAAACAATATGTCCTAATGAAAGTAAAATTTCATCTCTTTATTTAATTTTTTTCTAAAAAAACAATTACATCAACATCAAAATAGTCCCACAGAAAATGTTGGTTTTAAAACATCATAAAAAAGTTTGAAACCATTGCAATATTAACCATTCCCATGGGCCAATCTAGCATTTTGAAAACAGGGGTGGAGATGGTGTGGCACATCAACATATATAACATAATACAGATGTTTCTCCAAGAAGAAAACAGCTTTACTAATATGTACAATTTTGGGAGAAGGTGAGCAGCCCCCAGTGGTGAAAGAACAGGTTAGAGTCTACTTAGAAAAGCTGGACATGTACAAGTCCATGGTGCCAGATGCAATGCACCCAAGGTTGCTGAGGGAGTTGGCTGATGTGATTGCAGAGCCATTGGCCAGCATCTTTGAAAACTCATGGCAATCAGGAGAGGTACTGGATGCTTGGAAAAGGGAAAACATAGTGCCCATATTTAAGAAAAGGAAGAAGGAGGATCCAGGGAACTATAGACCAGCCAGCCTCACCTCAGTCTCTAAAAAAATCATGGAGCAAATCCTCAAAGAATTTATTACTAAGGCCTTGGAGAAGAAGAAGGTGATTAGGAACAGTCAGCATGGATTCACCTAGGGCAAGTTATGCCCGACCAACCTGATTTCCTTCTATGATGAAGTGACTGGCTCTGTGGATGCAAGGAGACCAGTGGTTGTGATATACCTTGATTTTAGCAAGGCTTTTGATATGGTTTTTCACAATATTCTCACTGTGGTAAAATGAAACTTTTAATGCAATTTCTTTTTACATAGCAAGACAACAAAGATACAATAAACTATTAGATTTAAAATTCCATTTTTCTTGCACAGCTGTTGACAAGCTTGTTATACCCATTTGGAGTAAGTAAGTAAAAGTGACCTCGGGAAGTTTACCACTCATCATTCTACCCATAGAAGGAGGAAGTCAGACCTAGCAAAACAACAGATTCCCCATTCTTTGCAAGAAAATCTTGAAGATCGTCAAATTTCTGCAGGCATCAGGAGCAGCCATCCCTAAATTTAAACTGGTATTGTTAATTTGACTCTATTGTCATATTGCATAATTCTGGAAGACAAGGAAAGTATCTTGTTAATGGCTTACTACTCGGTAAGTGGTTTTTATGCTGATATCTACACATGCAGGCATTGCAGCGCAGGAATGCTGTGTGTGGATTGACTTGGAAATAACAGTTAGTCCCAAGTCAATCCACGCACACAGGGTTACTGTGCAGTAAGGCATCTACACGTGTCTTACTGGTCAGTAACTACTTGGATCTAAATTTTCTACCTGCATCATGCAGGTAGAAAATTTACGCCCAAGTCAACCTAAGTTCCCATAGTTACTGCACAGTATGGATGCACATGTGTAGAGACATGTCTGTACTGTGCAGTAATTTTCAGTTACAGTGCAGTAAAGTAAGTTACTTGCAGAAACTGTGCACATGCACATGCTCCTACTGGGTGCGTCTACACATGAAATTAAGGCAAAGCAATAAAATGAAGGATTGTTTGAGCCACAGTAAATTGCTTTCTGTAAGTTGCTACATGTGTACCTGGAACAGCAGGAACTTGAGCGGGGCAGAGCAGACTTCAGTTGGCAGGGGATACAGAGGGCCAACCCTAGGCTCCAGGTGGCAGTGTTGGGTGGCTGAGAGGCTGGCTAGATCATGAGGGTGCTGATGGTGCAGAGCCAGGTGCCATGACATCGGGCAGGAGTCTGGCACCCTCCTGGTCACCATCTATTTTTGCATTCCAGCACAGTGAATTAATCTGCTGTAAATATTGTCCCCCACCAATACTATCTTATGGTGGAATGAATTAGTTTACTACGCCTTAATACTGGCTCATGTGTAGACAGTGACACTTTACTGTGGAGATACTTAGTCTATTCTTTAGTGAAGCACACATGTAAATGCACCCACTGTCACTCAGCAGTTCTAGTTAGCTCCTCCAAAGCATTGTGTAGATGCAGCTACACTGCTTTTAACTTAAGATGAATCCTACATACAGTAGTGAAATATAGACATGGCCTCAGAGGAAGTTAACTCCAACTCCCACCAAAGGCTTAGATTTCATAACCTATAAGATAAAGCTTAATTAAAATAAACACATCTTTACTAAGACTACCTTATCAGCAGTCAAGAGATATTAAATCTGTATTACTAAAAACATTTTCCAGCTTACTAGGGTGGCTTTCCTCATTTTGTCTTCCAGAATCATTAATATGCTTTAAAAGAATCATGAACCAGTAGAAGACCAGTTTCCATCAGGTATGCTAACATACGTACTCCCCCCAGCGGTGATGCAAGCACCTACTCTGGATTCCTTCAAGAAACAGCTGGATTTATTTCTTGCTGGCAGTCACTTGATCCCAGCTCACTTCCCACCTACGGTGGTGGGGCTGGACCCGATGATCTCTTGAGGTCCCACCAACCCCTAATGTCTATGAAATCTAGGTTTATATAAACAGAATAATTTAATCGATGCTCATTTAGCTTTCTTGGTACCTATGTATAGAAGATTCAAATTTTGGCTTGATTTTAGAACCAGGTTTTCTTTGCACTGAGGATCAAAGATCCATAGAACTCATCACTGTCCCGGGGGGATGAACCAAACCCCAGTGTCTCCCTTCGGGCGATACACAGCCCTAGGATCTTTTAAAACACAGCCCAGAGCTCCCTGGGTGAGCCGGACAGCTTTTCCTTCCCCGTCATCTCCCCGGAGGGACAGATACCCGCTCATAGTCTCCCCCGCTGGATTTACAGCTTGGTGGTAGTTTAGATGATCCCACACATCGCTCAGCTCAGTTGCCTGGTGATTCCCACTGCTCCATGGGCAGTTTTTTATCCACTCAGTCTCCAGTTCACCTCCCGTGTATCCTGTTCGTGACGCCATGTCCCGGGGGGATGAACCAAACCCCAGTGTCACAATGGGCTGGGGTGGCAGTTAGGCACAGAAACAGGCCGGGTTCTTTTGGCTATGAAGAACTGAGGCACGGGAAGCGTAGCAGTTTCTTAAACAAGGTGGAATTTATTTGACTTACGCTTAGGTGCGTAGGAAAATGATGTCTTCAGTTACAGTAATCACAAATACAACAAAGGGGTCTGTTGGCCCACGAGGCTCAGTCCGAAGACCTAGTCCCAGGGCTGGTCAACAGCTCATGAACTGGGAAACTGAACAAACAAAACTGTAACGCGTAGAAAGCTGTGGTGTGACGCCAGTCCCAATTGGTGGACGATCGGGTAGCCGGAGAGTAATGCCGAGGTCAGGATGGCAGAATGCTGAGGTGAAGTCGCAGTGGGATGGTCCAAATCATAGTCAGTAATCGGTGAAACTTAATCAGGAACCAGGAGATCAAAACCGCAATCGCTCTAATAGCACGAAGTGCCAATCGGGGAAGGAGATCAGTAGACCCAAGAGCCTGACTGCCAGACAGTCCCTGGAAACACCAGCTTCTGTCTCCAGTGACGCGATCTTCTCCCCCCCCAGAGGAGGGGCTCACTAGCCTTAAATATGAATTTCTCTAACCAATCAAATCAATTCTCCGACAGAATGTTCTAGCCAGATTATGTCATGTTTCAGGGAAACCGAGCATGCGTCAGATTGGGGCTTGATTGTTTCTGCGCATGAGTAACACAGAAACTGGGTCATGCTTGATTGACAAGCCCAAAGGTCATGAAAAGGGCAGCTTTGACCCTGTATGAAGTTTTCCACTCTCAGCCAACAGGTTCTTGAATTGGCAGCACCCATACCTAGACTATTTCTTCAACAATCACCAGTCCAGTTTTGTGGGGACCAGTACCTAACAGTGAACTTGTGGATTGTCATTTTTAGTCTTCTCAAGGGACATAGAAAATTTTGTCCTATTATTAGCATCATTGAAAGAGAAGAAAAGAGGAGACAGAATTGAAAGGTCAAGAAAAATAAAGGGGTAGCTATCATAACCCTCTCCATCATATTTATGAATACAACCCCCACCCAATATAGATGAAAATAACCAGTCATGCTGCTAAACATCAAGAGTTCATACTCTCTCTTCCCGTTCCTCCTACAGCTTTATTTCCTTGATAGAATTCTCACTATCACATATTCAACAGTGTCTGTCTGAAAATAATCACCCTGGAAACAATAGAAAATTAAATGTTACTCTTTCCATTGTTAAATGTTATGGGGGCCAATTCTCTCTCAGTAGTACAGATGCAATTCTCTTTACAACCAATGAAGCATCGGGAATGCACTTGCACTGAAGTCAAAGGAAGAATTGGACCTTGATCTTTTAAAAGGCTCTTTAATAACTAGAATGCCTAATTCAAAACCTGTTATGTTCCACGGGTAAATCAATTACAGTGGTAAGTGACACTGCCACTAAACAATAAAAAAATGTAGCTGAGTTTTTATGTAGCAGCATATTTGTAGTGGGCAGAACAAAATGAACCAGTAATATTTTTTTCTCTTTTAAAGAAATGGAATCACACACATATAAATTATAGAACAAATGTTCAGGCTTTGAGAAACAGCTATCACTTTGGATACGCTGGATCTATTCATTTTTCTCAGAGATGTAACAATTAAATAGATCTATGAAGAACTGAGTATGAGGCCCTCGAGGTCATACTGGACGTGTTTTCTCAGTTTGCCCATGCTGTGCTAAAAAGCTGTTGTCTAAAGCAGTAGCAGCAAAAAAGAAAATACATTGGGGGGTGGGGGGGGAGGGGGGAAACAGGCTCCTGTGAATTTATGAGAAGTGCATCACAAAGAAAAATATTTCAGCCATGCAATTCCATTCGGCCTTTTCAGCTGTGTGTCCATAGCAAGTCAACGGCTAAATTGAAAAATCAATTCCAATTTAAATTATTGGAATAAAGAACACCAGGAGTCAGAGATAAAATGGCTTTGTTCTCTGAGATCCTTTTTAATTGGAAAGTTATTTCTTCAGGGTATTCTAATGGTTCTGAGGGAAGATTGCAAAATAAAGTTGATCGGCTGGGGGAAGGTTAATAGCTAATGTGCTTTTTTTGCTGCACAGCAGCCTCTCGTCTTTATGACAGCCCCCATCATATGTGAAAAGACCCATGATTCTAAATCATTTGATACATGCAACTATTGTATTTTTCTTGGTTTTCCAGGAAATAATATTATAGATGTTACTTTGACCTATTCACAGTCTTTGCTTAGCATTCCAACCCGGCTTTTTTGGCTTACAAATGTATAAGGTCATTTATTTAAAACTTTCCTGATGTTGAAGGGTTCTAGTAAAAATTAAGGTCAAGCAAGAGGCCACAAGAAAGCTCTAAACAGGGCACTGGAAATCCTACACATGCAACAGAAGAAAAAAAACCATTCTCTTTATATTTAAAAATGATTAAAACCATAACCTTGGTACAGAGTCACAATAAGAGCTGTTGAAATCAAAGAAAAATTCTGAGCAAGACTCCAGGCAGGAAGTATCTTTGCCTTATACTGACAAAGGAGAGTGTGGGAAGAAAAGGAGATGACTAGACAATTGGGGAGAAATGTACGAATTAATAAACAGGCACATGCTTTAAACTGAAGTAGAACAGAAACGAGAGGAATCCCTGTCTTGTAAGCCTTAAAACCACAGCCTAGAAATGTCATAGCTTAGTTATAACATCACAATAACCTTTGCTCTGTTGGCAGAAAACTGTTTAGGGCAGCTGTAGATTAGAAGCCTTAAATGGGCATTTAATTTGAAATTAATAAAACAGTTATGGTATGTGTTAAGAAAAGTTACTGAGGTTTGCTTAGTATATTTAATTAGTGTAAAAGAGATAAATCTAGTTGCCATGTAATGAACTGAGAACTGCAGATACAGTAAATGTGTACTTACGTTCCTATTATTAATGCATTAAACTTGTAAGAATGTTTAGGAATTTAATTAGCATTTAATAAGATAGCTATAGCAAATTACAGTAGTTAGATGTTAAATGTAAATTAATATTTTTAGTATTTAATTGATATTAACTAATTAATTACTGTTTATTACATGGCAACTAGATTTATCTTTTATGGAGTTATTAAATCTAAATTAAAAGTGCTATTTTAAGTGGCCTCTACTCAATTAAAAAAAAATATTCTCTAGGATTTTCATGGTTTACCTTCATGCAAGAATTGGAGGTATCTGATGTTTAAAAATTAAGGACCAAAATTTGTCGACACACCATCTATGCCTGAGTTACATTACTCTTACAGATCTATTACATACAACACAATTACTCTCTTGAGTAAAGCTATCCCCAGGTCTGTTTGTTTAATTCTGCTCTTGAAGCAGAGAAAGGAATAATTTCAAATATGAACAAAGCTTGATTTATCCAAATCAAGAATGGATATTGGTCCATTTAAGACCAATTTCTTAAAAAGCTCATTATCCACTAGGCATTAAGATAAATGGCGTCACAAAAAGTCTAGCACAAAAGTCTGCTTTTGAAAATCAAGTTAGAATACTGCAAGGAGCATCGGTATATTTAGCACTTCTAAAAATTAGGAACCTAAAAGGGAGCTGAGAATCATTGGAAATTAGGGTTGGAAAGGACCTCAGGAGGACTAGGTGACCTTCTGAGATCCCTTCCAACCCTAATGTTCTATGATTCTATACATTTCTGAACATCTCACCTGACTTATGGGTTCTGATCCCTGAAATGATGGTCCTTATGGGAACAGCCATATGTACATAATGATCAGAGATCCTGGTTTTCTCTGATAAAAAAATAATCCTCAATTTTTGGGTTAAAAAAAAGAACTCAAAATCCACATTTTTCCATGATTACAATGAAATTACACTAATCCATTGATACACACACACACGTGTGTGTGTGTGTGTGTGTGTGTGTATAGTGTTTCATTTTGATCACTGCAGGATGGTTTCAAACTCATGTTATGAGCAATTGGTTTGGTTTAAATTATAAACTATGTTATTTCCACTAGTTTCATAAATAAAGGAAATCTCATAACTAGGAAACTCCTGATTTTTATATTTAAATTTCGTTGGATCTAATTTCCACGGTAATTCCTCATCCAAATCAGTGTTAGATTCTGGGATTACCAAGACGTAAATAGCAGAAAAGTGGCCAATTCCCCTAGATTTTTAGTGGGAGTCAGGCACCTCACTCTCCTTTGTGCTTTTGAAAAACCTTTCCATGTTTCATAGACCTATCAATGGTTACCAGACTTCTCTTAAATTTAAGCAAGTTATGTGCAAGGCTATACACTAGTTATTTTACTCTTTTCTCAGGCCAGTCCCCTAATTGTTTCTTTTTCTCTCTTCCAAATTTCCTTTCATTTGAGAAAATTCACCTGGAGTTTTTTTAATAAGACTGCTATTGGCACTTAACACCCACCCTTAGTTCACCACAACACATTATATAGCTAGTTTTCTGTCTCCATGAAAGTGATCGTATCCATAAAATATTAATTAATATTGGGTGGTTCATTGAGCATCCTATAGTCCTACTTCTGCCTTGGACACACTAAGAACTTTTAAATCAGTTTAAGACAGTCAGCAGTCAATAAATCCCTGTTTCTCAGATGGTTTAATCTGTACTCAAACCACTTTCTCTTTTGATACCCCACTATGTGTAGGCCCTTTAGCAGAATAAGATGAAGTGAGCTTGGGCTCATGAAATCTTCTACTATACATCTCTGGTTTATTTAGTCTATAAGGTATAAATCCTCCCTGCCTTTAATCTGTACTGGTGGTTATCATGGAGCAAACTTATGTTGTAAACTCATATCCTAGCTTACCTCATGATAAATAGTTCATTGAAACATACCATCGTAAATCTCTTCCCCACGTAAATATTGGTAAACAAGATCATTTTCTTGGATAAACTAAGGCTGCTTACAGACATTAAAAAAAACCCCCAAAAGGTGCTTCACTAGAAGAAGCAGTGCATTAGTCCTACTTCGCTCCGCAGCGCCTGTATAGATCAGGTGCTTCCGTGGGGCTTTCTGGCTCTTTTATGTAATAGCTAATTCAATCCGAAAAAAATCAAAGCATTCTACTAAAGCCAAAAAATTTCCACTAAAGCTCCTGAAACTTAGAGAGATTGGGTGAGCTAAGTCCAGCTAACACAATGCCTCTTTGGGGAAAGTGCAGGAGCATGCCAAACTTAAAGTAAAGCACTGTTTGGAGGGTGGGATTAATGTCTGTAAGCAGACCAGGATGGGTTGATTTATTTAGTTACCTACCATAAGCCTTGTTTTCCCCTAGACCTTGAATAATTCTTGTAGTTTTTTTTTCTGAATGCTTTTTTTCAAATTCCTTTATGAAGTTTGGACACCAGAACTAGACAAAGTATGCATCTAATGGGCTCTCTAATTCTGTAAACAGACACAATACTGCTTCTCTACTTATGTGCTATTCCCATTTATGTATCTACAGTAGCTATAAGTTATCACCACATTAGCTGCAATTGCACACTAAGAGCTTGTGTTTACTTGGTAGTCTACCATTTCCCCTGAGTTCTTTTCATTGTTGTTGCACTTCATGACATAGTCCTCACTCTTGTTCCCAGACAAATGACCTTGAATTTGGATATATTATAATATATTTTCTAATAAGTCCCATTTATCAGGTAATCCAGACTGGCCTGCATAAACAACTTGTCATTATTTACCAATCTGTACATTTATAAATTCTGTCTTCTATACATTTTACTTGATGATATTTTTTATTTCCTTCTATATCATAGATTAAGATACGGCAAAAAACCAGAACCCCACTAGAACCATTTATTAGATAACCATTCTCCAGTACTATATGTTTTTAGATTTGTCAGCCCTTAGCACAAGTTATGTTTCTTGTGCAATTAAGGTGTTAATCTTGCCAGAAATAGCAACTGACCACTCATTCACAGAATTTATGGCTCCATAAAATCACAAACCCGCCACAAAGATATTACTTGAAAAATGTGCCAAAACTTGAATATATACAGCTCAAGCCACTGAGTGGTCCTAATCAGTTTATTGGCAGCTGGCAGGGATGTCCCAGGGCTCAAATCTCAGGGTGGCCCCTCCTAAGTGACCTGAGATTGGCATAGGACCATCTTCATCAGCTGATCATTGGCTGGCAGAGATTGTCCCAGAACTGGAATCCCAGAGCAGTCCCTGCTGGATAAGGAGAGATCAGGACAGTCCTAGGGTTTGAACCCTGAGGCTGTCCTGATCAGTTGAATGTTGGCTGATAGGGACCACCTGAGGGCTGGTCACCATGAAGGTCCCTGCCAGTTGACAGCATATCAGAGCCTCCACTCCCCAATGGGCTGTCCTTATGAGCTAATAATCCATTGGCAGAGACTACTCTAGACAGTCCCCTCTGATTGAGTCCCTGCCAGTGGGGCTTCCAGCTCCAATCAACTGATTGCTGGCATGCAGGCACCACCCAGGGGTCAAATCCCTGGAGCACTCACTGCCAGCTAAATGCAGGTCAGGACTGCCCCAGGACTCAGTCCCAGTCTACCTACTATCAGCTGACCCCAGCAAGGCTTGAATGGCCCTATGTACCCTGGAGGCAACTAACAATCAGCTAATTGTTGGGCACCCAAACTGTCAGTGCAGGGGAAGCCTTGGATCATGAATCCAGGCTCCTCCTGCATTAGCAATATTGCATGTTTGGGATCTGATCCCCAAACCCACAATCACATGCCCTCCCATGCACATGTAGCACAGCAAGAGGCACAATTGTTTGGATCAGGGATCAGATCACATCATGCCTTTGAGTGACCATCCATCAGCAGCCTCAGTTAATCAGTTTTTAATATATTTAACATAGGCTACATTGATATGATATATTGCTATTCTTCTAAAAACTGGATATTGAGCAGGTTTAATCTAATCCTTACAAAAGTCAAAGTGTATTATATCAACTGAGTTAGCTTTCTCAAGTAAATTTGCCTTTGTGGGCCTCCCTTCTGCTGATGGCACTCCTAAAAAACTCGAAACCAGTGCTGCTATACTGAAAAAACTGAACACACGTAGTTCTTCCCATTCCCCTTCTCTCATTGCACTTAATGCACTCCTGGACTGAGGCAATTAAGTAATGCCAATGCCTGTCTCCTTCCCACATCTTACTGCACTGCAGTAGCTACAATTCATTAGCTGCTCATCCATTGCAGTCTGCCATTGAGAAAAGAAGGGGGAGTCAGCTAGGGAGAAAGGCAATGCCTCCAACACATTTTTTAAGGGAAAAAGGAGAATTGATTTGACTGATGGGGTATTTCCCCATTAGTACTTCATTACCAATTGTCAGAATATGTTAGGTTGCTAATACATCAGCCCCCGCTTAGCCACACCACTGCCCCAACCTCTACCACCCAGGGTACAAAACTTCCTATATATCTTCTTTGTATCACTATCTTTTATAAATCTATTCATTGTTACCATACTTCAAATTTAAATGTCTGATTACTGTTAACACTTATTGGTATCACATTTTAAGGAGAGTATCTTCCTTTTATCTGCACCAGGAAAGTGTCCTTTACATACCCTACCTCAGGAATCTCTTTGATGATTCATGTTTACCTGAATTTGTCACCCACCAGATGGTTGCATAGTTAAAGTTTCCCATGAGTATGGTGCCTTGAGATTTCAAACTCCATGATTGTTGGTCCAAGAATTTTAAATTTTTGCTCTCTCCAAGTCTTCAAGGTCTATAGGAAATTCTACTTTAGTTTCACTTCTTATACTGCTGCTATACCTGTTTTGTTATTTGAATTGCCCTCACTGCTTTAGAAATATTTTAGACCCATGCAATCAAATGCAGAGGTTATGTAATTGATATTTTAAGTTACATATTGCTAAGTGTTTGCCGTCTGTCAATATAAGACTTCTGAACATCCTTTTACTTGCAGGGTGACATTTGCTTGAGCAACAAGAATACACTATTTTAGATTTTAAAAATCCTCCATTTTCCAGTCAGACCATACATTTCATAGGTTTATAGTTAGTAGGGTCGGAAGGGACCTGAGCAGATCATCGTCTGACCCCCTGCCATGGCAGGAAAGAGTACTGAGGTCAAACAACCCCAGCAACGTGTACACCTAGCCTCCTCTTAAAGACCCCCAGGGGAAGAGCCAGCACCACTTCTCTTGGAAATTGGTTCCAGATCCTAGCCACCCTGACTGTGAAGTAGCGCCTCCTGAATCTACCCTCTGCCAGCTTGTGACCATTCTTCCTGGTCACTCCTGGTAGTGCTCAGGGGAACAGGGACTCCCCCAATGCCTGCTGGCCCCCCCTGACCAGTTTGTAACAGGCCACTATATCCCCCCTCAGCCCTCTCTCATGGAGGCTGAACAGGTTCAGGTCCCGTAGCCTGTCCTCGTAGGGCCTGCCCTGCTGCCCCCTAATCATGCAAGTGGCCTCCTCTAGACCCTCTCGATGCTGTCCACATCCCTCCTGAAGTGCAGCACCCAGAACTGGATGCAGTACCCCATCCAGCTGCAGCCTGCCCAGCTGCAGCCTGACCAGTGTTGCATAGGAAGTAGATTCTGTTTATCTATTTTTGGGGAAGATGATTTCTTCACCTCTTTCTCTTTTGCTTCCACTTTCTCACTTCTCGGTTAATCCAAAGCCTACAAAAGCTAGTAGAAAAATCTCTTATTAACTTTTGGATCTGGCCCTTGCTGGGAGTATGGGCCCTTTATCTGACAATTTTTATCTTGAATGTAACTTCTCCTGTGAATAAGGTTTGCAAGTGGGTCCCCAATCCTATTATCACTGAAGTCAATAAGCATTTTTTTATTTATATCAGTGGGAATAAAATGACAATTTAAGTTGCATTGATGGGATTATCAGAAATTGGCCAGATTATTTTTTTTCAACTGCAAACAAAACACATATACATTAGTCTAGTTGCATAGGTAAAGAATGTTCACTAGTGTTTCTTATTTGTTTTATACTAATGCTTTTTATATTAATAAATGCTATGATGCTGTAGACTGCACATATTTCCCTCCTTTGTTTATAACTGTAAGTAAAAAAGCTTTTAAGAGAGTTTGCAAAACTTAAGTTGGAGTGAAATAATATCAAACATGTTAGAGCTGAAAAATGAAGACATTTAAAGTGATTTCTTTAATGGCTTTCTGGGTTACACCATCATGAATCCTCAGTATTGGATCCAGAGAGGATAATCTCGCTGGAACCATGCTCCAGTTACTGTGTACTTTTTAATACAATTTATTCAAGAATCTAAACCAATATGACACAAATGTATAGCACTCAGCCTAAAAAGTTCATCACCAGCTGCAAGTAAACTGACTCAGTATATTGTGGGTTTCCCTATGCAGTGTTTTTCCCTGTCTGTCTCCCTAAACCATTTCACACTGAATGGTTTCCTGTGTACTCTGTTACAGATTTATTCTTCTCTAGATGCATGCATGTAACTCCCCATTAATGTTAGTAGGAATGAGATTTACGTATGTGCATTGAGAGGAGAACAGACCCCATGGTATTTTATTCGCCTATACAAGATTATAGCCTCTGAGGATAGATTTGATTTTTTTGTTGTTAGCAGAAAAGCAGGCTGACAAGTAGCCTTTTGATTGATAATACACTGGGATTCATAATTTATATAATCTTACACTTGCTACTGAACATAAAGGTCACTTTAAAAAGGTATGAATTGTGTGTGCTGGGGCAGAGCATAAGCTGTAGGGTCAGTTTTTGGCACTTATTCTAAAAAAGAGAAACAGATAAAACTCCTACCAGTGCTGATCATATCGAAAATATAATGGCAAGCATTGTAATTAACAGCAAGTTTCCAGAACTTGACATTCTGAGCAAGTGTCATTCCCTAGGTTATTACAGAGGGAATTAGAGTGGCCTTTCACTGTCAAACTGATATATACTGCTAGAGCATTGCTGAAGAAAAAGTACCGTTCTTGATGTCTTTTCAAGATTTAAACATCTGCTGAATTCCATCTCTTTCTACCATCTTCCCAAAATAGATGCACATCTCAAAAGGTCTCTATTCTGCCCAGTGGATGGGTTTAGTATTTCATTATTGTTCTGCTTTTAACAATTTTAGCTCTGTGATAACTGTGTGAAATCTCGTTAGCACAATATTAGAAGGGTTTTTTAGGCTCAAATGTTTTCATTCATGGCTTGGTGAAATGTATCCTTGCGATAAATTTCTGTGTGATCATTCATTTAAAGAATCTTGATGATAAATTAATATGAACCTTTCATACTGAAAAGTAAAGATTTTCCATTCAAGTAAAAATTAATCATGTAATAAACTAGATAGTGTGTATGCAAAGCACTGCTCCCTACTGGATAGCAGCTAAATTACCTAGGTCTATGTATGTATACTCATATTGTAATTAGCTAATAAATGTAGTCTGAAAGGGGCCTACATTCAGCCCCCACCATGAATTTCAGCAACCTAAAACTGAAGTAGAATAGTTCAACCATAATGTCCTCATGGACTTATCACAAAAGCAGTAATTATTATTATGATCAGCAAGATAGTAGAGTTTAAATTCTTACTTAAGTCCTTATCCAAAGTCCATAAAAGTCTTTCTGTTGACCCTGGATACCTTGAATCAAAACCCTAAAGAGCACTTTAACGTGTTTCACCCCTCTTTGAGTTCAATAATTTCCACTTACATGTTCATAATAAATCTGAGTCAATTCATGATTTCTAATTTATGACAACTGGATTCCTCCAAGAGGCTGCAGCCTCAGCTGATTTAGCTAGGATCTTTTTTTTAGTTATAGTATCATAGGTAGGTAGGGTTTGAAAGGACCTCACAAGTCCATCCCCCTGCACAATGCAGAATCATCCCTGACTAAACCTTCCCAGTGTCTGTTGAACCTGCACCTAAAATCTTCCAAGGATGGAGAGTTCACAATTTCTCTAGGTAACCTGTTCCAGTGCTTGACCACCCTTATAGACAGAAAGTTCCTCCAAAGTCTCTAACCTAAGTTTCCCCAGCTGAAGTTTGAGGCTATTGCTCTCTCTTTCTGTAGTCTTCTTTCGGATATTTGAAGACTGCTCAGTTTTCTCTTCTCCCAAAAGAAAAACAAAATAATCTTCTCTCAAAATAACAGGCTCAGTAATACTGAAAGTCTGAAAATACTATCTAACCCATTAGAAAATCAGTTATAGAGCTACATGAGCCAATGCATAGCAAGAAATAGCTTGCTCCAAGGAATCCCATTGTTCAGCCTGCTTGAATTTCATTGCCTGGCCTAGTATCTCTTACCTAACTGAAACAGTATAGATGTCGTACAGATACAAATACTGAAAACAAGACACCCATCTCTATAAGCAGTGAAAGCAATCAGGACCAAAAACTGTGTGTTTGGAAATTATAACCATAGAGTAGACATTTCATTCAAGTTAGGTATATGATTGGAGGGACAACAGTCACATATTAATAAAACCAGGGGAAAAGTTGTCTTAAGGTGTAGAAATGTGAATGTCCGTGGCAATTAATTTTAAGCCCTGTTGAACAGCTGCCAGAAGCTTTTTTGGAATCACCCTGTCATATGCAAAACTGAGAGTCATAATAGTAACCACTTTAGAAATAGCCAAGGATTTTGTAATGGTACCAGTATAGGCCCTGCTTAATGGGTTGGAAAGAATCCTGGGTTATTACTTCACTGCCCTTTGCAGAATTTCTTAGATCTTTTGAAGCAACAGGTACTAATTCAGAGGCAGAATGTTGGACAAAAATAATAGCTGGTCCAAACCAATATGGCAGTCTATAACAAGGGACCCCTTCCCTCTGTTACTTGGAGTAAGCATAGCTTTCAAGGAAGGAGCTGTACTACCTGCACCTGTGGATAAGTAAGCCTCAGGGCTCAGGTTGCTGGCAGGAGAACACTTGGCTGCTAAACAGAGGATGAACAGCATCTAAGCTCTATTAACAGCAAGGCATGTCAGGTGACCAAAAGAGGGAGGAGAAAGGGCCATAATAAGCCTGAGCCTGGAGCCTAAGGCTCAGACTCTCACTATAGGAGATCTGCAAACAGGCTGCACAGGAGGGGCTGTGTGCTGGTTTATGTTATACTGTAGGACTGGGAGTGGCTTGGAGGTTGTAGGCAGGCATTACTACCATTGCTGGAGAGCCAGGCTGTATATAGAGGATCTGAGCCCATAGCAAATAGACTGTGGGCATGGGCCCAGGCAACAAAAGGGGTGGAAGTAGAAGGAGGGCCTGAAGCCCCAAGGACTGAAGGCACAAACCCAAAGCCTGGGAGGGAGAAACTGTGCCTGTGAGGACAAGGTGGAGGATAAGGGACCCAGAGCTTATGAAGACAAGGCTGGAGCAGGGTCCCAGGAGCCTAGGGTCCTGGGACAATGGACCTCAGGTGAAAAAGCCTAGCCAGAGTAAAGTGGGACAAGGCCAGGGGGCTACAGCCCAGACAGGGACCTAAGATATGGAGCAAAACCCCTAACTGCTAAAGGCAGCCTCCAGGTTCAAGTATAACATCAAAGTGTGGCAGGCAAGACCACAGAGTGACCCTAAGAAGCAGGTGGGGGCAAGTAAGGTGGGTCCTAGGTGGCTGCTAGGGAGTGACTGCTGCCCCAGGGCCGGACTTACTACCCAATCCCAATGTTAATACTTGCATACTTAAAATTGAGGGTGGAGGTGGGATCATGAAACTTGTACAGAGGTGCATAATCTCTTCTTGCAAATTCATTGCATTAGGCTTAAGTCTTCTTAGTGCCCTCTCCAAACAACAAAAATGAATAACCCCCTGGAAAAAGCTTTGTGTGTATTAAGCAATATTTACCAAAACTTGTCCTTTTTTCTTTTTAACAACAGTGATGTTTAATGGTGCTCACAGGAACTGAATTTTACTAAAGTAAAATAAATAAATGAAGCAAAAATAGAGAAGGGAACCATAAACTACAATAGCTTTAAATAATCTAATTCCTTAAATGGTCTTATTTTCCAGGCAGAATATCAAAGAACATTATTTTTATCCACCTCCCTAAATATTCATTAATCATTGAATAAAGCAGCTAAATAGAGTACTATTTATAAGTATTTGTCATTTGGGATGTACATCCTCGTATAATAACATTTTTTGCCTGCCACTGCATGTTCAGGGGAGGATGCAATTGATTCAGGAAGCACCAGGGGGATTTTTCATGGAAGTGCAAATGTAACACCATATTTTATGGTGGAGGATAGTTTATGAGAGAGAGCTTTCTATGCCTTAGTGGTGGAATGAGAGCCAGCTTTTAACACTAGAGTTGCTGATCTTCAGGGTTGTTTTGGACAGTAAATCCACAAGTACATATGTCGTTAAAATGTTAAGTCTGATAGTGTAATAATGAAAGAAAAATATGTACCAAGATTTTAAGAATAACTTTACCTTTTCTAGAACATAAAATGCTGCCACCATCATCCAGTGTCAAAATGGTATGGATATACCACATGACCTAAGGGGAAGGGCAGAAAATAATAACATAAATGGCATTATAAAGATCATTATATGAGGTTTATTTAATGCAAATTACTTTAAAGAATTCTAGTAATTGATTACATGTATGCTTGAATAATTTTGAAAAATGATTTAAGCTGGGGGATACGATCTTAACTATAAGATGTTCTATTTGAAAACTAATTCATACCTTTAATCTCCTTTGTAAACCTCTCTCTCAGAAATACAGGACGGATCATGTTAATTCAGCACAACAGCTGATATTTGCCATCTGGTAAATAAGGACAAATTTTCTGCCTATGGCAGCAAAGGAAAATTGATAATACAACAAAGTTTAATGTAAAATAAAGCCCACATACTGAAAAACAATATATACATTCAAAACACATTGTAGTTCAGCTAAGAATACTAACATTAGCATATCTTATTTGAATTCCAGATAACATATTCCAGCTGAAAAAATTCTGTATATATATGAATAAGTATAATATATATGAATAAGTAAGGTGAAAGACAGGAAATTCATAGTTTAAGCAAATGTGGAAGATCTGATAGAAACAAAGAAAATTAGGGTTGAAAGGGACCTCAGGAGATCATCTAGTCCAATCCCCTGCTCAGAGCAGCACCAGCCCCAACTAGGTCAGGCAAGATCTCTCTTTCCTTTTCTATAACACAATACAAACAATAGCTGTGACATTGTTGCAGGGCTCTTGTATCTTAGCGTGGGGAAGCACAAACCAGGACAGAAAATAGGAACTGACCAAAACTTCCTCCCAAAATGTGAACCAAACCTCAAAACCCTCCAGTAATAAAAGGCCTTTGGGGCCTCTGCTGGTCCACTGCATTATCAAAAGTATACACAGTGACAAATTAAAACAGTCAGAATGCAAAGGAATATAGAAATATGTACTCCCATTTTTTCTCTCTCACACACACATGCATGTACGCACCTGCTGCTAGCTGGGTCTGTTATCTGGTGCTTTTTAGCCACGTGCTTCCAGTGTCTCATGCTCTATTGCCCTGGCTCGGAGGTTTTTATCTGGACCACATCCTGTCCTGTAGGATTCCACATGACATCTTTCTTCTCTTTTTTTTTTAATAAGTTAACTCTGGTTACCTAAAATCCTAATAAAAACAAGGCAGTCTATCGTTTCTGTGCAACTTACCTGGTCAGATCAAGGACTTTTGGGAGCCTCGGCCAATGGAAATGGTCCAAAAGAGCTTTGGTAAGAGAGGCACAACTTCTGTAAGATTTCCTTACTTTGCCTTTACCCTATTAATATCCCATTACAGGTTCTTCCACCCTACACACCGATATTCCAGTAAAAAACTTGTCATTGTTTCAGTTATATCCTGAGTATTAGCTGAAATCATCTCACTTAAATATCTCCATTTCATCACAAGCAAGCCCCAAAATTCTACACCTAAAAAGAGTAACATGCAACCTTTAGGAACCAGGCTGTTCCTTCATTATCTTCATAACAATGGTTACCAACAAATAACTTCAGAGATTTATGTTGGTAGTTGTAATTTTCTTCCATTTTCTATAAGATGTAAGTGCCTTTTCACTAAAAATAAGCTCCAAGGGAATAAATAAGATCAGCAGTAGGATACTATGTTACAAACTGAGCATGCATCCCAGTGTCATTATGATACAATAAATATAATTATAACATAAAATCCACAAGATGAACCCAGACTCTAGAAAGAGCACTCACTCGTGATGTCCATCCACAAGCACCAGATAAACTTTAAATTGTGTAAAGTATGTATTTGCCCAGACAAATGGAAACAGATGAAAAGATCAAATAAATGATAAACAGCATGTCCCATCAGAAAGCAGGCTAGTCCACAACAGTAACTGTGCAGATTAAATTGTTACTTAACAGCAATGTCATGTGGATCTTTCTTTCACTGGTCACGGTCAGAATGGGTCTCCCCAAGGAAACCGAAAGCCCTTCCTTGCTTTCACTACTTATTCCAACAAGAAACTGAGTGGAAAATGCAATGACATCAATGGTCTATAAAAGTTTGACCTTCAAGTTGATGGATTTAGAGCAATAAAAGGCTTCAACAGCAGCTGATGTATAAACATAAAAGGAGTTGTAAGGACAACCCACCTGGTGTACAATGCGTAAGGAATTTAATATTGTGTCTCCAAATTCTTCAGAACCTGCTGTTCCAGCAGACTGGGCACTCCTGATTACTCTTTCAGACCCTAAATAAGACGTGGATAAGGGCAGGGAATGAGGGACCTTAAACAGATATAAAATAAGGATGAGGGTTAGCTGCTAAAAATGTGATAGAGGGTAAGCTGCACCAAACTTTTAGTTTAGTACTAAAAAAGAAAGACAAATGTTATTAACCATGATCAGGAATTTTTTTCAATTAAATCTGCCTCTCACTCTTACAGTTTGGATGAAACTCTGTTACTCTGAGTGAAACTGAAGCAACAAAAAAATATTAAACTAAATTAGTACTCTGGTTAAGGCACAGTTCATCCAAATATAAACTGTCACTCTGTTCATAACACACAATGAAGAGTTGGTAAAAGGGCCCTATAGTACAAAGCTTACCCAAATGGGGCAGCAGGCTGTTTGCTCGGTAATGTTTGAGTGGATAAAGAAACTGCTGACTTACAAAATAAGTCCACAGAAAACAGACCCCTGTAAACTATAGATTCCATTGCTAGACTGGGGCTGATATCTGAAAAAGGATTGACCTCCAAGGTATTTCATGAAGAATATTTGCCACCATGACTGCCTGAGAACTATAAGACTGATCCGACCTTCAAGAAGGTCCCTGAGGTTAGATTTAATTGAAATGTCTTATTTATAAATAATTGAAAAACACTGTAGTATTCTAACACCCCCAAAAATATTGTGCTAGATTGTGCTAGTTTCACAGATTCTGTGGCATTGTAGCCTACTATTACATCTGAAAGCATCATGGGATAAATGTTCATTGTGTAAAGTTTAATTAAAATTTATGGAGGCATCTGTTTGAAAATGCAGAAATCAGCTTTTATGAATGCATTTTGGATAACCACATACATAGAACAAGTTTAGGGTATAACTTCCTGATTTATACATGCAAAGACAATTTTTGTCCACTATGTATTTGGCTCCATCTTTCTTTGATATTGACAAATTTCAATGGCTTTTTGCATTCTGAGGAGGATAATTTCCCACTAAGATAAGAGCATGTTTTCTTGTACCTTTACTCTACCTATATTGGCACTTACATAACCTCCATCCCCACAGTATTTGAGGGCCTAATGACTCCTCATTCTGTCAGGTTTGCACTTAGAGCTTTTATTGCCACTTTTCACAAAGGTGTTTGAACTGTGGCAGGTAGGACAATTTGGAGACAGATCTCATTTCAAAGTATTCATAAGGGAATAGCTAGTAAAGAAGAGCAGTGCTTGATGAAACAGGAGACACAAGAGGTTTTTTTTTTCTGTTGGCTACAGAAAAGTTGAGATTTTCCACTTTACACTTGAAGTATTAAAGGAGACTCTTAGATCTGATCCAAAGTCTCTGATCTATGAAAAGTGGGTTTTGATGTAAAAAACTGCATATGTATACAGTTCAGAAACATACTAGGAGGACACACTGTATCTGTGGTATATGTGCTTGGAAAACATCTGCTCTTGCCTGGAAATCAGAAAGGAACTTGGGGACAGACAGATATTCATTTTATGAATGATCATATTTATTTCTAGCATGCATGTCATTGGATTCTCTTTTTTTCTTTGATACTTAAAAGAGATATTCAATATGATCAGGCAAGCAGGTAAGCAGCACAGTATCCCCTGCACTATACCTTTGTTCTTCCACTGCAGTTATTTTCTTTAAAAGCAATTTTAATTTTGTTAGGGACTTAGTAAGGATCTTAGTTCTACTGCCTTGGCCAGCAAGACAGTGTAATAACATTTTGCTTAACGTATTTTACTAAAAATGTGACTTGCATAAGATGTGCCTTATGTATCTGATTTTAAATTATTTGTGGTGGTAAAATAGGATCTTAAACTGTGTAATGGTGGACTTGACATTTTGATGTAAAGAAAAAAACATTTTAATCTTCACCTTCCGCTGCTTTAAAGCACAGGTTATTAGGAAAGTAATGTGTCACTATTCCTTCCCCTCAAGACTTGAAATTTAAGAGAATTTTCTTGGCCGGCACTTCCAAGGTACAATCTCATCACTGTGGTTTTGAACTGCTAAACATTATCATCTAGGCCCTTCCAATTGGATTGGTCAGAGAAAGGGGCCTGAAATACAGATACAGTAAGTGTGTTACACAATCACATTTACTTTCAGCCAGAGATTACAAAATGTGAAATCGAGCCCCAGTACATTATTCTTCCAGGCCAGACATCAGGACCACCCAAAAAGATGATATATAGATTCAAAGAGATCTCTACTATAGTTATATCCATAATGAAGATTGAAGTAGCACACTGAAAGTGAAACATAAGTAGAAGTAAAAAGATGTGATGTTCCATGCTGATGCTCAGAAAAAATGAAATATCTGTGGTGAATGAACATATTCTTTTGCCACCACATATTTGAGAAAAATTGTACATGGTTCATTCTCAAATCATGTGATTTGAACAAATAGGTAAATGCTAAGTAGAGAAAATTTTCCAGTCATCTTGTCTAGTAAGACAACACTGGTGCTTAACCTAAGTGGTATCCTTTTGCAGTATTGTGATTTCTTTATTACCGTTTTTAACCCTGTTCTACTACCCCTTAGGTTGCACTGCATTGTGGATACATTCAGCCTGAGCCAGGAAAGTCACTTTTTTCATCATCAAATAACAATATGACACATCACCTTAAAATGTGCAAAAACATTATTTTTGTTCTAAGCCATGATCATGTAGGAAAAAGGGGATATATTTAATGCCCAAACATGATTGTCCCATTCTGTTGTTTTCTTTTTGATCATTATCATTTCTACCATTGAATACATTTAAAAATATACACAGAGACAGTCGGGTCTAGAAATTAAATTATTCAAGGTCCTGCTTTATAACATGAGTCAAGGAATTTTCAAAATTAATTCTAAGAAATGGATGTTTGTTTGGTTTATATATTTTATCTATGTTTGGATTGAAAATATGTTACTTGATTCAGTGTGTCCAAGTTGGACTGACCAAAAACTATGCTTCATTGGTTGATCTTGTTCTAAAAGTAAACCTTCCTTATTGGGTTCTAGCTTTCTACATGACTCTTCATTAGCTCCAGATGTTACAGCTGAACCACAGTAACATCAATCACAGGCTAAATCTGAGAGACAAACATTAATGCTTTCTCACAACTCTGCATGATAGCCTACTTATTTCCTGTAATAACCAGTTTTTCTCTACAGGTTACTATTACATTTAAAAACCTCAGTTAAACAAAGGTGTCTTGAGGCAGGCTTTGGCTTCCTTGACAACGACACCCACATCACAACAAGAGACATGCTTGGGTGGGGTGGGCTCCACCCTTCCTCTAAAGGTAAGCGTGTGTTCTCTTCTAGGTTGGTGAATCTCCTCCCACAGGCTTTAAACTAGGCTCATCAGGGGAAGGGGAAGACGAGGGAGGAGGAAGCCTTGGACCACTAAACCAAGCAGCACTCACAAGTAGAGCCCAGCCTAGACTGACGAGCAGAACATATACACAGGTAAGCAACAGGGGCCAGAGCAATACTGTGATTAGGGGGCCAGTGCACACATCCACAAGAGACCTCAAATGCCTCTACACAAACGCTCGTAATATGGGAAACAAGCAGGAGGAACTTACCTTCCAGCTAGCTGACATCAACCCAGACGTAGTGGGGGTCCCTGAAATGTGGTGGGACCCAATGTATGACTGGGCGGTGAATATCTGGGCGGTGAATATCAAGGGCTATAGGCTGTACAGGAGGGACAGGACAGGGAGGAAAGGTGGGGGGTGGTGCTCCACATTAAGGAGGAATACACGTCCTCACCAGGTAACACAAAGTCAGAGGAGGGGCACACAGAAGTGCTCTGAGTTAGAATACAAAGCAGTTGAGGGGAAAGAGACCTAATGGTGGGGGTCTACTACAGACCACCCAACCAAGGGGAGGAGCTAAACCAGGAATTCTTAGGTCACAGAGGTAGTTAGGTCAAAGGACGTGGTCATCATGGGTGACCTGAACTTTCCAGATGCTAGACCTGAGGAGGAAGAACCATCACCATACCTACAGGCTGGGGAACTTCCTTCTCATTAGTGTAGAGGCAGAAAAGGATCTTGGAGTCATCACTGATGCCAAGATGAATACAGGCAGGCAGTGTGGGGATGCAGTCAGGAAGGCCAACCACACCTCGTCATGCATCCACAGATGCATCTCAAGCAGGTCCAGGGAGGTGATACTCCCCCTCTATGCAGCACTGGTCAGGCCGCAGCTGGAGTACTGCATCCAGTTCTGGGCGCTGCACTTCAGGAGGGATGTGGACAACATGGAGAGGGTCCAGAGGAAGGCCACTCGCATGACCAGGGGACAGCAGGGCAGGCCCTACGAGGAGAGGCTACGGGACGTGAACCTGTTCACCCTCCAGAAGAGAAGGCTGAGGGGGGATCTAGTGGCCTGTCGCAAAATAGTCAGAGGGGACCAGCAGGCATTGGGGGAGTCTGCGTTTCCCCCAGCACTACCAGGAGTGACTCGAAATAGTGGTCACAAGCTGGCAGAAGGTAAATTCAGATTAGACATCAGGAGGCGCTACTTCACTGTCAGGGCAGCTAGGATCTGGAACCAACTTCCAAGCGAAGTGGTGCCGCCTCCTACTCTGGGGGTCTTTAAGACAAGGCTTGACAATCACTTTGCTGGGGTTGTTTGACCCCAGTACTCATTCCTGCCATGGCAGGGGGTCAGACTTGATGATCTGCTCAGGTCCCTTCCAACCCTACTAACTATGAAACTATGAAACCAAGCATTGCTAGGGATGATCTAAGGAATAATTATGTCTGTGTTCTATGAGTATTTCTTATACCTCTGGGCTTTTCTGGTTTCCTCATGGGTCCTGAAAGGATTTTCCCCCCACTCCTTCTGCTACGTGTCAGGGGTTTTGGGGGCTTTCATTTGTTTGTGTGTTGGTTTTTCTTTCCTTCTTCTGAAGCATTGAGTGTTGTCTGCAGCCAAGGCTGGGGATTTTGACTGGGGTGTGCCAGTGCTCCTGATGAGGCTAAATACCTGGGTGTTCTCACCTAGAGGACCTTGCTCCTCTGGCCAGGGTCACACTGATCATCACATTTGGGGTAGGAACAGAATTTTACCCCATGGTCAGATTGGTAAGAAATGTGTGTGGTGTGGTGGAGGGAGGGAGGTTATTGGCTATTGTTTGGACAGGACAGGCTATATAGCTCCAAGAGGAAACAGTCTGTTCTCTTAGAGGTTGGCTGTTCTCCTACACAGGGCTTTAAACTAGGTTCATCAGGATGTTGTTGACAGGGTGAGGCCAGGGATGACGAACCGTGAGCCAGGCACTGGAACAGTCCAGATAAGTACCAAGGCCCCCACTAAGCTTCAGGATGGGGAAGTACTAAGGGCATCTATTGGGGAGCTTAGATGTATCTATACTAGTGCTAGGAGTATAAGGAACAAGCAGGAGGAACTTGCACTCCTGCTTGCAAATAAATAATTTGACCTGGTTGGGCTTAACAAAAACCTGGTGGGACCCTGGTGGGACTGGGCAGTGAGCATTGAGGGCTACAGGCTGTAAAAACAGGATAAAGTGGGGAAAAAAGGGAGGGAGATGTTGCTCTCTATGTTAAGGAGTAATATACATCTTCTGTAGGTAAGCTGGGCCTAGAAGAAGGGCAAATTGAGGTACTATGGGTCACATTACAGGGGGGTCAGGGAGAAAAGGACTTGGCAGTGGGGGTCTATTACAGACCCTGACACCAGGGAGATGAGTTGGACCTAGAATTCTCAAGACAACTTTCAGAGACGGCGCGCTCAAAGGACCTCATTATCATAGGTGACCTGAAGTCCCTAGACATCTGCTGGGAGGAACAGGAAGCCAGGTCTGCCCATTCACGTAAGTTTCTGACCTGCTTACAGGACCACCACATAACACAGGAGGTAAACATTCCCACTAGGGGAAATGCCTTACTAGACTTGATGCTGGCCACAAAGAATGACTTGGTGCAGGATCTGCAGGTACTAGAGGATAGTGACCATCTATTGATAGAGTTCACTATCCAGCGAAAGGTGGGAAAGATAACTAGTACTGCTGAAGTGCTAGACTTCAGGAAGAGCAACTTCAACAAGCTCAGGAGATTAGTTAGATAGGGACTGATAGGCAAAAGCATTGGAGAGATGGGAGTCCAGGAAGGGTGGGTGTTTCTCAAGGGACTGCAGGCACCATCCCAGTATACAGAAAGGAGGGCAAAAGAGCAAAGAAACCCTCTTGGTTGAACAGGAAAATCCAGGAGAGCCTAGATGGGCAAAGAGAGGCCTACAGGCTGTGGAGACAGAGGGCAGCCACCAAGCCTGTAAGCTTGGCTCAAGCTTGCAGGGAAGCAGTGAGGACAGCCAAAGCGGAAATGGAGCTTAGGCTCGCAGCAAAAGTTAAGGATAGCAGAAAGTAATTCCTTAAATACATAGGAAGCAAAAAGAAAATGCAGGGTAACTTAGGGCCCTTCAAGATAGACTAGGGCAGTTGGTAACATAGGACAGCCAAAGTGGAGCTTCTAAATGATTTCTTTGCATCTGTGTTCCTGGACACAGATACAAGCATGCATCCTAATGGTACTTTAGGTAAGTGTGAGATAGATACCAAGCCACCAACTGTTAGCACTGACCTAAAGGGGCACTTGGAGGGGTTGGATGTATTTAAGTCAACAGGCTCTGATAGTCTTCACCCTGGAATACTTAGGGAGTTAGCTGGAGTCATAACAGAACCAGTGGCGCAACTGGTTTAGCACACTCATGGCACTCAGGAGAGGTCCCGGAGGACTGGAAAAGGGCCAATGTGGTCCCTATTTTCAAGGAGGGGAGGAAGGAGGAACCAGGTAACTATAGGGTGGTTAGCCTCACCTCTATCCTTTGCAAGACCTTTGAGAAAATTATTAAAGATCACATTTGTCGGGGACCTGTGGGTAAAATAATGCTAAGGGGCAACAAGCATGTGTTCATAGAGGGCAGATTATGCCTGACTAACCTCATTTGTTTTATGACCAGGTAACAAAATGGTTGGATGAAGAAATAGAGGTAGATGTTATTTACTTAGATTTTAAAAAGGCCTTTGACACAGTGTTGCATGCAATTCTTATAAATAAACTAAACAGCCACAATGGAGATTATTATACAGTCCGGTGGGTGGAAAAATGGCTTATGAGATGCACCCAGAGAGTGGTGATGGATGGGTCAGTTATTACCTGGACTGGAGAAATGTGGGCAGTGGCGTCCCCCAAGACTCTGTCTGGGGACCAGTGCTGCTCAATATCTTCATTAGTGACTTGGATAAGGGAGTAGAAAGCACCCCGTCCACATTTGCAGATGACTCCAAACTATGGAGTGAGGTAAACAAACTAAACAGCAGGGAGAAAATTCAGGTGGATTTGGGCAGGCTGGGGAAGTGGGCCAAACAGAATAGGATGCAGTTTAACAAAGATAAATGCCCTGTGTTGCAACTAGGGAGGAAGAATCATCAACACACCTATAGCAAGGGAGGTAACATTCTAAGTAGCACCACTGCAGAAAGGGATCTCAGAGTCATAGTCAACTCCAAAATGAACATGAGTCGCCAATGTGATTGCACCTGTCTGGCCTCGAATATCTGGTCACGTGCTCTCGGGCCCGGATGTTCGGTGGTGTTCATCCCGATGTTCCGCCGAGTGGGTGTCTCCCTCCGGTATAGACTTTCCCCAATCTCTCCTGCCACAACTTCAAATCTTGTTCCAGTGGTGGGTGTCTGACCACCAGGGGTCTCTCAACTACAGGATGTCTGTTTGGTGATCTTCTGCAAGGCTCCACCTCCCTTTTACCTCGCCCTTACACTGCCTTGACGGGTTCCAAATGTCCTTCAGCCAGTTCCCTGACTGTTGAGGCCCCACGTACATTTGCAGAGACAGTCTTATTGGCCTGCCAGGCCTAACGCCCAATCTACACTCTGCCTCTCACAGTTGCCTATCCTCCTCTGAGGCTGTAAACCCCCTTTAGGTTTAAACAACACTCGGGCTCCACACACCCTGCACCACAACCCCTCTACCAGAGGGAAACATAAAATACAAACAACAACAACAAAAGTTGAAACATTAAGAGAGGCCTGCTGCCCTCTTATCACGTGTTCCCTTGACCTACACACCAATACCAGGCCCCAGGTACCCAAGGCCCCTATTTGGCCCTAAAATGGGTCAGGGCTAGGCTGCATGCTACTCCATCTTTCTCTTCACTCTTTGCCCTGTGTGTTCACTGGACCCACGGTGGTCCTTCTCTGTACGTCTGCCCCACATCCCCCAGTAGAGGCGGTTCTATGCCACTGGGGCCTGTATTCCGCAGCCCCTCATGCTGTTTCCTCTCCCACCTGGGGCACCTCCTCCAGCCCTCCAGAGCCCCCAATTTTCCCACCTGGTCTAGCATCTTGGTATATGCTGGACCCTCTGGTTCCTCAGTGGTAAACCATGGCATCGAGCTCCTCCTCCTCCTCTCTGCCTTCCAATCTGGGTCCCCAGTCCAGAAGAGATGCCTCTGATCCCTCACTCCCTGTGCTGCCACTGGCAGCATCTTTCCCATGGCAGGCTTTGCTGCATCCTCCTGTGCTGGGAGAGGCAACTTCCCACACTTTTCCCCCTTATAGGGGCTCAGAGAGAAACTTCCCTGCTGTCACTCCTGTGGGTCTCTCCCTTCCTTCCTTGTTGGTGGCTCCTTTTATCTCTGGCAGCTGGCTCCTGCAGCTGACATCATCAGCCAGCTGCAACTGCAGAAAGACATGGCTAATGAGCCACCCAGATCCCGCTCCCGCTCTGGCTTCACCACAGACCCTGGTGCAGGTAAGAAGTTTTCATTTTCTTTTCTTTTACTTTTGTTTTCTTTGGAGGGTTCCTGACCCCAGGGTTCCCCCTTGGCTCTTTGGGGTCTTCCCTGCTGTTCCTTCCCATGACAGTGATGAATTAATAAGTAAAGCTAACTGCACTCTTTCTTGCGTAAGTAGGTGCATCACAAACAGGTCCAGGGAGGTGATATTTTCCCTCTATGTGGCATTGGTCAGGCCGCAGCTGGAGTACAACATCTAGTTTTGGGCACCACACTTCAGGAGGGATATAGATAACCTGGAAAGGGTTCATAGGAGGGCCACCCATATGGGTATCTTTCCCACCTTTCGTGGAATGGTGAACTCTATCTAAAGGCCTACAGGAAAAACCCTATGAGTACCAATTGAGGTGATCTTGTGACCGTCTACAAACTCATCGAGAGGGATAGCAGGAAATAGGGGATACAATACTTACCATTGGGGTAACTAGAAACAATGGCAAAAAACTAAAGGAAAGCAAATTTAGAATGGACATGAAGAAAAAATTCTTTACAGTGAGGGTTGCCAAAATATGGAATACACTTCCAAGGGAGATGGTGCTATCCTCTTCCTTGGAGGTATTTAAGAGGATGGACAAACACCTGGCTAGGGTCATCTGACCCCAGTATTCTTTCCTGCCTGGGGTAAAGGGTCAGACTCAATGATCTAATAGGTCCCTTCTGACCCTGAAATCTATTCAATCTATGTTTCTATGATTCCATGATTTTATGATTCTGTCATATCTATGTTCCACTTTTCATATGTGCAACAGAAGGAAGAATAAGAAATATTTTTAAAATCTCATGACCATAAAATGAATATGATGCAAATCAGCATAGCCTGATTACAGCTAATGGGACTACTCTAGTTTTCACCACCTAAAAAATTGGTCATTTTTTAACTATGTACACAAACACATATGCATGTACACACATACACACACACACGCATGCATGCATTTGATTATTTACAGTAATGACTAGTCTGCAATATGGTGTTTTTTCTTCTTTTTTAGCTATAAGGACAAATAAAACATATAAGATATTAGTATTTTTCTAAACCTAGTATCACTATATGAAATTAAAAGACAATTAACTTTTTAGAAGTTTTGCTGTTTGATTGCCTATGACTAAACCTTTCTTTTCATTTAAAACCAGGCAATTTCATGTTACCCTTGTCACTTTCATTTTCAAATTTTCATGATGAAGTATTTGGGTTGCAAGCTCAAAAGAGAAAAATTATTTAAAATAAAATTATTACACTCCATTTTTAAAAGTAAAATTAATTAAAACAATGTTCCTGGAATGACATTTAAAATTTTTAACTGTGCTAAATTTCATTTCACTTTCCTCAAATGTTCTTTTTATCATATTACCCAGAACATCTATTTTTATTTTTGAGAGCTTTCATAGTTTCATACTTTCTAGGGTCAGAAGGGACCTAAGCAGATCATCAAGTCCGACCCCCTGCCATGGCAGGAAAGAGTGCTGGGGT
>NW_017728906.1:130785149-130801879 GCF_001723895.1 Crocodylus porosus | reverse complement strand
GCAGCCTATTCCTCCCTTCTAGCATTCCTACAGCTTTGACTATATATATAGTCTACACACACACACACATACACACACACACACACACACACACACACTATTTATTTCAAGTTTATCAGGGTCCAACATTTTCTTCTCTTCCTGACCTACTCTTCCCTCATAATAAAAAAAAAAGGCTATTGAAATTAACAATTATATTTATTTGCAATGATACTGCTTTACCAGTAGATATCTCCATACTATTTTGAGGGTTCTTGAAACCAGGATCTCTAATTATAAAGATGTTGTATATTTCCTCATTAAGATATGTAGTGGTCAAGAGTTTTTGCACATATATAGAAAATATTACAGACTAGTCATTTCTTGTAATCTCAACTATCAAATTAATTTATCACTCCTCTCCCAAAAAAGGAAGGGACATTGATTTACTGCACATGCCTATAGTTTGGCACCAGTGTGTTTATATATTATCACTTAAACCAAGACAGAAAGCAAATATACCATTCATTCAAGTAAGTTTATTGATTGGTGATCAAAACCCTACAGTAACAAATCACACAATCCAGAGATGAAAGAACTCAAAGAAGCATTTAAACTCTGGAAAATGGCCAGAGAGTTATGGGACTGCAGCAAGTGGCACAAAAAGGAAAGCAAGAAGGTCAAAATGCAAAATATGTCCAATTCATTTATGCAAATGTGAGAAGTTTGGGGAATAAACAAGATGAGCTGGAAGCTGCAGCCTGTGAAAAGAACTATGATCTGATTAGCATCACAGAGACCTGGTGGGACAGCTCTTATGACTGGAATGTCAAAATCAAAGGTTACACTCTGTTTCAGAAGGACAGGGTTAGGAGAAAAGGTGATGGTGTTGCCTTTTACTTCAAACATGCATACACTTGTTTCCTGGTTTTGGAAGAAGAAGAAAGCAAAGCAGAATGCATTTGTGAAAATCAAAGGTGAAAAGTGCAGCACGAGCATAATGGTGGGAATTTATTATAGGCCACCAAATCAGTAAGAGGAGATAGATGAGAAACTCTTAAAGTATCTATGCAAAAGCTATAGGATGATCCTGATAGGAGACATCAACTTTCCAGACATCTGTTGGAAGAAGAATGATGTTATACACCTACGGCACTAAAGGATCAATCAAGACTTAACACAGAATACACAACATAACCAGTAAACTTAACTAAAATCTAATTTGTATTAATACATTAAGTGTTATCTTGAAAATTTCTATGAATAGAGAAAGAAAAACATTTAATCAGATGGTTTTACCCAATCCCAGATGTTACTCCACCACAAGGTCTGAAGGCCAGTCAGCATTCCTGAAGTGGCTGTCTGTGTGCAGTCTTTTTGGCTGTTGTTCATTCCAGATATTGTTTGGTGATGACACACACTTAGCTTCCTTGTTGTCCTCCCCCTCATGCTTGTTCTTTAACTTCACTCCTCTGATAACTCTTTATTTCTGAGTACTGTTGATTGATTTCCCTGTTGTCATCACACTGTTCATGTTCTTATCCTGTCAGCATATTCCTTTGTTCCAACAAACCCATCCCATGCACAGATCTTAATTTGTTCTTTTACCCATGTCTTAATGTGGGCAGACCCTGGACTTCTAATTTGGTCTGTCCATCAAAACCAGAAATTCCAAGGGCTCTGCAGTTGGGCACTGTCCAATTGGTCCCTCTCTTATCACCTTTCATTAATATATCCAATCATTTCATTCCTCTGATTCAGTCACTTAGGGCCAAGTTCAGTTAATTTGAGCTAGTAACAAGACTTACATTCTACACATGTAAGGTGACAAGGCTAGAATATAAGTTTCCTGTAAAAAAAACAAGCTCAAGGCTACAGCTGACAGTGCAGATACAAAATGCAAAAGAAAAGTTCAAATAATACTATAATTCACTTCTCAAGCAGGTGCAACTAAAGCTAAATGTGACAAGCTACCCTAACAATGCAGCCAAACATGAAATATCACATTGGTTCCTAACTTGTGTGGAGTGTAGAGGACAACGTTCTGTTCCAGGAAGTGGAGGATACATCTTGGATCAACTGTCTTGGATCTTGTCCTGACCAAAAGGGAAGAACTGGTGGAGAATTTGAAGGGGCTGGGTAATTTTGGAGGAAACAATCACAATATGTTTGAACTCCAAACCATGGGATAGGGAAAGCACAAGGTCAGAAAAATTAGGATGCTAGATTTCAAAAATGCAGATTTCATTCAACTCAAGTAATTAATAGGCATGGTGTCATGGGAGGATAGACTGAAGGATAAAGGCACTGAAGAGTGCCACTGAAGGGCACAGTATTGGAAGCTTAACAAAAATTGTTCCAACACAATGAAAGCACAAAAAGAATGGCAAGAGACCAATGTGGCTGCACAAGGGGCTTCAAGAATGCCTCTAATGCAAAAGCAAAGCATACAGACAGTGACAGAATGAGCAGCTCACCAAGGAGCTGTGCCAGCAAACAGACAGAACCTGCAGGGATTCTGAAATGAGGATGGCAAAGATAAAGAATGAGCTGCACCTGGCAAAGGAGGTTAAAGACCAGAAGAAGAGATTGTGTAAGCATGTTGCGCTGGACTGCAAGTCACCCTACAGTTTTTCAACTGTCAAAGACCAACTGGTGAATCCAAAATTATGGGCATTGGTGTTGGATATTAGGTTATGCCCCATTGTGGCTTTACACTTGACACAGTGGGGCAAGTGGACAAGTGTCAATATATTTGACACTTTAAAAAAAAAAAAATCTTAGAAATGCTGTTGAAGTTTAACTAGTCTATTGAAAACATGAAATGGAAAAGAAAAAGTGGGAAATACTAGTATTCTAAAGATTATTTCAAACAGTATGAAAAAGATTCTGATAAATGTTCCAAATGAACTCTGGTTGTGAACAAATTTTAATGGGACTAAGTTTAGGTTTGGGACCAAAAAATCCAAGGACTGTAATCAAAAGTAGGAAGGAGAGTGCTACAAAGAGGAAAGAAAGAGTGAAAAGAAAGATCAATTCCTAAGTCATAATTGCAGCCCATCTTGAGACACAGATAGACATTACAGTCTAGTACAGACTTTACACTTTTACTGTTATTAGTAATTGGAAACTGGTCTATACCCATAACAGAACAGAAGTTTGGCACACATGCACTGGTTGAATCTGGTCTTCCCTCCCTTCCCTGCTTCCCTTCCTTTCCCTTTCCTCCCCCCTCAAAAGGGTGAATGTGTGTTCTGTTCACTACTGCTCTAAACTATACCACTTACAGAAAACTGTGTAACTTAGATCTATTCCATTCCACCTCAGGCTTTTTTAATGTCTGTACCTAGCCTACATCTCCAGCATATCTAAAGACAAATACCGAGAAGACACTCAGGTAAGAAAATGGAACAAAAAGAGTGACAGAAGTAGAAGTCTTAAACAATCAAAAGGGAAAGAGAGGTCCAAATAGAGATGCTAGAGGAGAAAGAGGAAGATCAAGTGCAGTGAACTGAAACACCCTCCTTTTTCTTTAAAATATCTTAGAACAACTCTGTAGACATTGGAAAATAACTACCAGATGCTGTCCTTTATTACTTCTTTGTTTGACACTTTCAGGAGCACCAGTTAACAGCTTTTTGATAGAATACTGCTTGAATTCAGATTGTTTCAGTAAAGCATTTTGTATTTTAAAAATGCTACTGAATGAATAACCCAATATGGCTGAGGCACTGGTTAATGACAGGAAACGTTAAGTATAACTCCAAAAATTGAAATGTGTTTATTAATTAACACAACAAAAGCCATATGTAATCATTTGCCAGATTATAAAATGTTTCATAATTTGAAATATTATGATAAATTATTTCTTGTGAGCAGAAATCTCTTTCCACATACTGCCTAATCTTTGCATTATTAAATTAAGCTTTCTTTTTCCACATTTTGGCTTATCTATCTAAATCAAAATATCGTGAAAGCCAAGATGTAGATAACCAGCTGAAATTCAACTGAATAAATTAATAAATGTTGCCATAACTAAATTATCTGAATAACCAATATGCAACCAAGTTGAATGTGACACTCTCGAAAATCAAACTACTTGCTTAAGTGTATAAATATAAATTTAAGAACGTAATTTTAAGGTACGTATTTTTTTTAAAATGGGCATTCTACATGAGTTTGTATATGAGAATATTTTGCTTTTAAGATCTCAAAGCAATCTCCATGAGTTTGGGAACTATTAGTATACCTGTTTCATAGAGAGGTTAAGTGACTTACCCAAAATGACAGTAACAGTGAGCTAGTAGCAAACTGAAAAAAAACATAGTAGTTGTAAGTCTTGATCTGTCACATTCATCATTGTAGCACACTGCTAAAATATTATGAAGTGCAGTTCAGCTAAACTATGTCAAATCTCAGAAACCAATTGGGTTCAGGTCTGGGTGAAAGGTCAGGGTTTTTCTTTCTTTCATTTTCTTTTTGAACTGATTTACCCATGCTTAATTGAAAAGTAGGTTGATAAAACTTCTAATCTGAAATGTGCATAAAATGTAAAGGAGTAAGAATATGTGGCATATATTTTGTTGTTCTTGCCAAAAAAATCT
Organism: Crocodylus porosus; assembly: GCF_001723895.1. Classification (NCBI taxonomy): domain Eukaryota; kingdom Metazoa; phylum Chordata; order Crocodylia; family Crocodylidae; genus Crocodylus; species Crocodylus porosus. The sequence continues at coordinate 130,797,296 of NW_017728906.1, read as the reverse complement.
TTTCACATATGGCTTTGGCTAACGGACAATAAATTTATTACTACAAGGAATTACAAATGTTGCTGGACACTGTTAGCACACCAAGATGAACCAAAATATATGAGAGATGAGGATAATAACACATTTCATCTGATATTTCACAATAGTTATCTTCCATCAGAGGAAACTGTGAAGCTTGATTGAACAAAAGATAAAGTTAATACTACCTAATAAGAACAGACCATTATAGATCAGTGAAACTGCAAAACAGAATTATATGACAAGGGGCAAGCCACATTATCTAAATTAACATTTTTCTAGCATGAACAAGAAGGGCCACTGTAGGAAAACGAGAGCTAAATAGTGTGGCCTGCATTTAGTCAACCTGAAGTAATTATTAATTTATGGTTGTCTGTGATTTTAATGAAAATGAAAGCTGAGAGGAAAGAATTGAGAGAGATAATGTGCCGTGAAATTGAGTTTCATTTATTTGGGGGCCACCTTTTTTTCTTTTCTTTCTTTTTTTTCTTCTCATTTTTGTTGTTGTTGAAGCTAATGCAAAATGGCCTTATTAAAGTTTCACCAAAGGTTATGTAACTGCATAGTTAAATACTTGCATTCTTTGGAAAGCCATTATTAAAAATACCACAGACTAAATTACCTGGTTTACCCTACTGCCTTCTGGTATGACCATAGATGCTTTTTTTTTTCCATCTGTAGAATTGCCACCTTTAAAGGGCAGCATTGTCTAGTAGCATTTTTGTATCACCTGCTAACAACATTTACTTAATAATATTCTATCCCTTTGAAAATCAATAGTGACATTTCTTTGCATTCTGTAAGTCAAGTATATGGACAAAGCCAAATTAGGAACGCAGATATCTAAAATAAAATAACTGCCTATTGGCTTAAATGTTTTGGAAGGGGAGAGGTTCCCCAGTAAAAATATTTCTCACTTGTAGCTGTATAACATGGGAGAAGGAGACTGAAAAGGATACAAGTGACCTCGATTTTTAAAAAATATGGTGTCATTGGGTGAAAGCACTGTGATATGCCAAAACCTTTGACTGACTGTGAATAGGATGCAGTACAACAAGGACAAGTGCAGAGTGCTGCACCTAGAGTGCAAAAATATCGAGCACACCTACTGGCTGGGGGCTGACCCTTTCGGCAGGACAGAAGCAAAAAGGAATCATAGTGGACTCCAAGATGAACATGAGTTGTCAGTATGAAGAAATCACCAGCAAAGCTAACCGCACTTTATTATACATCAGCAGATGCATGACAAAGAGATCCAAGGTGGTGATATTTCCCGTCTAGGCAGCATTGTTCAGACTGCAGTTGGAGTACTGCATCCAGTTTTGGGAGCCATACTTCAATAAGGATGTTGATAGACTTGAGAGGGTCCAAAGGGGGGCCACTTGTATGGTTAGGGGTTTACAGGACAAGCCCTATGAGGAGAAACTGAGGGACCTGGACCTCTTCAGCCTCCGCAACAGAAGGCTGAGAGGTGATCTTGTGGCCACCTAGAAATTCATTAGCGGGATGCAGCAAGGTATCGGAGATGCTCTATGCACCAAGGGGTAACAAGGAACGATGATCACAAACTGACAAGAGCAGATTTAGGATCGATATCAGGGAAAACTTCTTCACGGTAAGGGTGGCCAAAATTTGGAATGGGATTTCAAGGGAGGTGGTTCTCCCCGCTACCTTGGGGGTTTTAAGACAAGGCTGGATAGGCATCTGGCTGGGGTTATCTGACCCTAGCACTCTTTCCTGCCTAGGAAGGGGGTCAGATCCAATAATATGTTGAGGACCCTTTTGACCCTAGCATCTATGACAGAAGTAACCCTTAGCAGAGATGACTCAAGCAGGGTGCGGGGCCCAGGGCAAATCTGCCCATGTGGGACCCTGCTGCTGCTCTGATCCTACAGGCCCCAGACCTGAAGAAGCTGGTGCCACTATTGGCAATGGCAGTGTTGGCAGTGGGGGGTTAGTGAGTGGTTGGATGTGGAGCCACCACGCCGGCCAGTTTCATGCCCCCACTACTCTGTCCAGCTCCGCAGGGCCATGCAAAGCATGGGGCCCATTTGACTGTGTAGTTATTGACACCACAGTCCCCCAGTTTTTTCATGAGAATGGGGTGAGAGACAGTGTTGAAGGCCTTCCTAAAGTCCAGAAAGACTACATCCACTGCTATATATTAACTTGGTAAGAGAACTAGCTGCTGAAATCACTACTGCAATTTCTATCTTTGATAGCAGAACTTCTGGTGAGGTAAAAAAACCCCTCCTGTTGCTTTCAAACTCTTCTTCATTTTGGACATACTCATTTTGTTGAATGAATGTAGCTACCCATCCTTCCAATAAAAATAAAGTCAGCCTGTTTCCATTATTGTCTTTTGATTTCTCATTAGTTGCAGTGCTTCCTGACAAATAGTGACTTGTATTTCCTTCCATCTGCTAGTGAATTGAATAAAACATGAACTGTACATCATCCAGGCCAAATGTCCAATTCAGCAGTGCACTTAGCACCCTGATTGCAACTGACTTCAATGCATGCTAAACTTCTATTTCTTATACTGTCACATCAACTTTATTGGCTCTTGTTGCATCCCTCTTCCTGTTTACCACAAATTTATTTTTATGCTTTTATTTTTACCCTAAATACATTAACTGTAAATGTCTGTTCCATATTCTGCATTGCTAACTCACTTGCGGCCTGTTTATTGTAATCTGCTCTATAACTATTTTATTTTTTATATTTTTTCTCAAGTTTGTATTATTTCCCAATTAGCTCTAGGTTATAATCTTTTTTCAACGTAAAATCTGTATTTCATTTTAATTAATAGTAGTGTAAGAATGATGTTGTAGCCATGATGGTTCAGAACTCGAGAGGCAAGGATTTCTTAGGGTGAATGTGTAATCTGCCTCCCACATATTAATTAATATTAATTTTAATCCATTTCTAGTGATGTGGGATCAGCTCCCTTGAGTGTGGTGGACTTGCAGCAGCATAAAAGTGCATATTAATGCATCCATTGCACTTGAAGATACCTCAAACATTTAAAACTGTACTCTGAAAATATTTCATTTTCTTCCATTGCTTTTCTCTTGAGCTTTTAATCACTTGCAAATGTCCTTAATATACCTTTTACTTATTCACACCTCTTGATTCTACTAATGACTTCCCTTCATCTCTGCCCCAGCCCAACCTTAATTACCCTATCAATAATAACATTTACTTCTCTTATATTTAGTATGATTAGCAAACTGTTGTTTGTTTTTTTTAATTTCTGAACTTTGTTGTTCTGCTTGTCAGCTGTGATGTATGTGAAGTTTATACACTCAACTACTGTAACACTATGTACCAAGTGAGAAGCTGTATAGACCAATAGTAATCTGATGCTGTTCATTTCATTTCTATTTTAGAAAATTGAATCAAAATGCTGAAAAAATGTGATTTTTTACCTCTATCAAATGTGTAACAGCTATCTTATCCCAGTTCTCTACCAGCAACTAAGACCTCTCAGATGTCTCTCCACAGTGCAGTGGTCCTCTCTTTTTCAGCTCTGCAAAAGACATCTTGCATAGATCTCCTGGAAACTTCACAGTTCTACCCACAGGTTATACTGATAAGTAGAAGAATGAAAAAGTCTGCCTCCTGGATACCAAAGCCCATATGAATACCTGATCAAATATATCAGCTCAGGAGAATTTCACCCAGGAAGGCAAATAGATTTTTTATTATCTCAAATGGCAACTTTGTGCATTTTACATGGCAACCATACACGCATTTTACATGGCAACCATATTTTGTTCTTGGGAGATGCATAGTTCTGTCTAGCAATGACAAAACTCTTATGAGACTTCTGAGGACAATCCAACACCATGCTGGCACAGGTTGTGGGATGGTTGGAGATATGTGGATCCTCTTTTGCCACAGCTTTTGAAAATGAGATCTTACAGTATCTCAGTGAAGGCGGTAAAGCAATGAGCTAACTTGCCAACACCACTAAGACTAAGGGAACTCTTTCTCAAGAAAGTTCATGCTTACCTTCTTAATCTACTGAAGTGCAAAGCAAGAACAAGCAAACGTGTGGGATAATAGGATTGAATGCACATTTGACAAATTGTGGACAACACCAAGCTGAATTGAGCGGCAGGCACTCTGAAAGGCAGGGATAGGATCCAGAATGAGCTGGATAAACTGTAAAAAATAACCAAATGAAATTTAGCAAGGACAAGTTCACAGCATCCCACTCACCTGGGATGAGATAAATGCATGCACAAATACAGACTGGGGAATGACTGAGCAGACTAGAATACTGCAGAGAAGAAATTGGAGGTCACAAGCCGAATATGGTCTAAGCGTGTGCTCTTGTTGCAAAAATAGTTAAATAAAAGCCAACAGCACACTGAGTTATATTACCAGGAGTATCACCTGCCAATCAAGAAAAGTGATTCTTCTACTCCATTCAGCATTAGTGAGGCCTTACGTGGATACTGTGTAGTTTTGCATCCTATGGTTACAGAAAGATGTGAATATATTTGAAATGCAGACCAACAAAAATGATTAGAGCCTGGGAAGCATGGTTTATCAGGAATGGCTTCAAGAATAAGGGTTATTTAATCTGGAAAAGAGAGGACTGAGAGGGGATTTAATAAGAGACTTCAAATACCTGATGGTTGATTATCAGGGATCCTGGTTTTCTCTGATTAAAAAAACAAATCCCCTATTTTTAGGTTTAAAAAAGCAACCCAAATCCACATTTTTCTGTGATTAGAATGAAACACCACTATATATCATTCTAATCACCATAAGAGGAGGATGCCACCGTGTGCAAGCCCAGCCACTGCCACCCCCAGCACCCCAACTCGGCATTCAGTCACCACCATCAGGGAAGTGAAAACCATTGTGGTTTTTGCCTCCCCACTGGTCAGCAGCAAGTGGTGGGGCCACCAGTGGTCCTCCACCAATCAGCAGCAAGGAGACAAAAACCACAGCATATTTAAAACCATGGTTTTTGCTTTCCTGGAAATCAGCGGCAAACAGCCCAGTTGGTGTGGTCCCTCAAATCAGGGTGGTGGGAGCAAGCAGTGAAATGAAAAAAATTAGAGGAGCCACAGTGTGGGGTATTTCTTTCATGATTTATGGAGCTTTATTATAGAATCATAAAAAACATAGACAAGTAAGGCTGGAAGTCCAACCCCCTCCCTGAGGCAGGAAAGGCCTTGTGTCCCATAAAGTATTCAAGAACAAACATAAGAAATAACTAACCATATGCTGAAATACAGACAGATATATGCAAATAACAAACAAAAGGAAATAACTGAATAATAATCTGATTTTACCCTGCATCCTGCACCTAAAAATGCAGCTTCTACTGAACTTGACAGATTAGAAAATGTTCCAGGCTCTGACCCTCATGTCAGAGACACCTACAAATACACCTTCCAACCTACTTCACTCAGCCTACTGGCTGAGGCCCATAGTCCAGGAAAACTAAAGAAAAACAGTTGTTCTCAAGGCATTGCTTAAGTATGGTTTCTTGACTGTCTACTTACATACATTATTCATTGGATTTTTGGGCAACCCATACTTTGCATAAAAATTCTTGCCCCATAAGGGTGTGTGTATTTACCTGACTAAAAGTCACTTCTGTTCCAGTTGTGACCTTGGGAATCCTTTCAGACAGATTCTAATACATAGTCTGTCCCTTAATTTCCCCGCCATGAGAAATGTCCTTCCTTGCATAGTCTATTCCCAGATAATATTCATGCTAAGGTCCCTCTTTAAAAAAAGTTGCCGTTGTCTGGAAGGCTCATACATCTTGGACTGCATCCATAAGGTTCTATTTCCCTGGCTATTTGACACACTCACGTCAGATGATTATTTTCAGCCATTTAGGCTTTGAGCTTCTCAAACGTGTGAAACAAACGTATACTTTAAGGAATCACACTTGAAAATCATTATCATATTATGTAACCATGGCCCTATTATAACACATAAAGAAATATATTTTATATTAAATACCATAATGCATATAGACATAAAGATGATGTGGCTGAACACAGGTAACACTACTTACCTGTTGAGACTTCAGATGCCATGTTAGAAAGCTCAAGAAAATGTGCATGACATCTCACAAACACCTTAAAATATTATGGGGTTCATGACACTGTTATTGCTATAAATTATATATTTTAAAGGACAAAAAGTTATTTTCAGTGTATCTCAGGACCTGAAAGGACTATTTAAATGGGTCATGTCTACTCCCACCAAAGTAAAATGAGTCAGAATTGGTCCCTTACATTACATGTTTAACACAATTGACAAGAATTTTTCAATAAATGATTTATGCTACAAAAAGCTCACTTGTTAAAACAAAGACTTTTTGCAGAATCAGATTGGTTTAAAAATTATCTCTGCTCAAAATTTTGTTAAATGTCTCAAAAATTGTGAACTATTTAATTCTGACATTTAACTAGCAAAAATCTGGTTTTCTGTTTCTAAATATTTTTAGTTGAAAATTTAGGGTATTTGTAGCAAATTGAAAAATAATGGGAAAATTCTAAATGAACATTTCAATATTATTAAAAGATGATGGATTTCCATGGATCAGTTTGGGAAGGGGAGAGCACTGCAATTTATGCAAATTAACTTTTTGCCTTGTTTGGGCTATGAAGACATTCAAAATGGAAAAACTATTAAACTATATCCTGCTGAGTTCTATTATTTGACTACTGTACCATTATTAATCTACGCATGTTTATTATACATAACCAGTATTGTAAAAATATAGGCAAGATCCTCAGCTGTTGCTTATCGGCTTTGCTACATGGACTTCAATATTTTACTTGGGCCAAGACAGGATCTAACTTCAGGTATGCTGTCTACACATTTTCCAAAGAACCCAGAAGGAGTCAAAAGTCTGACTTGTCTGTGTGTGTTTTAATTTGTTATGCTATGTTCTCAGTGTAATTTTGTGAAAGCAAGTAATGGGCCATCAAATCAAATAAGGTTCATCTTCAATGTTCTGTATGTTACTATGATTACTATAATATGAGTTGATGGCCTATACTGTCTCCAAAATCCATACTTAGAGAAGGTGGAAATATAGATTCTTTCTTTTAATCTATACCATCAACTTTGCAAACGGTAGCATCAATCTTTCTGTATTAAACTGTAAAAATCTTTCTTTTCTTATAGTTTAGTTGGAAGCTGATACAGACAGAAGCTGATACAGACAGTGTAGTAAATTGATTCTGTAATGTACCCTCTCTGAACCATTTATGCAATACTAATTGACATGTCCTCCAAATAATTCTCTTTATAAAAAAAAGTTATGTGCAAGAACCAACTGAGGAAAGGATTTATATGTGACTGTTGTGTTTAACCACTGCAGTTTGCATACTGAATAGTCATAATATTGAATATTCACTAAAAATAGATACCAAGCACAACAAACAAGAAGTTGTTCACACAAACATGTGTTTAAATATTTCATAAAATAAATACTTGATAATATCTCTACACCTTGACAAGAGAGTAAAGGATAAATTAAACCAGTAAACTAGGAATTATTCACTGAACTCTTGTTATCTGTCATTTTTTCATAGATTCATAGACTCATGGATTGTTAGGGGCTTGAAGGGACCTTGCAGATCATCAGGTCCAGAATGCCCCACCACTACTGTAAGCAGGAAGACAACTGGGGTCAAGTGACCCCAGTGAGGTGACTGTCTAGTCTCCTCTTGAAAACCTCCAGGGCAGGTGACTGCACCACCTCTGGAGGGAGTTTATTCCACGGTCTGGACACCCTGACTGTGAAGGAGTTTTTCCTGGTATTAAGTCTGAAGTTGGAGTTGGTCCTGGTCTTCCCCAGGGGTCCCCTAGCAAACAGTTGTTCACTGAGCTCCTGATGCACTCCTCTGATATAGCAGTAAGCCACTATCAAGTCCCCTCTCAGCCTTCTCTTTTTTAGGCTAAAGAGGCCCAGGTCCCTCACAGTTTCCTTGTATTGCTTGCCTTGCAAGTCCCTGATCATACAGGTGGCTCTTTTCTGGAACCTCTCAAATTTTTCCAGTCCTTATTGAAGTGCAGAGCCCAGAACTGGATGCAGTACTCAAACTGTGGTCTCACCAGTGCTGAGTACAGCAGGAGTATCACTTCCTTAGTTTTACATGAGATGCATCAGTTGATGCATGCCAGCATGTTGTTTGCCCTGCTGACCACCGCCTTGCACTGACAGCTCATATTCATGTGATCGTCAATCATTACCCCTAGGCTTCTTTCATGGTGCAAGTTAAGCTGTCACCCCCAAGCCTGTCTGTATGTTGAGGGTTGTTTGCCCCCAGATGAAGCATCTTACACTTGGAAGTGTTAAACTTCATCTGGTCCCGGTCTGCTCAAGTCTTGACACTGTCCAGGTCTGCCTGTATCTGCATGCTATTTTCTAGTGTGATCCCACTAACCCATAACTTGGTGTTGTCCATGAATCTGGCCAGCGAGCTTTTCATTTACCCATCCAAATCATTGATAAAGATGTTGAAAAGCACTAGTCCAAGCATGGACCCCTGAGGGACACCATTGGCCACTTTGCACCAGGATGACACAGATCTGATCATGAGAACTCTCTGGGTCCTACCCTGTAGCCAGCTTCCCACCCACTGAACCATTGAGCAGCTGAGCCCACAATCTTCCAATATTCCCACAAGGATATCGTGGGATACTAGATCAAAAGCCTTTTGGAAGTCTAGGTATTTAATGTCTACCATGTTTCCCATGTCCAGGTGGTGAGAGACTTGGTCATAGAAAAAAATGAGATTGGTGAGACAAGATCTACCCACAACAAAGCCATGCTCGCTGTCGGTCAGAATCTTACCTTCTGTGAGCGTATCACATAGATTATTTAATGAGCTTTTCCAGGATTCTCCCTGGGATGGAGGTTAGGCTGACTGGGCTATAGTTGCCCAGGTCCTCCTGCTTCCCCTTCTTGAAAATGGGCACAATGTTGGTCCTCTTCTAGTTGGCATTGCACCCACTCAGCATCCACAGTGGGGACACTATCAGCTCCAGCATATCCCCTATGAGCCTTATCGCACATGACTTTCCTCATGGTCTGATGAAATACTGAAGCAAAGTGGGCATTCAGGAGTTCAGTTTTTTCCTGAATGTTGGTTACCAGCTGCCCTGAGGTGTTAAGCAGGGGTCCCACACTTCCATTTATTTTCCTCCTACTGCCTACATACCTAAAGAAGGACTTATTATGATCCTTGTCTCCCATAGCTAACCTAAACTCTGTTGCCACCTTGGCTTTCCTGATAATTTCCCTGCAAGTGCTGGCCGCTGTTGTATAGGCTTCCTTAAGGACCATCCGTAGCTTCCACTGTACATACACCTCTTTTTTCTTTTTTAGGAGGACTGCAATGTCCCTAGCAAGCCAGGAGGGTTTGTCAGCCCTTCTTCTGCCTTTTCTCTTTGCAGGAATGGTTTTCTTTTGTGCTTTAAGGATTGTATCCTTGAACAATGACCACTCTTCATGTACCCCATGTGCCATGACTTCAATCCTGCTGGTTGATTTATCAACCTTTCAGCAGACAATGAACCTGATAATTTCATGGTCATTGTCACTCAGGTTACCCTCAATGTTCAAACTACACACCAGACCAAGTCTAGGAGAGTGTTACCTCTGGTTGACCCTTGCACTTCCTGGGTCAGGAACAGCTCCTCAATCACAGTCAGGAAACTGTGAATGATCCATCCTAGCCAAGTTTTCCTCTCAATCTATGTCCAGGTAATTAAAGTCACCCATGACAACCAGATACTTTAACTAACAGTTATTCGCTGGTGGCCCTCATTACGAATATTATGAATTATAAATGCATGGATAACTAATATAGTTTTGCAATAACTGGTTGGTCCTACTAAATTCCCCATTCATCTTGGGTACGGCACAAAGGTGGAAATGAAGGTTTGAATCCTATTTCTATGATTTTGTTTACCTTATTTTTACTAACCATATTTCTTTCTATAGTGTGGTATGAACAGGGTTACAGATGAAATAGCTATACTTTTGAAACTGAACATTTGAATTGTTTCTCATTGGAGGGCATGGCCTTATTGCAGAAAAAATGTTTAATTTGACCATATTAGGATTAGCATATCCCACTGCATCATTAGAATGACTTCAGAATCTGGGGTCAGTTTCTCAGGTGATGTAAATTATTACTGTTCAACTGACTACACTGGAGTTCTATATGAACATCCCCATATGAGAATCTGGACTTTTTAACTAGATCATATAAAAGTATTTAGATTCTCACACTGTGGCTATCAAAACTGTCTATGCACATAAGCATGAATGTTATACATATATATTCACTAATAAAGGGGTTGGCAACCTACAGTCTGTGGAGCCATTTGATCCGATCCATGGAAATGGGGAGTTGGTGGCATTCAGCAGCAGGGTCCTTCAGCAGAAGTCACTTTTCCCTGATGCTGTGGGGAAGACTGTCACCTGCAGGTGCTTCCACCTTGCTGCCATGGGGAAATAAAGCAATGGTGTCTGGGTCCTAGCACCTACCCACCTGACCAGCTCTGACCTAAATTGGGTCAATACATCCTGTAATCTAACAGGTCACCCACCGATTGCTGTAATAATACATGTGCACTAAGCAATGAACCCTGTTTGTTCTTCAGAACAAAACTCTCTCTGTCTTGAAAAATAGTAGGTACACTGTAAGCTGGCAAAACAGGTAATCAATTTCAGATGTTGCTCCTCTTAACTGGTGCCAGACAATTTTTTTAAACAACAATAACTGTATATCATCATTATTAGAAAAAAGAAAGATGACCGTTATGTTAACTTAAGTTCATTTCTTTGTTGGACGTTCATGTAGTGATTACAAATACCATTTGTGTGCAATCTGTCACTAAAATATGCTATATGAACATTTTTTCCTTGAAAAGCTTATCTAGTAACAACTTAATTTCACATTATTACCAAACTTTACAGAGAGTGCAAAGACATCAAAGTTCTCTTGTTTCTCCAATTTATGGAAAATACCCTTCATTCCAGTAACTGTTATGCCAATAGTGTCCAAAGACCCATTTAGTTATGATTTCACATAAATGTGGCAAGTTACTTTCCATAAAATATTTTCTCTGACTTTTGGCACATGGTTCTGATTTAGAAATTCTGTTACTAGCTAGTGCCGTATCCCTGACAAATCACTGCTGTTTGTGATACCACAAGTTCTTTCGTTTCTCTGAAATCACTAGACAAAACCTCTTACAACATTTGATAAATAACAGATCTTCCAGCTTTGGAGGATTTTCCCTTGTTTCTTCAATTCAGCTAACACATTTTTTTCAAACCACAACAAAAAATCTCAATGCTTGTTCTGTAAAAGTACACGTTGTGAATACTTTTGCCTCTCAGAGTGACTAAAAGTCAGTTTCCAATTAGGCAGAATGAGTATTAGCCAAAAGTTAGTACTATGTAGTTTTCTCAATTTTAAATCAAACAGATGTCATAAAACTCAGGCCTCAAGAATCCTTATGTGCAATATCCATACAGTGCTTTCAAACACCAAATTCTTCTCTTATATATCTTGCAAAACCCTTCTAAATCCCATTTATTTACACAGTAGAAGAAGGTGACATGTTGGTCCAGGGCATACTGTTTATTTTTGCACCCTGCAATCATTTTAATTCTTCTCACAAAAGGCTTTAACCTACCATTAGCCAGGTCTGAACGCTCATGTAGGTTCTTGGCCAGAGTGCAGGACCTCCATCTAACCCAGGAGGTGCACAGCCCAACCAGGGGAGACATCTTGTTGGACCTAGTGCTGGCCACGGGTGATGACCTGGTGAGGGGGCTGCGGGTGCTTGACCACCTGGGCGACAGCAATCATCGCTACTGGAATTCACCATCCAGCGCAAGGTGGCAAAGGTGTGCAGTAAGGCAGCAGCCCTAGATTTTAGGAGGCCAAACTTCAACAAGCTAAGGAGGATAGTTGGTGAAGCACTGAGGTCCCGGAGGGGAGGGGAGCCAGGTGTCCAAGGAGAGTGGCCGCTCCTTAAGGAGACGATCCTCCAAGCCCAAAGGAAGGTAATCCGGGAATGTCTCCTTGCTAAAAAGGAGGCTTACACCCAATGGAA
>NW_017728906.1:130745698-130785138 GCF_001723895.1 Crocodylus porosus | reverse complement strand
AAGAGGAGGTTAGATGAACATCTTGCTGGGGTCATTTGACCCCAGTATTCTTTCCTGCCATGGCAGGGGGTCGGACTGGATGATCTGTTCAGGTGCCTTCCGACCCTAGAAACTATGAAACTATATCTGTTTAAACGTCAGGGTCTCTCCTTTGTCTAGTTTATCTCCAGGAAAAAAAGAAAGCATATGAGCAAGGAAGTACATTTTCACTACACTCCTATTTATCTACCTCTGATCCAAAAAATTACCAAGTAGCTGGATGAGTAGTACTATAATCTTTCTTGGTTCGCTTTCATTTTTCTTCAAAACACTTCTGGGATTGTCTTGTACCATTATCATCGCAAGCACAGCTTGTCTCTCAATCCCCATGAGTATCATTGATCCTTTCACAGTTGAAAATGACTATTCAAGGTGCAGTAATAGAAAACTATAGTGCCTACTTCTCTCTGCAAGTTTCTGACATGGTGGGCATGATTCTACATGGTGTTCTGCATTTTACTACTTGCTGAACCTGCACAAAGTGTATCATTTCGCCAATAAAGTAGGTGTTTTTTTTACCATAGGTGTAAATCATAAAGGCTAGGTACAGACATTACACTTTTTCCAGTTTAGGTGGTTGGAAACTGGTCTATACAGAAGCAAAGTTTGGGGCACATAGACTGCTTTAAAAATGGCAGATCCCAGTCTAAGACAGACCTGGATTGATGTAGTATCAGACTTATTTTATTTAGGTTTAACTGGTGCTTCAAATGTCAGTGCCAGGTCTGCTCATAAATCAAGGTAGGTCACTTTCCCCTGGCATCCCAGGGGCCTTTTGTGGGGGGCCACTAACCTGCCCTCACATGGATCTTTGGCTTGGCTTCTCCAGCCAAGTGGCCAGCAAGCCCTGCCCCAGAACTCTCTAGATGTCAGCCAGGAAGGACAAAGGTGAGGGAGGGGGAAAGCAATGCCAGCAGTGCACCCTACATTCCTGGTGTAATTTATTGCATAAAATTATGGCAACATAAATGTGTGAAAACAGGAAGAGCCACTCTGCTAACTGATTTGAACTTTCAAAACTGCAGACTATATGAAAACTACAGATTCTGCAGACCCTGGGAGATGAGAGACAAACGAGTAAGGAACTGGAAGTGGCAGAAAGTGCAGGAGCAGCAGCCAAATGTGGGGAAAAGCTGCAGCAGAAGACATATACAGCAGCATAGAGTAGCACAGCTGGAGACTTCAGAGTAAAGGAACCAGGACGGTTGGACTATAGAAGCAGAACATGGATGCGGGAATGGCAGCTGAGCACACTTAGGACTGGAGGCTGCTTTGGGGCACCTCCAGAGGTGTGGGAGGGTATCAGGTTCTTTGAGTGAAGATACCACAATGTTATTGCTTATGTTATTTAGCCATTAAGTGTGTTAACTTAAATATTAAAGTTTATCTTTTTGTATTTGTTTATTATTCTCTATCCCATTGGTTTGTGACCCTGATCCCCATGTGACCCTGGCTGTGGGGGTATCTGCAAAGCCACAAACCCAGATCTCTGGAGGTGCTCACAGCCTGGAACTGCCTGCCCTCCTAGAGTGAGGGAGGTTCCCCACACAGGAAGGCAGCTGGTGTCCCTGGACTTTTGGTTAGATACCACACAATCAATTTACAACTATGTACACTTTATTTACAAAGGGTTAAAGAAAAGGAAACTTATTAATAAACAACTGTTAAACTATCAAGACCTTATTCACACCATCAGTCAATAATGTTGTACACGATGATGGCCTCAGATGATATGTGTACATGGGTAGCCTGGACTGAATGCCCAGGAAGACAGAGCTGCTTCTGTGCTCCTCCTGCAGGAAGCGTGGGTGGGTCCTTTCTGTGAGGGTTTCACAGGGCATGTCCCAGGGGTTTCCATGCTGCAGACAGGTGCTGCCTCACCAAAATTCCTGTAAAATAGTTTACCCTGCCCAGGCCCTCATCCCCTAACACACACAGAGCAGGATCTGGGCTGGGACTCTGGCAATCCCCTGCCCACACCCACACACCCCTGCTTGCCAGGCAGTCAAAGTCCACCCCCGCCCTTGAGTCTTAACTATTTCACAGGGGCTCTGCTCTGTGTGAGCAGGACTAATATCCCCAAGTTCTGCCTCCCACCAAAGCTATCGGGAAGCTGGATCAATCTCTGTCCAGCCCCCCTCCCCTCTAGTGAACCTCATAACACACAGGGGCTTGCAAAAGAGTCCTCCTCACTGGGGGGGGGGTCTCCAGAAGGGCCAGGTGGTCCTCCAAGCTGCTGGGCAGGGCTCCCAGGGGAAAAGGAGCAAGAGAGGTGCTGTGGCTGGGCTTGCTACCCTCCATCCCACAGCACAGCCTACATTTTTGCCAGGCTCTGGCAGCTCTGAAGATGGGATGCTGAACCCAAGCTCTACCTCAGCCTCTGTGCTTCTGTCACACCTCTCCCTTTTCCCCAAAACATCTGCCTCCAGAATGGGCTTCATCTGCCCTTATCACATGATCTCTGGGGAGCTATTTTCCCCTTTCCAAAATGGCTGCCTCCAGAGAGGGGTTCATTTGCCTGTATCAAATGGTCTCCTAGGAGCCTTGCTGTCCCATGCTGCTGCCTGGCTCAGTTCACCATGGGACCTTGTTTCATAGTTTCATAGTAGCTAGGGTCAGCAGGGACCTGAACAGATCATCTAGCCAGACCCCCTGCCTTGAAAACTGCATTGAAAAAAGACAATTATGATCTCATTTAAATCAGGTTTATACTGTTATAATATTTTATTGCCTTATTATGAGTGGTTCCTTGTCTATTCCAGAATTAAATCAGAATCCCCCACTTCAGCCACATAGACCCTCAGCAATATCAGAGAACAACTTTCTGACAGTCCTTTCCTAGAATCAATGATTCCTCTTTGACAGTAAATGAGTTGTCAGATTTCAACAAGATTTCAAATAGAATCTAAACTTTCTAGAAAGTTAAATCTCAAATCCCAGGTTGATACAGACAAATTATAGGAGATATTTTCTCTTGTCAATATTTCAGAATGCATTGACAGTGTTCACCCAGGCTAGAGACAGGCATTCAAAAATCCTGAGCCTGAATTGATCCAATCTTTGCAGGTTAGTCTAACCTGGCTAGGCTAATCAGTTTTGTAACCAGACAGACATCCCAGAAATGCAGGCGCATGCCGCAGTGACTCAGGCCAGAAGCCGGGAGACTCTAGAGCAGCCCTCCCTTTCTACCACAGCATGGAGGTGAGGGGGGTGTGGCCAGGCTCTGGCTGGATGCTGTGATTAGCCTAGCAGGGAATTGATGACAGTGTTTATCCCCCAATTAAGAAAACAACAAAGGGACATTACCAGCTACTTGTTGATTCTGCCTGTTGATTCAGCATGGACCTTAGCCAGTATGTGGTCTGCTAGCTAATACATAGATACCTCCTCAGCAAGGCAGAAGGAGGGGGCAATTCCTACGTAGCAGGAAGTGGTGAGGGGTGGGGGGAAGCAGCCTGCAGTCTCTAGAGCTCTGGCCAGGGAGCAGAGGGGAAGGGCCAGCTGTGCTGTGGAGCAGAGAGCCCCGCCCAGCCCAGAGAGCATGCCGGGATGCTGGGGGAGTCTGGTTTATCTTAAACCAGCAAGGCACCAGGGACAGCCATTGAATAAACTAGTTTGAGCCAAATCAGTTAAGTCTATGTCTACATTCAACCAAGTTTATCTCAAACCGGTTTCAGCCATTTTCAAACTGGTTAATGTGCACTGAACATCTGTTCTGTTACAGGTTTAAACCAGATTCTCATCACTTAAACCAGTGTATGTGTAATGTCTGTCCCTAGCCCCCAGAACTAAATACACTTTGCTATTATATGATGATCTCATACTGCATTTATATCACACAGGATCTGTGTAACACACACACACACACTCAAACACAAAATTGGTATTGAACATATACTGCACTGTCTTGCTTACAGTGAATATCATCATCCGATACATACTTACATGTGTGCTAAATGACTGAAATCCCAAAGGAATCCGAATAGATACTCTAAAAGATGTTCCTTGACAGATTATTTCTGATAGTGTTTAGAAAAAATTCCACAAATCACATTTGTAATGAGAACGTACTGTGCAATGAGAAGGTTACATAAGGCAGTACCATATTAAGCATCAAAATATGGTAGGAGGCTTGAGCAGACTTTGCCATAATATCAGGTTAGTGCCTCATTGATAGGGCCCTATCAAATTCATGGAAGAAGTGGTATGTGCTGCCATTCCTTTAATCTTGCAGGTTGCCCTGTGTGCCTCCCCAACACTGATTGATGGAGAGACCCCACTTGCAGCTCACTCCTAATCAGTAAGGAACTGAAAACTGTGGTTTTAAACATGGTGCTGTGTTTGCCTCCCCACCAGTCACAGCAAGCAGCAGGCCTGCCAGTGCCTCTTAGCCAATAAGCAGCAGGGTCCCAAATCTAGAGAAGCTGACTTCTATGTTTTATTGGATTACACAAGTGAAAAAGCAGCACTTCTATAGCACCTGTTATATGTCACTGAAGTAAAAGCTATGCCACACATTTTGGTTTCGGCTACTATAGGCCAGCTTGAATGTGGAAGATAAGGCATTTTTTTCAATGACACACATTTTGACCCACTTTTAACCTCATCTCTCACTTTAAATTAGCAATGTCCAGACTTGTGCCCTCACCCCTTAACTGTGATTCCACAACAGTTTCCGTTGAGATACAGGAGTCCCTAGCCTATTAGCTCCATGCCAGCTGCTTGTGAATTAAATAAATGTTTATGTTAAATACTAGGTGTCAATTGATGTAAAATTGCAGAGATCCACTGAATTCAATGAACGTATGTTGATTTATGCTTGCTAAGGATCTGGCCCCTTTCCTAGCTATCCTGATTTGGTGGAAAGTCAGAAATTTAAGTAACTGAAAATGCAGATCATTGCTGAGCTTGTGCATGGGAAGGAAAGTGAGGTTTCCGTTTTGCTTTGCTGTGTTCTGCTTTGATGGCTCAGAGAAACATAATCATATCTATGTAACGCAGGGAGGTACTATTAGACAAGAAGCTATGAGAAGGCATAGTGTTTTATCTCTTAGAGGCAGTATAAAATGAAAACTCTCTGGAGACCTAGATATGCTCCATTTACCTAGTTTTACTCTAGGAGAGGGAGCATTCTTAATATTTGGAAAGCCACCAACATCTAGCAGTTACCAATGTAAATAAATAATAAAATAAAATGGCAAAATATTAAGGGGGGAAAGGAGACTTTTAAAAGCTAGGTACCTCTAGGGAACTTTTTGAGTTTGACTTGCTTTGCTTTCTCTAGTCAAAAGAAAGAAATTAACTGTTTAAATATTTAATTAATGTTGCAATCAATAGTAAGAACACTTCACATTCCCTTCCAGTTCAGAAGGGGTTTGTGCTTTAACGTGATTATAAAAGCTGTCTTTGTTTATACCAGTGGGGACTGTGCCACAAATAGCACCCATACTCTCCCCAAGTACCACCCCAATTTCCTTTCACTGGCTGCTCTGCTGCTCTGCTTTCTGCTCCCTTCTCTATCTGCTGCTGTGCTGCCTGTCTTCTCCCTGAGCAGAGGTTGCCCATTCCACTTGTAGTGTCCATGCCTCTGATTTATACAACCAGTGCTAACATTTATATCTTGGGTATTCGTCTCTGAATTACCTGTGGTGGAGAAGAAGAAGCTGTATTTTTCTCTACTAAGAAAAATTAAATTTGAACATAAAGTCAGATTTGGAAAGGTACTTTGGTACCACGTACAGATAGGAAGCTAGTGGGATTTTGTAGCTCCCATTGATTTTTTTCTGTAGGTACCAATTTGTATCTTTCTGCACCTAAAGTCTTTGGAAGATGTGACTCATTGTCCATTAAGGCCTACATTGAAGAGGAGAAGGGGGATATGTCAGGTAATGTACTGGATGAACTATATATTTAGTAGGAAAAGATTTTAGACAAGCTTATAGGCACAACTGGTCTACAGAAAATATGATTTCTGTGTTTCCTGTTAATTTTTCCTGGAGTGGAAAGGAAGATTGTAGACCTTTGAGTTATGGTAGCATACAAAATAACCCATAAAGATCTGACTGAGCAAGGAACAAAAAAAAGTTATTTTAATGATTTCTAATGTTGTAAATTATCGGGTCACTCCTGCAAGTTGTTGATAATTGTTTTCCTTGTACACCAGCCATTAAGTTCTTTTAAAGTGTTTAAAATGAGAAATAATATATACATGTATATGTATATGCATATGTGTGTGTTTATATATATGTGTGTGTGTGTGGATGTGTATATATATTATATATATGTGTGTGTGTGTGTGTGTGTGTATGTATATGTACACATACTCTTCCCTCATTCTTCAGTAACATCCTAGCCTCTCACTGTGATAAAAATTACTCAGTGTATTTAGTTTTAAATGTGTCCTTTCTTGAAATTTTGAAGTACTGGTCTGAAGCAAATGGGTATAGCTTCTTTTATATCAATTAATAATAGTGAAGCTACATATGATCTGCTACAGCTATAAAATATTCTTTAAAAAATAAAAAATAAAATACATGAAACTATGAGCAACACAATTTAAAAACACTAACCAATTAATTTCCCCAGTTGTCCTCATGTAATACATTAATTCCTTAATTGATCCAAAGTCCTTAACACTACAATAACTAAGATGCATATAATGTACCTGAGGCTACTGTTTGCATTTGGAGCTCTGATTTTGCTGACAGTTATGGTGGGTGGATGGAACTGCATCAGGACAACTGCTTAGGTCTAGATTGTGCAAATATTACTCACAGTGATTTCAAATGCCTAGAGCAAGAGGGCTTTCATCCTCACTGGGCCCATGTTGTTAATACTATAATGAATAAGAATACAATTTCATAGATTTCATAGACATTAGGGCTGGAAGGGACTTCAGGAGATCATCGAGTCCAGCCCCCTGCCCAAAGGGCAGGAAGCCAGCAAGATAAGCATCCAATTTACTCTTGAAGGTGTTCAATGTAGGTGCATGAACCACCTCCGCTGGCAGACTGTTCCAGACCTTGGGGGCTCGGACAATAAAGAAATTCTTCCTTATGTCCAGCCTGAAACGGTCTTGCAGGAGTTTGTGATCGTTCGACCTTGTCATCCCTTGGGGCGCTCTGGTGAACAGACGGTCCCCCAGATCCTGGAGGTAAAAATTATTTAGTGTAAGTACTAAAGTTATATTTAGATGGATCTAACTATGGTTAGGTCAGTCTAAAAGCCTAATCATACAGGTGTCCAGGGTGGATAAATTGAGCAAAAAATGGTGTTCCTGATCTAACCGTTTGTTACACATTATAGTTTAAGCTTCTTGTATTTTGATTAGTGTTAGTGTTAGCTCAGGTTTGGAGCAGTCAACACATTAGGGCAAGCAGAGTCCTTGAGGACTGAAAGGTAAGAATCTCACCCTGCTTCTCTCCCATTTTGGGATCCCCACTGTCCTCTGTCCCTCAGATCTCCTTCTGCCCTCCCCACCCCCTGAGGCTCCCTTTAACTCCTCCCCTAGCTCTCGCAGCTCACCACAACCCCTGTGTTCCTTGGTTTACTTGTGGATTTGTAGCCCAGAGAGTAGCAGCAGCAGTAGCAGCAGGTTCCCCTTCTCTATCTGCTCCCCCAGGACAGTGCTGGCATCCACAAGTAATCTGGGTGCTGCAGAGTGGGGTGAGCAGGGAACCGGGGTGCTGGGGGAGGGCCAAGGGACAGTGGGCCCAATCTGGGGGGGAGGCAGGGTGGGCAACAGGTCAACCAAGACTGGTAACTCCTACCTTCCCCTTTCCCCTCACACTCCTCACACTCCTCACCACCCCAGGGGCATGCCTGTTGCCCCTCAACCCTTGTGGCTCACCTGCACTCCCCATTTTCCTGGCTTATTTGTGGCTGCCAATGCTGTCTTAGGGGAGCAGGCAGGGAAGGTGAACATGAATGGAGACTGGATGAAGTGAACAAGTATACACACCCTAGTAACAAATATATATATATATACACACACACACACACACATATACATACATATATATATGTGTGTATATATATACATATACATATATTATATATATTAATATTTTTAAATCACTTTAAAATGAATTAATGTCACTCTTCATCCAACCTGGGAATCTGCAAAAAGGGAGAAAACTGAGGTGAAGTCTAGGCCTTATGGACTCCACATCCTGGTAGCCAGGGAGAATGTACTTGCTAGATCATCATCCATGAGACCTTGATGGAAGTTCTTATCTTCCAGGATGGGTGGCTAATGCTGTGATCCTCAAGCATCTTCTCTAATAAATGCCTGAGCAGAATTAAACAGTCTAAACTAAGGAAGATATAGCACTTACCAAAAAATAAAATCCCTGGTAACCAGTTGTAGGATATTTCTGATGGACGTATAAATTGGCCCATCAGTGCTCCTAAGAGGAGAAAAAGAATGTGAAACCATGTTGTCATTTTCCCTCATCTGTATTGTCAGTCATTACTAAAGAGTGAAAATGTTAGTGGGATACCTACAAACTGCTTATTCACACCTCAGAACAATGTAATCTGAGTATGCGAGGCTCCTCTATTTCTCCTTCTCTTCTCCATAAATCCTTAAAAATAAGTGATTTTCTCTGGTTACTTTACTGAAAATAAAACCAGCCTTAAATGGCAAATAAATATTTCCATGATGCTTCAAGGGCTTCTGATAGCATAAGTGACCCCTGAATTTATCTTAATATCAACTGGTATGCCATCATCTCCTCCTATGGCCTTAAACATCTTGACTTATATTTACAATATTTTTTTCTTATGTGATCATTTTACCTTTCCTAATAATCTTTTCTGATTTATGTGACCAAATATAACTCCATCTATTTCCAAAGTTGTGGGAATGTGTGTGTATACAATGTCCCCAGTGCACAGAGCTCATCTGTCATTTTCATTTCAATCCAGTGTCTGCAGCAAGCATACCTTCCTGTAAATGAATTCAGTCAGCACCTCAAGAAAGGCATCCTAGTCAAAGGCTTCTGCATTGTATTTTAAAGTCATTGCTTTACTTACAGCATCATGTAAGAAGACAGCTCTATATTCCTCAACTCCATTCTTTACTTTCTACCCAGTATCAATTGAAGATTACTTCGGTACCTCAACATAGTCAGCATTCTTTCAAGAAGCCATTTAAGAGAACAGCTAAAGACTGAATGACCACATTTCATTGCATATGGGTAATTCATGCTTAAAAGGATAAATTATGTTTTAGTGTTTGTGGTCCATAATTTTATTCTGCCCTATCAAAACATTTGCAACTTATCACCACATCCTTTTCTGTACAAGTAATAAATTCTTTGACTTCTAAAAACTTGATGTAAACTACAAATAAGCTTCGCTTTAGGACCTAGGGTTACAATTATTGTGTCTAATTATTATGCAATAATAATAATCATTATTATGAATATTATTATACCTGAGTGATACTTTTCCAGGAGAATAGAAGAAATGTTATGTCCAATAGCAATTTTTGTAATCTTTAAATTAAATAAATAATTTGAATAAAAAGTACTATATTATATCAGACATTCCCACTTGACCTCAGACCTATTTTATTTGCAGATTGTTTCAAGAGTGTCAACTAGAATTATATTTACTCATGCCAATGTAATAATTACTCATATAATTTTAATCAATTCAGTTTGATGAAAAAGTTTTTATCAACTTTAAAAATCAGCAAAGTGTCCCATTTCTATTATTTCAAGTTTGAGAAGTAAGGTGCACACAGCAAGGTTGGCATGTTTATGCACATCAGTGGCTTGAATCATGTAGGTATATCCTGTCTCCTCTTGTTAAATGGATCTTTGTGAGTTGCCCTTCTCCACACCTGTTCCCATCTGAATTCATCTTTCTTCAATGGATGACCAGAAGCATGCAAAA
Source organism: Crocodylus porosus (assembly GCF_001723895.1). Classification (NCBI taxonomy): domain Eukaryota; kingdom Metazoa; phylum Chordata; order Crocodylia; family Crocodylidae; genus Crocodylus; species Crocodylus porosus. The sequence goes on along the minus strand of NW_017728906.1, from coordinate 130,775,196 downwards.
TACACCACATAATCCAGTAATGCCTCATAAAATGGGAGTAGGAGTTCTCTACTGGAAATATCTTGCTTTAAACAGCATAGGGTTGCATTTGCTTTCTTCAAAACCACATCACAGTCTCATAATCAATGTATTATTGATGAATAAACTCAGATCTTTCTCTTGCTTTGTAGTTTCAACCTGAAATTTTTCTTATTAGTTTCTAAATACATGACCTTTATCTTTGCACTATTAAATTTCATCCCATTTCTATTGTTTCAGACCTCAGTATCATCCAGTTCTTCCTGAATAATATCCCGTTCTGGATTGATCTTGCCTCCCAACTTTCACCTGTATATTTCATTGGCATGCTGCTTCTTTTTGTGCCATGTTTATCAATGAAAATATTTCTTAAGATTGATCTCAACACTGACTTTTGCAGAATTCCACAATAAGCTCCCTCCAGCCCAATTGTTCCTCTTTCAACACAAGAGACAGCACCAAATGAGAGTGTTGACTTGTCAACAGTGATTCAGAGAGAATTGTCAGTGTCACTTCACTTCCCACAGTGCACTGCTGTCCTTAAAGAATTCTAACACTCCCATAACACGTGGTAATATGTTACAATGAACATACTGTTTGGTATGACTGACAGCAGAGGCAAATCTTGACTAAATCCCATAGCTGATCCGAAGTACATTCAATCTGATCTATAATCTTCTGCTATTATACTCTCGGGGCTTTTTTGACCAGCTGTAATTCTGAATTTTATCCATCCAGGCAATAAAAATGAGGTTGTCATTCTAGTGCACTTGTATTGCAAATCCTACAAGACTCTACACACTTACATTTAGAATTCACACAAAACCAATAAATAAACTGGCCAATTATATTTTCTCACAGATACAATTAATTGACATACAACCTAGTGAAGATTTAAAAAAAATAAATATCAAACTGCTCCTTCAAACTGTAGATCTGGAGACACCAGTAATAACAATGGGTGGGTGAGCAGGGGACAAGCATTGGATGCTGCCTAAGAGGGAAGCATCATAATGAAGCTAGGGGGCACCTCACCGTCTTGTCCCCTCCCAGTTAACCCTGCCCCTTCCCTGCAGTGGCTCTGGCAGTAAGGAGGGCAAAGAAGCAGCCATAGCATGCAGCATATAAGGCTCTCAGGCTTTGTTGCTAGGGAGATGTCACCTCCTTTTTTGCTACTGAATACCAGTGCATTTGGGCCACTTGACATGTACGTGGGTGGCAAAAAAAGGAAGTGACATCTCCCCTCCAGGTCTTTTCTGTCAGACTTAAGTAGCTATTAATAGTAGTAGTAAGTGAACTCCATTTCTGTGCATGCCAGATAAAAACATAATTCAGTTGACAATGCTGGTCCCACTTGTTTTGCCTGTAGTTTACATTATGACAGCCATGGGCTATCTGCATATATGGTAAACCACTTCAGGGCACAGGAACTGTTCATCCCCACTGTTTGCTTTGCAATGTAATTGTACTTTCTTTAACTGCATACTTGGTGAAACTAATTAGAAGACATTAATTTAGAAGTTTCTAAAGAAGCCCTGAACTGACTAGGTCCTCTTCATTTCAAAGCTACTGTTAGGGTGCAAAAAGACATCACCCTTGTGCCACCCGAAAAGTTCTTATGGCAGCACCACTTGCAAGCAAACATATATTCTTGCCCCTTGTTGTGCACCAATTTTCCCAAAAGGCTTGTGTGAGCACACCTAATCACAGCTTGTGACACCTTAAAAGGGAGGACATCTGTTTACTTATTGAACCCATGTAAATTCCCCTGTGCAGGGATTACCTGGGCATACATCTGCAAGTGAGGGAACCCATGGTGTTCCCCCCTTACAGACATATGACTCACAACAGGGCACAGCCCCTGGAGACATTATCCCACAGGATCAGGCACCTGATACTCCATTCACATTTTATGCTGCCATGCCCTGACCAAGGTCAAGTGTCTGCAAAGTGTCAGTGGAATCCCTGGGTGAGTACATAGCCTTTTCTTCATCATAGATTTAGAAGAGACCTTGGTCATCTAGCCCAAACCCCTACTCAAAGCAGGACTATCCCCAACTAGATCATTCCAGCCAGGGCTTTGTTGAGCCAGGTCTTAAAAACCTCTAAGGATGGAGATTTCACCACCTCTCTAGTGGTGCTTCACCACCTTCCTAGTGAGAGAGTTCTTCATAATATCCAACCTAAATGTCCCTTGTTGCAACTTGAAACCATTGCAATGGTCCCAGTCCCAATGTTTTGCATTAATGGAGTACCCTGTATTGTTATTGTAGTCAGAAATTTCTGACCTCTGTGTGGCAGTGGTGGCCTGGACAGTGGCAGCAGCTGGGGTGGTGACAACTGGGCCTAAACTGGTACTTGGGACTGGTGCCCACTCAGTCATAGCTTGTTCACTGCAGTACCCTGAGGTAGCATATAGGTCCCCAATAGACAGGTCCCTACTGTCCTTTTTTATGTCTAAAGGAATAAAATTATCAGAATAGATGCAAAACTTCATCTGTCTGTTTCTTCTTAACCATTGGACTGATATTGTGGTACCCCAGAGAAAATGTGAGCCATGATTTGTAAGACCTACATATTATGAAGGACAGACATATTTGGGTGTCTCTAAGCCTACATACATTTGTACACATACAAAGCCTTCTGCTTTGGGCAACATAACATGACCTTTAAAAAGAGACTTTATCATGCCAATTTATTTCTTACATCATTCATTTTATTATATTACCAGGCCTTTTAATCATCATGTTGTGTTTGGCTTTTGCTTTGCTATCTGTTGCATTCCTCCACCCTTGTTTACATCTTCTAAGGTCTTATTAATTAATGTGCTCTTTATACATCTATATAGCTATGATATAGTTGACATTCCACATGTTAATCTTTTTTCCTTACATAGGTGTTGCAGATTTAGAAACTGAGGTCATTGTCTGTGATTCCTGTGATTATTTAACCTTATGGCATTTTCAATAAAGGTACGCTATACAAATATCTTCAACTCTCAATGTGCCATATAATTCCCCTAACATCATACTACTTATGGAAACTGGATGCCTTTCTATGTCAAAAGTGTTTTTGTCAAAAGTGTTTTTGCTGGATAACCATAAATCAAACACATTCTTCCTTACACAAATGTCAAACCAGATTATCTCCATTTGCATTAACTGGCCTCCCATTACTAAAGGAAAGACACCATCACATATTACATCTGTGGTTTCCAAAGAGCATTTTGTTTTTTCAGCAAACAGGCTTTGTATGTTAAGATTGTTTCTTGCTAAGGAAATATGCTTAGCAATTCCTTAACAACAAACTCTTTCCCACCTGCTCCACTATATGTGTGTACATCCTACTAGAAGAAAAATTAATACCATGTCTGGGAGGCTCATTACCACTTTCTGTACTATCACTCTTACTCTGTGTCCTGGGTTCTTCTCTTTCTACCTGAAATATTGTTGCACTGATGGGGCATGTCCACACATGCAAGCACGTGCGCTTGCAGCAATTCAAATGGAAGCAGTGCACATTTGAGCCGTGGCTTTTTGCCTCAGCTCACATACCCAGGCATGCACTTTGTTATGGAGCAAATTGTGCCACTTGAGGCAAAATAACCCGGCCTGGTTTCTCCTGGATCTGCGGCCAGAGCCCAGGGCCAGCATCTGTGCTGTCTCCAGCAGTATAAAAAGCTACCCTATTCTATCCCCATCAGTACAAAAAGCTGCCCTGGTAAGTAGCTCAGGGCTATCACTCTCAGGAGTTTCTGGGGCCCAGGCAATTGGTACCTGTGGACACTACCCCTTGTGCCAGCTGGACTGCTAAAGCATCCCTGAGAGTTCCCTGCACCCTTTACCCAGTGCAGCAGTCTGGCAGTGGGGGCTGCTTCCTGGTTGTTGTGACCTGCTGCACACCTGCCAGACCCAGATGAGGCATCTGCCCCCCTGGGTCGACTGCCAGTGAACTGTGGCTGCAGACTTGGCCTTTGTGTGGCACTACTGCCATGTGTGCCTCCTACCCAGCCAACTGGGCAGCTATTACCCAGATGTTTCAGGTGTGGTGGCCTGCTTTGAACTGTCAAAGCAGTTGGCCAGAAGGTCAGCCATAGCCAGCTGGGTCTGAGGTGCCAGCTCTGAGCAGGCAGGCTCCAGCCACTGGCCTCCCTAGTAGGAATTCTGGTGTTCCCTATTGAAAAACTGAAAAATCCCTGATAAAAGAATCCCAAAGTCACTCTGTAAAATACCCCACAATCCATGTTCTTCCACAATTAAAACAAAAGACCACTAGAAAGAGAAAGAAAGACAGTGATCAGCTGGGCAATTTTTTATTGCTATATCTACAGTGTTAAAGCAATTTGGAAGCCTACCAGTGTCTCTATCACAATAATAAAGTGAATTCTAAATAGATGTTTCATGAATACATGAATATATGCTTTGCTGCCCATACAGGGACTACAGCCACCAACAGGGTCTACCCCACCCCGCAGGGCCCACATGCCCTGTCCCACCCCTGCTTGCGCTCCCAGCTCCCTGGATTGCTGCCTCACCTGGCCCCATCCCCTGCTGGCTCCTGCAGCCCCCACCATGGTTGCCCCACCCGGCCCCATCTCCCACTTGGACCTGCAGCCCTCCATAGCTACCTTCCCCCACCCCAGCCTCCAGCACTTAAAAAAAAAAGGTTGTACTCATTGAGCAGGGACTGTGGGGGCTCCAGGGCCTCCTGTGCAGATGGGGCCCCAGTGACTCAGGCGGGCAGCTAGAACTGCTGATAAGTGCTGGGGGGGGGTTGTTTCCCCACCCGGGATGCTGTGGTGGGGGGAAGGGATCAGGGGGCTCAGGAGGGATGTAGGGGATGAGGCTGCATAGGGAAGGGATCAGAGGGGCTTGGGGGGCCAGAAGGGGTCTCTCCCATTGTCCCCTCCCCCCTCCTCCAGGCCTTCGACCAGTAGGGGACCCTGGGTCCAGCTTCCTGCATGGGCGGCCAGTGTGCTTCAGCACCAGGGTGAGGGCTAACCATAGAGATGCTCTGGCAGCTAGAGCATCTCTATGGAAGACTCAGCCTCTGGTTGCCTCAGGTCTGGGACCATGCCCTGCACCGCTTTTTTTCTCTGCAGGGTTTTTTGACCCCTAGATATCTAGGGGTCTAATTTTGCCCCCCTGTTGCAAATTTGCAGCACAGGGAACATTTTCTCATTCCTGCATGTGCCTCTTGCAGCGTCTCAAAGGCATCTGAGATGCTGCAAGAGGCACATGTGGGCTCCTCTAGATGTGCCCATGAAGGGTTACCCTGCTGTTTTCATCCTGTTTATTTTAACTCTAGTCATCAGTCTAAAAGTAACAATGCATTTCAGTACTTCTCACATGTAACAATACCTTCAATGCTACCTACAAACTCAATACACATTGTTTAAGCTATTCAAAGTATAATATTCTATAAAAATGTAAACAAATGTATATTAAATATCATGGAAGTCTCAGTTAATTGCTATTAAGATCCAATTCACAAGAGATTATTTGACAACTTCTATTAGAAAAAGTGACACAAGTAGACCCAGGAATAGATGATCATGGGTACTCAACAGAGACATAGATTAGGGCCTATTAGGAGAAAACTCATCCTGCTACTGTCAGTACCTTGCCTTCACTGCAGCTAAAGGCAGATCCTTAGTTTCCAATGCTGAGACTATGCAACACCAATCCAGCCCTATTAACACTGGTTTTTAAAAGACTGAAATGAGTACGTACATCTCCTCCTGTACTACATCTGCCCCACATGTAAGGCTTGAGCTTTCCAAGGTCCCAACAAATTTGTATAATTAGGCTGAAAGATTTATGACTCCTTCTCCTATTCAGTGGAGTGCTGTCATCTGTATATTATTTTTCCTAGTCTAGTTTTAAAATCATATGTGACAAGGACTTTCATCATTCTCTTGGGTGGTCTACTCAGCATCTTTCAAAATCTCTAAATGATTTTTTTTCCCTGACATCCTGCTTATGTTTTAATCTCTATTTCTAATCTGCAACATGTAGATTTAAAAAAAACCCAAAAAACAAAAAACAACCTCTTTAAAAAATGAAAGAACTTTTACAAGAAAACTACTGGTCACTTAGCCAAATTTTATCATCCTAAAGTTCTCCTGTGCAACTCAGTTCTGGACAGGCAAGCAGCTGAAAAGATGACACCAGCCACAACAAGTCTGCTGAAGCCAGGGACCTAAAATAGGAAAGGTAGGACTTGAAATTAGGGAGTAATTTCCCATAATCACAAAGCACCTACACATTTTCCGTATGCTATGCAATCATATTTTGTGTAGTCTTCTGTAAGACAAAGGTTAGGAGTTTGTCTGAATTTTCTGCAACAAAATGTAGTTAAGCAGCATTCATAAAATAACTACAATCATTTTAGTGAACTGAATTTTGCAAAACTGAGCTCATGCATTTTGACCAGCTCTAACTCAAAGTTAAGTTCAAGTCCAAGGGGCATTTTAAAATTATTTTTATTTCAAGTTCCCATCAAGTGTGGCTCACTTTACAGCCTCAGATATAAAAGTGTTAAGTTCTTTATGGTTGCCAGGAGTTTGACTAGCAGCTTAAGATATATTCTCAGCTGGAAGTTTAATAGATTTTGAAGTCTCTAAAAGTATTGTTGATACTTACACACAATGGTTAAGAATGGCTTTAACAACACTTGTAGGAATTTGTAACTCACAATTCAAAAGAGCTCAGTCACTGAACCAACAGTGTTTTCAAAAATTTTTTTTTTTCTGCAACAGTTTCAATCACTACAATGGCCTTCCCAAAATAATTATGAGGCAAGGCTCTTTCTCCCAGTGCAGATGGTTCATTAAAGCCAGAGCAAGGCTGTTGTATATTCCCAACAAGGCAAAATTTAAAGGGTAAAAGACACACCTAACCATTTAAATGTCTTTTTAAACAGGCCTACAGCTACACAGAGGAGGTAAATTTTAATGTCAACAAAGGACCATTTTTTCATTTTGTTGAAAGTGATTTTTAAAAATGTTTTGAAATGAAAAAGTAATCTTCAGTCATCAGTAAAAAAATCATCAGTATCATGGAATTATGAGATTTAAAAGCCATATTACACCTATTTCAGGGGTGTTTCTCTCATCCATTGACTACAGCTACATTCATTCCCTCCTTCCCAACCCCATCCCCAAATGTCTCTCAACTACTGACCAGCTCACTTTACATTTTAACTGACTGGCTTTCTTTCATACTACTGGCCTCTGGCTGCTTTATTACTCCATCCAAGAAAAGCACAGACCATCTGCAGATGCTTCTTCTGAGGGGTAATTAGACCCGAAAACTTGCAAAGAAGATTTTTTTCCAACTATTTGAGTTGGTCTAATGCAAAATACTGGATTTACCCAAATAACCTTGTGTGCCCATACTATACCTATTACATTCTAATATATTAATGGTGCATGAACTATAAAGAAAACTTCATCTACCAGTAACTACGAAATCACAAATCTAGCATTGTGGGAAGTTCCTGGTGCAAGTTCTGGTCTTAATATTACATTATGTTAATATCTGACAAAATTCATTAATTGCTGACATCACCCCCAATTTACACTAATGTAAAAGTAGAACATCATTCTAACAGACTAAGAATAATGGGAATTACTTGAAGCAATTCCAGTAATTCAAAGTACACTGTAAATACACGTACTGTTTAGCAATATGCTCCTTTCTAGTCCTCCCAATCCTTTTAGTTACTTTTAACTATGTATCTTAATTTCATATGAACTCTTCTTGTTACTTCCTAAAAGGAAAAAGGAATTTAAAAATTGTCATCTAAAGCTCCTTATCTCAGGGATCAACGCTGTGAAAATATTGATGTGAGTCCAGCCCTTAAAAGTATCCTCCTTTTTAATTGTTTTCCTCCCATAAGCCTATGTTCTTTAATATTAGTCTGACACAGACTTCTGCAGCTGTGCTATAGCCAGTCAAACTGCTTGGGTCAAAACCTACCTTCAGGTCTAGGTTTACCACTCCCATTCTGATTGAGGCACATTATAATTTACTAATTTTTAAATAAGATGTGTGAAATCCTATCCACATTGAAGTTAATGAGAGTTTTGCCACATAATATTTATTTCAAATTGCAGTAGAAAAAGTATTTATATTCTCCTATGAGTTCAAAAAGAAAATCATAAAGGATATTAAACAATATACCTCTAAAAATACTATGAAGTGGCAATAGCACTTTGCTGCATAAGCCTTAAAATCAATCAAATGCATGGAGTGTCTAAGTTAATGCTGCCACAGTGCTTATAACTTGTGCTTCTACTATTCAGCAAATATTGTCCTCTAAGAATGGATCTCACAATGCTGGAAGATGTTACATGCTATGGAAAAAAATAATTCACTGATGTGAGCTAAAGATATAGCATGATTAGATTAGTGGAAGTTCACCAATATGACAACCCATTTTTTAATGGAATATCTAGAAATTTGCTCGGTTCTACATACATCTTTGTAGAATATGGCTATCTTACTGGAAAATATTTTTGTTTTTGTTTGTCTCCATTTCATACTTAATACAATTTTAACAAGAAGAAAGGAGGCATCTAAAATGCTAACATATTATGATTTTATATTAAAAGTGCATACTTACATGAATGTGTTGTGCAGTTCCTAATGATGCATATTAAAATATGTGATTGAAAAAAGAATATTATATGTGTGTATAGATGCATATATATAATTGTACATAGCTGAATCTTTTGTATGTGTGTGCATATATACACATACATGAAACATCTGTTTGCGCTTCTTCACAGAAAGAGCCATAGGAGATAAATTCTACAGTTGAAAATAACATTCTTATAATAGATTTTTTTATGTTGAATACCTTGTATCAACAGTACCTCAATGATAAAACACAAATTAGCAAGCAGAATAATAGAAATAATAAAGTATTATTTTGAGAAGGTGCTGCTTTAGACAATTAAAACCCAGAATACTGTCACTGTATTCTAGGTAGTGTGTGTGTGTTTATCATAACCCCTTTTAATGAATGTGCTTGTATGTTGTATTCAGAAATTATTTATTTGTAGGTTATATAATATACATTATATGAACTATGAAAGATAATTTATTAATTCTCATCTGTCTTGCAGTGGAAGTAGTGCCTTATGCTTATTTAAATGTTGAAGCACACAATTATTAAAAAAATAGCATGCACTCAAAATGTAGGACAGAACTCATTTGTGTGAAGAGGACTGTTTTTCCTCAAAAGTACATTCTTAAATAAGAGAGATTGGAAATAAAAGGCAAACTGCACATTGAAGTAAAAGAACAGGAGCAGATGTCCTTTAGCAGTGTGTTTTATTGATTTATAAACACTCAGTCAGGCTACCTCATCTCTGCAGAGTAATTTAGATATGGGAAAATATCTGTGAAATATATTGATTGCATTATTGATTGAAAAGCCAATTGCTGTTGCACTCCTGTTTTACCATTTAAGTCCTGACACATTTTGACATATGAGCCAGCTGCGACTACTGCCTCGATTCTGCAATGAGATAATGTGAAAGCTGTCATAACCACTTCTATGTCAGCCTCGAGAATTTACAGTGTAGTAGTGCTGCTATTTAGCTTGTTCCTTAACCACCTGAATAATTAGGGTTTGTTAAAGCTTTTGCTCTTGCACATTTGGTTTATATATGTGCTGTTTTTATGTTTCCTCTCACACTGAATTGATATGTCATGAACAAAAGAAATGTAGAAACCGAGCTGTTATTATTCAAAGCTTATACATATGGGGATGATTGTTTCTGCTCAAATATTTTTCTCTTTCTCCATGAGGAATTTGGATTTTAGAACATTTCACTGGGGAATTCTCACTTGTTACCAGATCAGTTTACTCTCAGCAGCAATAAATCAAGAGAGGACAGGAAAAAATCCACTACCTCCTATTTACAGCTGTGTTATTTATTTTGAAAAATTAACTGGTGGAAAATTTATTGTAAAGGATACTCACACACTCTCACACACACATTCACACTCACACACACATACACACACACTTACTTATAAATAATTTACAGATGTAATTACATGATATCTTTGATTTGAGACTAAAACAAATTAACATAATAAAAGGCTTTTCTGAACCCTTGTAAATACTACTAAATAAAAGGTTCCCATGAAATGCATCTCTAAAGAGACAAAAATAAACTTGCTTTACCATTTGCACAACTGAATTGACCCTGCTCTTATTTATGCAATCAGAATGTATCTTAAAAGTCACTTCTTTGATGTGGATATTTTTCCAAATTATCTCGATTAATTTCATTTCATGAGATGCAGCACTCATCTTTTGCCGTCTAATTTTGTGACCCTTCAGCTAGGTCCAGATCCTGCTGTTTTAACCATATAAAACCATACAGCCACATTGATTTTAATAAGTCATGGATGGACACCAAGATCTGCAAGATTGGGTCCTAGTTTGACTATGGCTGGTCACCGTAGTTGACCATTTGAATCATCCCTAGGCAAAGGGCCAAATGAGAAATAAGGCCCTTGGCTTCTGTACAGCAGTTATTTTCAGTCATCCTTTCTGATACAATTATTGTCTTGTCTATCTGAGAAGCGCCTGTTGGTTAAGAATGGAGGGGCCCAATATATTCTCTTGCATGAATGCGAAGTCCAACACTTGCCTACTTTACTTAAAAATCAAATGAAAATGCTCCATAGTACCATTTAGCTAGACTGCTAGATATGGTCCATAACAAGAGCATGTAAAACGCATCTGTGAAACATGTCACAGCTTCACATTTGTGGTGGAATATGGTGTGAATCACTAGGTACTGTAGTGAGTGACCAATATGGTGCAATCTGATGCTTAATCTCGCAACTGCTCATCCTGCCACGCATGTGTGGCATGGAAAGAGGCATTTGTTGGGATCACAGTACAGATTCCTTCACACCTTTAACTGAACATCTGTCAGCTGCTGAATAGTCATTCTCCCTGACTTCCTGGATCCCTCCTCTCTCTGTTTCAACTTTGCAGTTGGAACCTGTTGAAGAAATATTTGGGCAGAAAAGACAAGTCATTGTCTGTACCTCCTAAGGAGGCTATAAGCCATAAACCAGTTCAAATGGGTCAAGTAACCAGACTGGTCAGTACAGCTGCGTGTTTTAAAAGCCCCTCCTAAGCTGGGGGTTGTACACTGATGTCTTTAACAGTTCTTGTCTCTTCACTGGCCACAGATATTGAGTCTGCAGGTCTTCCGTGGTCCTTTTCAGATCACTTTTTGAGATTGGGAAGATATAGTTCCACAGTGAAAAACTATCCACTGCTCAAAGAGATACTTTTGTTTTCTTTTGGCACCCAGGCTGTTCATCTCAGCCAGCAGAAGTGCTAGTAATTTGCAACAGCATATCTAGCATGGGTACTGATAGACCGTGTCAAGTAGTAGATCCAAGAAGCTGTTAGTTAGCCTCTGGACTGCTCTCAAGATATGACACATTGGGATTATTTGGGTACTGAGCTAATGAAGGTAGCCTTCATCCAGCATCTCATTCACTCATAAAAGAAGGGAGTTCAGCTGTGGGCTTGTATATTAGAAGACATTGGATCCAAATTATAGGATATTTAAACAAAATGTTAGAAAGTCTGAAATAAACTTGAATCCAGTATGTTCCTTTTGTTAAAATCCTCACTTTTCTTTGTTTGGTTTTGATACATAAAACCTTGGCAATAAAGTAAGACATGTTGCTCTTGCCAGTGAGTTAGAAAATATTTACTTTAGAATAAAGGTCTGCTACTTACAAATACCTTGACATTTACAGAGTATTTTTAGGGCATCTATTTTATATGCAAACTTTAGATTACATTTAACAAAATTTAGCTTGTCAAGAATTCAGGCATGAGATTACCATTTTCCATTGGTTATGAGAGAACTTTATGTAAAACAATGTTTTATAAGATTTCCATGTTGTTTGACTACTACCATCTATTTCTGTATTTCTATATACAAGTTAACTTATTTTGTTCTGATTACTTTTAGTCCTCTCAACACTAGATTCATTACAGCCAAACTATACTGAATCATGATGAAGGGATAGATTAGTTTCTGGGGTGCACAACCAGACAGATGAATAAGAAGAACCTATTTTTAACCTTAATAAGGACTAATCTAGAATCTGGGCCCCAGTCCATTGAGGTCACTACTTACATTTGAATGTAAGACTTGATGGATCGAAAATGGGTTTGGAAGGCTGGGAATAAGAGGAGCCTTGGCACTGGCTTTCTAATATGATGACTAGCTGAGTTGGAGGTTGTTGTAATTTACTACCACTGTAGGCCCAAAACAAAGTACCACATAGCTCTCCCACCTCCCCTGATGTAAAAACTTGGGGGAAACAAGGACTAGGGTATTTCTGAGGTATTACACCTCTTGGGATGGCACACCTTACACACTGCTTCTTGCCCAGAGCTATGCCTAAGGCACACGCTACCCCTAAGAGACCAGAGTGGAATCAAAATTACAATCACATACTGTGGTCAGATTCTCAAGTCCATTACACCAGGTTTGATGCTATACTGGGATAATATAAATGTAAAGGAACTGAGAATTGTACCCTGGTTACTGAGGTAGCAAGTGAGATATGGGAGCTGCTGCCACTGCAGAAGTATTTGGCATGTTGCAGAGGATCTATGATATTTCTATGAAAAGTGAACCACCTGAAAAATCAGGTTCTTTTAAAAAATGTTTATAGTGCTTAATATTTTGAATAAGATTGACTACAATAATGGCACCGAACCACGTCATGAGATGCTTTCTTTGAAGTCATCACTGACTTCATTCTCAGAAACTCAAGTCTTTGGAAGGGGTATTAAAATAACATCTTAAGATTTTGGCCTGAGATAGTATTAGGTTTTCCAGAAGTAACAGAAGCTCATAGGGCTTTTAAAATCAGACCTGTCAAAACAAATCTATCCCAATCATGCAGTTAGTCCAATGAAAAGTACTGCCCACAAAAATCCTTGTCTCTCACAAAACCTTAAAAATGTTTGAATATATGTCACAATGCTCTATTGGCAGGAAGATGGATTAGATAGTCTCTAACTTTTTAATTCTAGAAACCCTCTCTCTCCTCTGCTGTGTACAATCACAGGGTCTAAAAGCTAAAGGAATATCAAGCTCCTCCATGTCCCTGGTAGATGATGAAGGAATATACAAGATGAAAGAAGAAAAACTTTCAGACGAAAAAAGAGGATTTTTGCCTTTGATTTGTTTTTTTGCCTTTTGAACCAGAATATTTCTGAAAAGGGTTTGCCTTTTCCCACCCCTGAGGTACAGCCCTCTATGAAGATGGTCCTGTTTTTGTTTTCACAAGTCCCATACTGGAAACCCTGGGTACATACTAAATCCATAAAGGATTCTGAAGAACTCAGACTTCCATAAAAAGCCTTCACTTTAACTTGGAAATGTGACTTTGCTAATTATCTATCTTTTCCACCAACTGTCTGCAGTCATTGTGATCCCTTATTAGGGCTGATTCAGGAAAACTCAGTGAAATCCAGATAGACCAGGAAGTGATGTTGAAAGTTCAGTAAGATCACTTCTCATCAACAAATGCTGGGTAAAATGAAGTTAATATTGCTGGACATTTTCTATGAATGTTTTCTTAACATTAAAAGCAAACTCATTTTGGCTGTACTAGTGTCTCCTTTGTATTCTTTTTCCACAAACATTCCAGTGATTGCCTTCTACTTTCATGAATGCCCATGGACACTGAATTTTACATTTGTACATAAATATTTTTACTGGAAGTGTTATATTTTCCAAGAGAAAGCTGAGGAGTGGCTTAACAAGGTCTTCAAATACCATCCCCGAGAAAAAAAAATGGTTTCAAATAATGGAGAGCTCACTAATCAAGCAGACAAAGGAAAGCCATCATTCAATGGCTAGAACCTGGTGCTGTTCAGAGTAGGAATTGCACATGGATTTTTAACAGGGACAATAATTAGCCACTGGAATAGTTTGCTAAGGAGAGTGGTAGACGTTTCAGAACTTAACACTCTAAAATAACTGCATGTCTTTCTGAAAAATTAGATCTAACTTGTGGCCAAAAGTTGTATCTTGACGCAAGAAATACTTATTTAAATTCTGTGGCCTGAGTGCTACAGAAGGTCAGATTGGACTAAACTATCTGGCTTTATGTGCTACAATCCCATGAATACTTTATAGTGGGACACTGCTTGACAAAGGGGGACAGAGGTGTCCACAGTCTGTCACCAGAGTCCTGCACAAGGCAATTAAATTAATCCAACCATACTCCTCAGAGCTAGAAGAGAGAATACACACATAATACAATCTTGGCTTTCTAAATAGTCCAAACAAAAATTATTTAACCCACAAAGAAGTATGATTTTTTTCAAAAATAAAAAATACCTTGATAAATTTTATATGATGCAGTAATGTATACCTGGATCACAGAATTACTGTCCCTGGGAGTAGCACCTTAGGTTGCTCTCTGTGGGCCACCTACTGGACTGAAAACCCTGTAGTCATCTCCATGTAGCAGTTCAGGTGGACTAATTAACAAGTGGGTAGGCCAACTGGAAAGCACATTTAGCAGAGCTAATTATATCACCACCATTTAGAGGAGACAATACTGTGGGTAAGGCAGCTTGTGCAGGGTTGGGCAATATGTTTGAGGGCTGTGCTCCCAGGCACAGTACTTTTGCAGTGTAGACATAGCCTAACTTTTACCAGTACATTAAGGTTTCAGGATCTTTGCAGCTTCTCCTCCTGAAGGTAAGATTCATGATGTTTGTCCAGTCAGAAAACAGAGAAAAACTAATTTTGTAGCATTTGCGAGATTCACTGTTGAATCAACAGAGCACAGATTCTGAAATTCTTAGATAAATTTTCAGGAACTGATGGGTTGTCAGCAAAAAAGATAAAGAGGCTAAATATTTTTAAGTGTCTTATTTAGTCATCTGTGGAACTGATCCAGCACCCAAGCACAGTATTAGAGGGCATGGTGTTGGAGCTTAAATTGACAAGCTCCATTGCAAAACATGGATTTAAAGTCATAGAGATTTTGGGTGACCCAAAGCACCAAGTCCCCTGTTACACATTAGTATGGGGCCACACAGCCCCATCAGCACCTGATAACCCCTCCACTCTCACCCCAAGCCAAAATGAGCCTCGGATTCTCCCAAGTGGGGTCCACTTCCCATCATCTGGTGCAGGCTTCCCTCCCCCCACCCCACCAATGCACATGAACATCCCCAACAGCCAATCCTTTTTACTGATTTTGTTTGATTCAACCATTTCTATAAAAAAAGAACAAGCCTCCATCTCTACTCTATGCTCAGCTGAATGCACTTGAGGTTTTTGGGCATTTTTATACATGCATGCATTGCAGCACCAGGCACTTTTCAAAGTGCCTGGTGCTGCAATGCATATACTTCCATAAGCAGCAAAATGCATGTCAGTGCTGAGAAAATGGTGGCAAGTGTGGTTTTGAACTAAAACAACTCAGAAGTGTTTTAGTTCAAAAGTGCACCACTGCCATTTTTTGTGTGTTAACTTACATTTTGCCACTTATACAACTGCACATGGTGCAGTTCAGTTTGCCTCAGCTCGCATGCAGGCCAGACTTGGTTAAACAAGTCTGCTCTGAAGCAGCAGATCTCTGGTGCATCACTGGAAAAAAAGTATGTGTATAAATGCTCTTTTTGTTTGGGCTCTGCAGTACAATGCAAAATGGTTCCTCTTGTTACTGTTAAGCAGGTCTTTCCAAATGAAGCAAAAAATTTGGGGGCCATGTTGCCTTCCACACTTAGTACATCTCATTGTTTCCTTTCCCCCCTTCCCCTCCCCCCTTAGCATTTTCCTTGATAATAAAAAATTTCATGCGGTGAGATGACTTTTTACCAGCAAAACATTCCAACCTGTGTGGTGTTGGGGGTTTTTTTGCTCACCTACTTTGATGCCTGCTGTGTAGATGGCCCCTTTTCATGTATTTAACTCTGCAGCCTGGGCCTTCATGATTTCTGTCCCTGATACATTTGAATAGTCTTTTCTAGGGACATGTCTCCTTCACACAATAATATTTTTGGTAATTCAGTGCCTTCAATGCTACACATAATCCTATCTTTAATCAGAGAGTCTAGCAAGTTCCCACAAGCAGAGTTCTTACTCAGTCTCTTTGGTTCAGGCACATACTGATATATACTGTCTCTTGTTTGTTTGCATATAAAAGCTTCTGTGTCTTTCAAGGGTCTCGTTGTTTTTTGGCATGCAGTACTTCTCAAATTTGGGCCGTATTATACTTAGAGGCATAGTTTGGCCTTCTTCACAAGTAAACGTATTACAAACAGCCAAGGCTTCCTCCTGTATAACATGGAAGAAGGTCATAGGATCATAGGAAAGTAGAACAGAAAGGGACCTGAAAGGTCATCTAATCCAGCCCCTAACTCAAAGCAGGATTATCTTTAACTAAACCATTCAAACTGCCCAATCTGCTCTTGAAAACTTCCAAAGATGCAAATTCATAATTTCTCAAAATCGCCTGTTCCAATGCTTGACCACACACAAAGTCAGAAAATTCCTCCTAACTTCCAGCCTATTTTTTCCTGCAGCAGCTTGAGGCCATTGCTCCTATTCCTGTCCCCTATGGCCACAGAGAAAAGCCCATCTCTATTCTTTGACGACTATCAAATTCCCCCTCAGTCTTGTCTTCTCTAAAATAAATAAATCTAGTTCTTATAGCCTTTCTTCATAAGGCTGGCTTCCCAAGCTCCTAATAATTTTTGTTGCTCTGCACAGAAGTCTTTCTAAACTGTTCACATCCTTCTTGGAGTATGGGGCCCAAAACTGGACACAGGATTACAGTATTCCAGATGAGATCTCACCTGTGCTTAATAAGATGGAAGAATCATGTTCCCTGATTTGAAATGACACTCCTGTTAATAGAGTCTAGTATGCTGTGGCTTTTATTTGCACACTCTTGGCTCTTATTTAGCTTATGGTTCATTACAACCCCCAGGTCCTTGTCTGCAGTACTGCATCCCAGCTAGTCATTTTTTACATCTGCTCCTTGTGGCTATTAGGTACCACTCAAACTTTTGTCTGAATGCACTCCAGTTCTCTGCTAATTTGCCCAACAACAGAAGGGCAGGTGAAGGTTACAAAACTTTCACTGCCAACTTTGTGTTTATTTAGACTATAACTATGCAGGAAGATCATCCACAGTGCTCCCTGCCCATGTATCTGTGCTGTATCACTTCCTCTCAGTTTCAAACTACTTTTTGATCTTGGAACTAAAATTCTTTCAAGTTCTTTCTTGTTCACCACTTCTGACACTATGTGGCAATCACTGTGCTCAATCAGCACAAGCATACATGAATGAGAACTAAACAACAACCTTGAATTGTGGAGCAGTAAGCAACCTCTGCGGACCCTTTGTCTAGTTCCAAGAGAGGATCCAGGGTCGGGGGCAGAGAGTGGCACAGTGTGTTTGCATCCCCTTTGGCCATTCACATTGACATCCCCAACTGATCTGAGTACACGGGGAGCCAGAAAGCTGCACCTACCTGAACCATGAACTGCAACTGTGTTGGGTGCCAGGCTTGGCCATGGACACCAGTGACAGGCAGGTTTCTCCTTCCAATGCCTGCTCTCTGCCTATCCTTCCCCCCTCAGGTGTTCCCCACTGGCTGGGAGCAGGTGCTAGAAGCAGGAACATTCACCATCCCTCGCTGACATAGCTAGTGAGGGAGACCAGAGCTGCTCCTGCCCCACTCCTGCCCTGCAATGCAAGTGCCTCTCTGCATAGATGCTTCCTGAATCAGCTATGGAGTGGCCATGGCATGCAGATTCCTCCTTTCAGCCCATGCTCCCAGCCAGTGGGACAGAGTAGGGAACATGGGGTGAGTTGGGAGTCAGGGCTGGAAAAAGGAAATGGCATGGTGCTGCTGCTGCCTTTGGCTGAGACCTGCTCCCCACACAGCCACTTCCTCAGTTGGAACAGGGCAAGAGCAGCTCTGGGACCCTTCCCTGAGGTTAGCTGAGAACAGCCTCAGCAACACTGGTGAAGATCAGGTTCCCCCCCACCCCTTGATGTGCCTACTCCCTGTCCTGGTTCTCAATGGGTGCATCTACACATGCCCTTGACTGCATAGTTGGTGCTGCACAGTCATTTAGTACTAAAGCAAGTACTGCACAGTTCCAATGGCACACAGCTTGTTTTCAACCATACTGTGCAGTAGCAATGAAATACTGTCCAGTACCTTATGCTACTGTGCAGTAGTGGTGGCATCACAGTTAGTGCCAATCAAAGTTACATCACCATAGTGACAAGCTATATCACTATAGCTCATCGCTACGGCATTATACCATCTTGTGTAGATGTGCCCAATGTCCGCCACTGATCCAGGGACTCCAGCCACTCCTCACAGCCATCCCCCCATCATCTAAAGAATAATATGCTGCACCCCCTTTAGTAAATCCTGAATCCACCCATGCCTGGCTCTAAATAGCCACTTAAATGAGGAACCATCTCCCTATTACCAACTTCCTCAGTCTCCTTCATTAGGGATCATGCCTAAATTATAACTTCCAGCACTACAGCCTGGTTTAAGTGACACCTTCTTTTATATACAAATGAAAGCAACTTCATGTTTACAGAACACATATCCTAGTTCTCACCAAATACTAAAACATCTTGTGGTGACACAATACATATCCTAGTTCTCACTTGATACTACACGCTGGGCACGTCTACACATTCATTAATTCACTTTGGCTAATGTGCATTAAATTTAGTACCTCAATTGTGAGGTACTAGAAAAAGACACATTAGCCTATTTTAATAGACATTAGTGAAAGCGCACTTTTTTTTGACACTTTAAAGTGCATTAAAATAAGCTACTGTGCATTAAAGCTCATGTGTAGATATGCCCACTAAATAGAAAAACATATTTACCAGGTCATCCTGATCTCACCAGTCATTCATCTGTTGGCCTTCTAAGGAGTCTGCATAGCCTAACATTGTTAGGCTAACAGCATAACTTTCCGAACACCTAAGTAGGCCTGCACAAAATGGCTAGTATTCGCTTCAGATTTGGATTCAGCTGATTTGGGAGACAGTGAATCGATTTGGTGATTTGAATCACTGTCCCAAATAGGCTGCTGATGAATTTCTGACCGCCCCCGCTGCCCCCTCTCCCATCCCCAACAATGGCTGCCCCATCCAGCCCAGCTCCTGGCACTTTGAAGAACAAAAAGCCTCAACTCACCAGGTGCTGTCAGGCTGGGGGGTGATGCCCACTGCCCTCCACTGCCTTATGCTTTGTGGAGGATTCTGCATGAGCCCCCTGACTCCCCCTGCTGCTCTCCCAGCCCCATAGCTGCTTCGCCCACCCCAGCTCCAGCCCTTTAAGAAACTCCACCCGCAAACCCTGGACTCACTGTTTCCTGCCCAGCAGGGGGTCATGGTTGACTACAAGATGAACATGAGCCTGCAATGCGATGCTGCGGCTAGTTAAGTGAGCAAAACACTGGCTTGCTTCCATAGATACTTCTCAAGCAGATCCTGGGACATCATTCTCCCACTGTACTTGGCCTTGGTGAGGCTGCAGCTGGAGTATTGTGTCCAGTTTTGGGCTCTGCAAGTCAAAAAGGATGTGGAGAAGCTTGACAGGGTGCAGAGGAGAGCCATGCACATGATCAGAGGGCAGGAAAACAGACCTTCTGATGACAGGCTGAGAGCCATGGGGCTATTCAACCTGGAAAAGTGTAGGCTCAGGGGTGATCTGATGGCCACCTTTAAGCTTATCAGGGGTGCTCTTCAGGATCTGGGGGAATGACTGCTCACCAGAGCCCCCCAAAAGATGAAAAGATCGAAGAGTCACAAACTCCACTGTGACCAGTTCAGACTGATCATAAGAAAGAACTTCACTGTCTGAGCCCCCAAGGTTTGGAACAGACTGGCACCTGAGGTGGTTCAAGCACCCAGTTTGAACTTCTTCAAAACACATTTGGATGCTTATCTTGCTGGGATCCTATGATCCCTGCTGAATTCCTGCCCCTGGGGCAGGGGGCTGGACTCAGTGATCCTCCTGGTTCCCTTCCAACCCAAATGTCTATGCAATCTATGAAATCCCTGCTGCTCCCCACTGCCCCATGCTGCATGGGAGCTCTTTCATGAGCCCTCCAAAGCCCCAAGGCTGCTGCAGGGGCTGGGGAGTCCCATAGTTCTTTTGTGTTTTTTTTCCTAAAGGGTCAGCGCTGGGGTGTGCAGAGATCCCCATACAGCGTGGGGGGCAGCAGGAATCGCTCCTCTGCCCAGCAGCACCCAGTGAGTAGGGTTTTTTTTTTCAAGCACCGGGAGCTGGGGTAGGCAGGGCAGCCATGGGGGTGGGGCTAGGACAGCAGGTGGGGATCGGAGGGGCTGGGGGAGCAGGCAGGGGATGGAGCCAGGCAGGGGTCCCCCCATGGTTCCCTGCCCCCTCCTCTATCCCCACTTCCCCATCCGCTACTTACCAGCTCCAAGTCCGGCTCCAGCTCCCTTCTGCAGTGGGCAGGGACTGCCCAAATCATTGAATTTTTTCCAAAGATTTCACAGAGCTTCAAATACTTTCAGACCTTTTTATTGGTCCCCTGATTCAATTTAGATTTGGAGATTCGGCCACCAAATTGAGCTGAATCTCGTCTGAATCGAATCAGCACCTGAAGCTTCACACAATCCTACTTCTAATGTATGCCAACATAAATGATATATTATGATGCCTATTTCTAGTGAGCCTACTGCTTTGGTCAGTGCTTCCAGCAGTGTTTTTGAGTGAGCTGTATAAACACTGATCAGCAGGGATCCTGATTTTCTCTGGATTATTCAGTTAAAAAAGTAACTTTAAATCCAGATTTCCCTATGATTTAAATGAAGAAACACACACACACACACACACACACACACACACACACACACACACACTATAAAAATGATGTTTTATTTTAATCATGGAAAAATGTGGATGTGAGGTTACTTTTTTTAACCAAAAATTAGGGATTTTTTTTTAATCAGAGAAAATTAGAATCCCTGTTGATCAATGATTGTATTAATCCATAATCCAGCAAGACCCACAGAGGCAGCATTTTTCTCAGAGGGGAAAACAATGAAACCCTATCCAGCTGCAAAATTCCCCTGGCATTTTTCTGCAAGATCTGAGGTGTTAATGCTGTTGTCTGACCAAATTACCAACTCAGATCATTGCATTCTGACCAACTTAATATCTCTTTCAATTTAAAATGAATGCAGCACTAATCATTTCCTCCTTTAAATGCTGTGTAACTCCTGCTGTGTGCTCCTAAACATTTAGCATGTTTCATTCCCAGAGATAATTTAGTATTGAATGAAATGATATCTGAGTAAAGTATATCAATTAGTAGGGCAATGTGTGATGTCTTAAAATAAAATGACAAGAATTTCTTTTGCACTTGTTCATTTTGATTATAATATCCTTTTTTTTCAATTACATATTATGTTGGTCCATATATTCAATGCTACATAATAACAATGGAATAATGGAATATAGCTTATCTTCAACATAAACAAATATATTCTATAGGCCATATTGCTTTTAACAAACTTTTTTTCTACAACGTTCTGGGAACAGCCAGATCCTTTCTATGATACCTCCAAAGATGTTTACAAATGGTGAGATAAATAATGAGATAATGATGTGCTGTAGACAAGTAGACAAGTCTAACTGAAGGGGGAATTTGAACAATGCAGGTCATCAATGCTTATGAAAACTTAAACACAAATGTTAAGGCACAGTTTTGACAGGAAGTACATGTTTTTACCCTGCACTTGTTTTTTCATAAACAATGAAGTCAAATTACACTGTTAGTTATACTCATGCTCCTCTAATAATAATGGAGTAAAATGTCCAATTGATGGAAATATAAGTCTTAATTTTTTTAATGACCTAACGTGTACATGAAAAATTATCTTTCATATCAACATGAATTGTATATATATGGACCAAAAATCTATTGCCCTGTGTTTTTCCTTTGAAAGGGATTCATCTTTCTTAGGGAAGCCTATGTCAGAAACCAATTGAAGCAACCAATGCAACATCAAGTTTTAATTTATACATCATGTAATGGACTCCTAATTATAGATATACTTCATGCGTTTCTTTGTTATGAAAATGAAATACTTATGAATTCATTAGATGTATTCACATGGATGTGAGTCAATTTATTGTCATTTGTAATCCAATCTTCCAAAGAAATTTCTATCAAATGCTTTCTGTTACGTTAGGAGGTTTACATTGTTGTGCTCAGCAATTGGTAAGTCATGAAAGACTTGTTTTCTTCTAATTTACTGAAATAACATTCAAGAAATTGACTTACTAGGGTTCATAGTTATTCTAAACAGAACCCCCCCCCCACCTGATCTGGTGAATTTTTAAGCAAAAAAAAATTCTACAGAGTAGGTATACATATGTATCATGAAAATACATTTTCAGCTCACTTAGACCTCTATTTACAGGTTTATATGGTTGTAGGTGTAAATCTATGTATATTTTTACTTACAGTATCTGTGTTACAATATCATTTCCTGCATGTTTAAACCTCAGAAACTAGTTGCTATGTTATAAAGAAAATATTAAGAAAAATATTTTAAAAATTATAATAATTTACTCCAGAAAAATTTCCAGCTAGGTTTGATTTTCCTGCAATGCCTAGCATCAGAATATGGCACGTCACAGGTTACATAACTTGCATTTTACTTTAAGAGCACCTAGCCTTTTGTAACTGATGAAAACTTTATGTTTATCAAATTTTAAGTAAATATAACACACAAAACATAACCAAAATTCATCAAAACCAGAGCTATTTATACAATAGATTTCATTCTACCACAAAATTAAAATGTCCTTTATAAATGACAGCTTTAACCTGAAAAATAAATTGACATCGCACAACTTTTTTTGCTAATATCTGGAAAAAACTGCTTGCTATTAAGAAATAAAGGATGGCTAAGATATTGTCTATGTTTTTGCCTGAATGTTTCTCTCTTCCACCTAATATTTTATTATTGAAATCATCTTCCTTTACCACCATTTTTACCAGGATTCTTTTCAATTTTCTGAAGTCTCTTTCCATAAAAGGTTTGGATTGCTCATGATCACTTTCAAGTCATCAACTTCAGTTCAGCATGTTTCTGCCTCATAGGTTCATAGATTCATAGATGCTAGGGTCAGAAGGGACCTCAACAGATCATTGGGTCCAACCCTCTGCCTAGGCAGGAAAGAGTGCTGGGGTCAGATGGCCCCAGCAAGATGCCTATTCAGCCTAACACCTCCCTTGGGACCCCATTCCAAATTTTGGCCACCCTTGTGAAGAAGTTTTTTCCTGATAGCTATACTAAATCTGTTCTCTCTCCATTTATGACGATTATTCCTTGTCGCCCCAAGAGGCACCTTGGTAAACAGAGCATCTCTGATCCCTTGCTGCATCCCCCTAATGAATTTGTAGGCAGCCACAACATCATCTCTCAGCCTTCCCTTGCAGAGGCTGAAGAGGTCCAGGTCCCTCAGTCTCTCCTCATACGGCTTGTCCTGGAAGCCCCTAACTATACAAGTGGCTCTCCTCTGGACCTTCTCAAGTCTATCAACATCCTTCTTGGAGTACGACACACAAAACTGGATGCAGTACTCCAACTGTGGTCTGATCAATGCTGCATAGAGGGGAAGTATCACCTTCTTGAATCTATTTGTCATGCATCTGCTGATGCATAATAAAGTGTGGTTAGGTTTACTGATGATTTTGTCACACTGATGAATCATGTTCACCTTGGAGTCCACTATGACTCTGAGATCCCTTTCTGCTTCTGTGCTGTTTAGAGGGTCACTTCCTAGCCAGTAGGTGTGCTGGATATTTTTGCCCTAGGAGCAGCACTCTGCACCTGTCCTTGTTGCTCTGCAACCTATTGTGTACTGCCCACTTTTCTAACCTGTCCAGGTCTTCCTGCAATTGTTCCCAAATACCCTCCAGGAATTGTTCCACAAAATTTAATATCGCCCGCAAACTTGGACAGAGTACACTTTACACTCACATCCAAGTCACTGATGAAGATATTGAGGAGTACGTGTTCAAGGACTGAACCCTGTGGGACCCGACTACTCATATCCTTCCAGGTCAATACCGACTCATCTACGAGCACTCTCTGGGTCCCACCACTAAGCCAATTTACCACCCAGCAGACGATGTAAACATCTATGTCAGAACCTCTTAATTTATGAGAATGGGATGAGATACCATATCGAAGGCCTTACTAAAATCCAAGTAAATGACATCCACCTCTACTCCTGCATCTAAGCGACTTATGACCCTGTCATAAAATGAAACCAGATTGGTCTGGCATGATCTACCTGCTATGAATCCATGCTGGTTGCCCTGCTGCATTATTTTTTCCACTGGATTCCCACAAATATGATCCTTCATAATCTTTTCAAAGACCTTTCCAAGGATGGAGGTGAGACTGACTGGCCTATAATTATTCAGAACCTCCTTCCTCCCTTTCTTGAAAATAGGGACCATATTGGCCCTTTTTCAGTCCTCCAGGACCTGACCTGAGCACCACAAGTGCTCAAACAGCCATGCCAGTGGTTCTGCTATGACACCAGCCAATTCCTTCAGTACTCTTGGGTGCAGTTCATCCAGGCCTGCTCACTTGAGCACATCCAGTCCATCAAAATGACTGCACCAATTTAGCATCAACAGGTAGTGGGCTTGTGTCCCTCTGATGCCCATCTAAGAACCCATTAGGAGACTTATCTTAACCCCTGTTCAAGAACACTGAGGCAAAAAACTCATTGAATATCTCAGCATTGTCCCCCCACAAATTGCTCCTTCTTGTTCAGTAGGGCTCCTATGCAGTTCTGCACCTTCCTTTTACTCTCTACATACCTAAAAAAAAGACTTTTTGTTGTCTTTAATTTGTGTTACCAGCCTCAACTCTGTAGTTCATTTGGTCTTTCTGCCTCCCTACAAGTGCAGGCCAAGTAGGTGTCCTTCTCCTTCATAGCTTCCCCCTACTTCCACCACCTATATGCCTTCTTTTTTGCCCTTAGGCTCCCCTGGGTTTCCCTGCTTAGCCAAGGAGGTTTTTTGGCTCCTTTCCCCCTTTCCCCTCATACTGGGCTCATCTCCCTCTGCTCCAGAAGCATCACTTTCTTTAAGAACAACCACCCTTCCTGGACTCCTATCTCACCAATACTCCTATCCTGCAGTGCATTGTTGACTAGACTCCGGAGGACACTGAAGTTAGCCTTCCTAAAGTCAAGTACTTCCACCCTATGCCGTATGGTGAATTTGACTGATTGGTGGTCACTATCCCCAAGGTGACCACAAATCTGTAGCTTCCCTACCAGGTCATCTTCCATAGCCAACACCAAGTCCAGTAAGGCATTCCCCCTAGTAGGAACATATACCTCCTTGAGAGCTGCCTCAAGAATTCCAAGTTGAGCTTTCCCTCTTGGTGTGGTGGTCTTTTGTAGATCCCCACTACCAAGTCCCTTTCCTCATGACCTCCATGTATCCTAACCCACAATGCCTCAACTCTCCTACTCTGATTCCATTTTGATTAGGGAAGATGTATTATGTTCCTTTACATAGAGAGTCACCCCACCCCCTTTCCTTCTTACTCTTTCCCTTCTGTAGAACCTGTAGCCCTCAATATGGAACACGCAGTCATGGGTAGGGTCCCACCAGGTTTCCACTAAATCAAAGTTATTATCTGCAAACAGGAGTGTGAGTTCTTTCTGCTTGGTATAGAGGCACTTGAGCCCTCCAAACGGTGCTTTGGTGCCCCACCCCCACCCCATTCTGATGCCCAAAGGGCCCCTTAGTACTTACCTGGGATGTACTATTGTGCATCTCGCAGTTTGCAAGTTCTAGACTCTCTCCATCTCCATCTCCTGTTCCTTCTCTAGCATCCGGTTCTCCTGCCTGCAGTTCTTGCTTAGTTGTTCTCACTTGGCTTAAAATGTATCAGATGCAAAATCCTTTCATTGCCACTAAATGCAATGAGAATAGAAACTGCTTGCCAAATTGAGCACAATGGGCATAACAAATTTTCATTGTTTTTCATGTTGTTCCATGCTCCCTGGCATGAGCTCCCTTGTTCAAAATTTTTTCCATTGCACTCCCTATCTCCAAAGCTGTCTTTCAGCTCCCTCTGCCATAGACATTCAATGAAGTGTTACCAAGTATTCCTATCTTGTTTATCTTATGAGCAACCCTATAATCAAGCTAAACCCCACTAAATAATTTATATTCAATTTATATAGCATATAAATAATTATATACATATTGTCTTTATTTATTATGCCCCTTAGTTGGTATCTAACTTGCTATCATCATTGATTAAATTTGTCTAATATAGGGCCCAAGCCCTGTATTCCATGCACAAAATAACTTTAGGGTTGTTTGTTGTAGCCCTGTTGGTCTAAAGATATAGGCAGACAAGATTCTTTAGATACCAACTAAGTAATTGAAAATTTGTTCTTTGCAAGTTCTCAGGTACAAACACCTTTCTTCAGGCACAGGGAAAGTATGTTGTTTCTTTGTGTTCTCTCCTGGGTATAATGAAAGCCAGTATGCAAAATTCAGATCTGTGAAAATGCAAATATATGGCAGGGAGGATCAGAGGCCCTGTGAGACAATAGGTGAGAGAAAGGTAAGGGGGTAGGGAAAGGGAGAAGAATGTAGCCGATAAAATGCAGGCAGGTTACCTGAGGTTATCGGATGGCAAGCAGGTTATAATACGCCAAAAGCCAATGCCTATATTTAGTCCATGATTTTTTGTATTCAGTAGATTTATGAAGTGAAGTTAGTAGGCTCTATGAACAGGGGTGTAGGTTGTAGCCGTGTTGGTCTAAGGGCGTAGGCAGACAAGGTTCTTTGGATAAATCTGATATCTTTTATTATACCTAAGATATATTGATGACATCATCATTTGGATGGAAAGCCTGCAATCTCTGATTGAGTTCCATCAGAAATTCAACAATCATCACCCCTCTGTCCAACTATCTCTTGAGTACTCCATCACCAATATCTCCTTTTTAGACACAATGATCAGTATCCAGAATGGTAAAATACAGACCACATTATACAAGAAACCCACAGACCAACATACATATCTGCACAGAACCAGCAATCATCCTAAACACACCAAGAAAGCTGTGGTATACAGACAAGCCCGCAGATACCACTGAATTTGCACTGAGTAGAACACCTGGAATTCCCACCTCACAAATCTTTCAAAGGCTTTCATGCAGCAAAGGTATTCCTCCAGAGAGGTAGATCACACATTTGAAAGAGCCACCCAGATACAATGTGAAGAATTGCTGCAGTACAGAAAGAAAACTCCCACGAATTACAAACCACTGGTTATGATATATCACCCCCCTCCCAAACCTATATGGAAAATCCTCAAACAATTGCAACCCATACTGAGAAAAGACCCAATTCTTAAAGAGATCTTCCCAGAACCACCCATCCTAACCTTCAAATAAGGATCGAACCTCACTAACCTCATCACCAGAAGCAAACTTCCTATGGCCCAAAATGCACTGAATGGATCCAGACCATGTCATAACAAGACATGTGTCACAGAACACTCCCGTGCCCTGCTCCTAGCAAGCTATGAAATTAAGGGGGGAGGTGTGTCGCAGGGAACTGAGGTGCCCTCCTCCTATAAAGAGTTACAGGTGCTGGTTGCCGGGCCAACCGCAGTTCAGTCAGCTGACCGGAAGGGGGCAGGGCCTGGCCTATATAAACAAGCCAGGCTGAGGCCAAACAGGCAGTTCCCCACTAACATTCAAGGGAGAAGGAGCTCTCTTGGAGCATGCAGCCTAGGGAAGCTAGATGGCCTGAACAGCTTTGGTTTGAGGGCTGGGTGGAGAAAGCCCTGGTAGGGATTTGAATGATGATTAGCCAGATGGCTTAGAGATTGCATTTTAGCCAGGAGGCTTAGTTTGAATTATAGCCGGTTGGCTCGTGTTATTACGTTTGTTGTTTGTTATTACACCGGAGGACCGGGTGAGGCTAATAGGGGTTGGAGAAGGCCTCATTAGGGGCTCCACAGTGGTGTGGGGACCCCGGTGCCAGAGAGGGCACCGCATCTAGGGGTGCACTGACCCCAGCCCTGAGAAGGGGCACAGTGCATTGGGGGCCAGGTAAGGTCGACGCCGCCCGAGCCCCATAGGAGGCGCAGACTCAAGGAGGGAATTAAGGGTGCCAGGCACAGCTACGGCCACCTGAGCCCCAAGCGCAGAGACAGGCCCCAGGGAGGGCACACGAGCAAGAGGCCCCAGAGAGGATGCATGAGCAAGAGGCCCCAGGGAGAGCACTCACTTGAGACCCAAGAGGGGAATTTGGGGCCAGGCACAGCTACGGCCACCTGAGCCCTGATCATGAGGCAGGGCCCCAGTGCAGGCAAGATTGAGAGAGAGGTAGAGCCCCAGTGTGGGCACGGCCTCAAGAAAGGCTGGAGAGCATCTGCAAGGACACAGACGATAGTCGGCAAGCAAGGGGGGTGCTGTGAGGGCATGGCAAGGGATTTTGACAAGACAATGTCTGGTACATCTGAGAGGTTTGGGGCGTGGTATCAGGGGTGGTAGGAGCCACACGTAGCCCTTAAGGCTTTAGTGCACAGAGTCATCTGAGGCGGAACACAGACTTGAACAGATCAGGGGGACCGTGTCCAAGGGGGTGAGAAGGCAGCCTCCCATAACACTGATAACATCAAAGACGTGGCAGGCGAGAATGAGGGTGCATGGATACCAACTTGGCATGATAGGGGGCACTAGGAGAGATCACGGCCGCTCCTTAGATGCTGCCTCGTGACAACATGCAAAACCTGCCAACATATCTCCACCACCCTCACACTTACTACTCCAGAACCATCTTACTACAACAGAACCATCAACATTCCTGGACCTTACAGATGCACATCCAGAAATGTAATATATCTCATCCAAATCACCAAATGCCCTAATGGAAAGTATGTAAGAGACACCAAACAACAACTGTGCACCAGAATGAACATGCACCAGAATTCTATTAAAGACAAGAATACACAATTACTGTGGGTGCACCTTTCTCACAAGAAAACTGCTCTCTCTCCAGTCTCTCAGTTCTGATCCTCAAAGGGAATTTACAAAACACTTTTCACAGATGAGCCTATGAACTTCACTTCATCAAGCTCCTGAATACTAAAAATCATGGACTAAATATAGGCACTGTATTTATGACACACTATAACCTGCCTGACATCTGACTTCTCAGGTACCTCTCCCCTATTTACATGCTACATTCATCCCCTTCTCCTCTCTTCTCCACTGTCTCCTCACTCCCCAGCCTGTTTCTCACCCACTGACTCCTCAATTTACGTTTTCACTGACTGGCTTTCTTGCATGCATAC
>NW_017728906.1:130735698-130740698 GCF_001723895.1 Crocodylus porosus | reverse complement strand
TGTTGATCATGAGTTTATGCTCTTGACCTATTAAAGAGACAGACAGAAATATTATTTTGGACAGAATGGAAGTCTGCAACAGAGAGGCAAAGTTGTCTGTCTCACCACAGAGATTGTAGTTGAATTACTGTTTGAAGGTGTGGTTATGTAAAGGGATGTAGGAAAAGAAAGAGAAGGAGATCAAGGATATAGCCTGTGTAACTGTGTAGAATGTAGGAGAGGGAATCAGGAATGTCCACTGAAGAACACGTTTAAAAAGCAGTAAAAAAAAAAAAAAACAGGACAAAAATCGGCAGAATTTTTAAATTCTTAAATGAGAAGAGAGTTAAAAACGTAATTAATTCTTCTGAACTCAGTGGGACTTCTTATACATACAAAGTTAAGGGAGAGCATGAAAAGATGATTCTCAGGTAATGTAAACTATCACCAATACACTGAAGGCTATTTTCATTACCTGAGTTTCTGCCCTTGAGTGTTCAAGGACTGAGGCCTCAAGTTGTAAACTATCTGTAGCAATTCATGGGCCATGTCTTTTTAATCACTTTTAACATGTTGACACCATGTTTGACAACAAAAATATCTTAATAAATCCATAGCATGCAAGTACGTGTTGTTTGTCCTATGTTGTTTTTATCAAAGCATAATATGCTGAAGCAATTGTAGAAAAAAATCTCTAATTATTGTTCACTATATAGACATAGCAAAAGAATTACCTAAGCTAAGCTGTTTCCAAAACATTTCTATGTACTTTGAATAGGAGCTCCAGTTTTAAAAATCTTTTCTGTATGTCAAAGTCCTATTAAGATATGTAGCAGTAGACTTGTTGCTCTGTGACCCACTGCTTCAATTTCTGTCACCACTTAGCTCATCTAGTAGGATTTGGTTTTTTTTTGGGTCGCATAAACTGTATCACTCCAGTACTTTGTTTAACAGGTCCTTGTGCTGTCTAATGGACTAAGAGAATTATCATTATTGTTAGGTGCACAGGAGAGTAAGCTGCACGATACACACTGTTAGTTTGATACCCTCTCTGATGACAGTTTATGGTTCACCAACTTGGTTAAACAGCACATCAGCAGCAGTGATGGGTGATCAATCTCATTCCCTATAGAATTGCTCCCAAAAGTGTCATTACTGAGAAATAAATCCAGAAGAGGCCATCAGATGGAATTATTAGGCTTTTTGTTTAAGTCCAGAGCTGGAAAGAGAGAAATACTTTGACTTTTTAAGCCTTTATGATACAAATATTAAAAATAAGTGGTGAAAGTGCAAAGGTATGTGATTCTCCCAGGAGCTGAGTATGAAATACTTGTTAGCAACAAAAAACCACCATGTCACTGGAGACTGAATCCTTAGCCCCTCATGGGATTACCCATGTAGGACCAGCTGTCTTCCACCTTGCAGAGGGCTCCCTCAATGGCTCAGTATGACACAAACGTCCATATTTCGTTGCAAGGTGAAATGTTCAAATTCAGAAGTGACGTGCAGAAAAAGCAGAGAAGTTGAAGGGTGCCATTGGAGTCAACTCCTTCAAGCTGTTTTTTGTGGCTTTTCAGAGTAATCCTGTTGGCCTGGCTCAGCAGGAAATTGACAGGTGGATCACTCTCTCCTTGACCATTAAGTATGGAATAGAGAAGATGTCCACAGTCTTAGAGAAGTCCAAGTCCAGTGTGCCAAAGAGGGCCCCATGCAGAAGCCTACTGTGGAAGCTGTCATTTCTCTTGGCAAGGGTAGCTTGTACAGGATTTACCATGCTGGGCAGACTTGCTCTGGTGTTGCTGTCAATTGGCGCTGCTTCCAAGTCATGGCGGGGCAAGCAGTGAGGACACAAGCATGATGTACTTTGACTAGCCACATATATGGTGACTTTTCAGATGGAATGTTAATGCACATCCCACCACTGTTCATGTTAGGCCCAGGGAAGGAAAACAGAGTGCCTGACCCACCAATCTCATTGCTGTCGATAGTCAGAGAAACAGGAAGCAATAGAGGGGGTCAGTCTAGCGAGATACGATTGGGGAGAGCTATCATGTGGAGAACTGGTCTTCTAGTGTGGCAAATGCATTGGCAAGAAAGGCACCTTTCACTTCAGTCAAGAGGTATGAAGCAAACCAGACAGAGCACAGACCCAGATAGTCAGCCAGGGCTTCGGCCAAGAGCTAGGTGGACCAAGCTAAGTTAAAGAGGCTGGTCAGCTTGATGGCACAAGGAAGCAATGAGGCCTGAAGGAGGTGAGTCTCAGTGCCCCTGCTGCAAAGCCAAATTATGAACCAGGGGTTTTGAAGCCATTATGGCACAAGGACAGGCCTCCAGGCGGGTCTGGGGGCTGAGTGTTGGTCCATGTACTCAACAGAAATGTGCCATTTTGGCCCAATTTATATATGCTGAAAAGGCACAATTATAGGCCTGCTGACACTTGATCAGGAAGGAAGGGAGGAAGGAAGGAAGGAAGGGTAAGATTGTGGAAAAGAGGTTGTTATTAATGCTATAAAGGAATGTTAATCATGGAAAATATTTTTATGTTACTTGATAATGTAGGTATTTTGCACTATAGGCACATGTTATTAATTCTACATATCTTTAAGCACATTTCCCATAAAACATAATGCACAATCTTTGATCCTTTTAAGCTGTAACTGGAGATTGTGAAAAACCTTCAGAAATAACTTTATTTCCTCCCCCACAGATTGTCCCAATACAAAATTACCCTCTTTGTTTTTCACTTGTCAGTTCAAGACCAG
This sequence comes from Crocodylus porosus, assembly GCF_001723895.1. Lineage (NCBI taxonomy): Eukaryota > Metazoa > Chordata > Crocodylia > Crocodylidae > Crocodylus > Crocodylus porosus. The sequence continues at coordinate 130,737,957 of NW_017728906.1, read as the reverse complement.
ATTCTGCTATACTTAAGCTGCATCTACATGAGACACGCACTGCACAGTAGCTCGCTACTATTGTGCGGTAGAGTCACATAGCACAAAGCATGACTTGATGCTACTGTGAGGCAGTAATCAGCTACTGTGCAGTCAGCATCACCAGAAGCTGTTCGGTGATGCTACTGTTCAGTAACTCTGATTACTGCACAGCTATTTAGTAACAACTACGCAGTCCACGTCTCATGTAGGCGTGGCCTTACTCATGTGAAATAGGACATTTCTCCACTAGTTGCCCTTTTGAAATCAGTATAAATAGCTACAAAATAAGGAATCATTCAAATGAGTTTGGGTAAGAGAATTCAAACCTTAAGTTCAGAACACTCATGGGCAGGGGTTGGCTATTAACAATGGTGCCCTAAATTACATTTTATAGTAATAATTTCAGGAGGTGCTTATTGATCTGAATACCATTAGACTAATAATAAAGCTAGAAAAAAAATATTTCTTCCTACTCAGCTCAAAATACATATGACTTTGGATAGATAACAAATGAGGAATTTCATTTAAGCAATCCACCTTAGCCAATGTACCCTCTCTTAGCAATGTCAGGGATTTTTAGCAGTAATTTGAAGAACAACATCTATTGATGTTTAAATCAAAGTCTGTATGAAACCCTGTTTCCTTTGACTGAACATATTGGGAAATATGTTCGGCCGGCTCTTTGAAAAATAAAAGACAATATGCTATGAAGTAAGTAATTTATCCAATCACAGGTACACCTTAAATATCTAGGCGTACCTGAAAACTCATTAGATTCCACCATAAATTCATGGAAGACTATTTTGAAGCTCAGTGTATAGTTACACAGTATTGCAAGTAAACATGTCCTTTTTGAAGAGACTACTTTGATTAGAAGATCTTACAATATTTCTAGCAAGCACTAGCCATCAACCCCTTTTAAGCATTCTAAGACTTTAAGAGTGTGTTTATAGTTCACATAGAAGCATGTCATGTGGGCCTTGGTAGAGCATTCATGCAGAAAGAAGCTCAGAGAAATGACAGGATATTAGCATATGGCAACAGAATACTGCACATGCCAGATAGGAACTTTCTGGCTTTAAAAAAGAACTGTCTTATGGTGTTTTGTGCTCTGTACAGATTTCTGGATGAAATGTGTTTTCAAACTCTCACTTGCTATCATGCAGTCAAATGACAGAAAAAACTGAGATTTTACAAAATAGTGTCTGGTTACACAGAACTGCATTTTCAGAGAAATAAAAAAAAAATTTTAGAGTCTTTCTGTCACACACACACACACACACACATATATATTTATATGTTATACACACACACACACACACATATGTATGTTTGTGTGTGTGTGTATATATACATGTATATAAGACATATAAATTGTCAACTTTGAAATCTATTTACCACAATTCAGATTTAATGATTTGAAAGGATAACAAACAATGGATGGAGTTTTGAAGATCACCTTACTTTATACTTATGATAAAATTTTTATTTTGACTAGAATTAGAAAAATACTGTTTAAATTGCTCAGTTTTGTGTACCTTATAACCAGGGATCCTGGTTTTCTCTGATAAAAAATTCCCCAATTTTCCGATTAAAAAACCAACTCAAAATCCACATTTTTCCATGATTAAAATAAAACACTAATAGAATGTATAGATTTATAGTTATATATAAATCTATACACACACACACACACATAGATATAGTAGTGTTTCACTTTAATAATGAAAAAATGTAGATTTTGGGTAACTTTTTTAAATCTGAAAATTGGGATTTTTTTAATCGGAGAAAACCAGGATCCCTACTTATAACACATTAAGATATAAAAATACAAAATATCTATAGGAAGGAGTGTAAAATATTTTGAACTTGAATAACTGAATAATTATATATTTCCTTGAACATCTGAACATTTAGGCTGCCTACACATGTGCTCAGGGGAGGACAGGACATTTTAATTAGAGTGATTTTCAGAAAATTGCTCTAATTAAAATGCTACAGCATCACATGTATTAAATCCCAGCACCCTTAAAAATGGCTGCAGGACACTTTAACTAAAGTGCCCCAGCAGCTGTTTTTAAATGTGCAGGGGCTTATACATGTGATGCTGCAGTGATGCTAGAATGTTCCAAGGAGGATTACTCCACGCTGGTCCGGTTCTGCAGGGACCAAACCAGGAAAGCCAAGGCTGCAACTGAACTCCAACTAGCTTCAGGCATCAAGGACAACAAAAAGTCC
>NW_017728906.1:130731659-130735598 GCF_001723895.1 Crocodylus porosus | reverse complement strand
CCTGCCCTTTGGGCAGGGGGCTGGACTCGATGATCTCCCGAGGTCCCTTCCAGCCCTAATGTCTATGAAATCTATGAAATCTATGAGGTGCAGACACAATTAATTGGGTCTGTTCCAATGTGTTCCAATTAGAATGTGTTGAAGCATGTGTATAGTCACCCTTAAAAACTATTTTGGCATACCTAGGACTTCTGTGACACCATATCAAACAGCTGGTTGATTTGGCATTCATAAGAATGAAATGTGTCATATAACATCCTATGCCACTCAGATATAAAGTGTAGACAGGCAATTACTGTTAGTGAAATAAATCCTTTCTGACAATGAACATCAAGAAGATAAAATATTTTATAATAGCTTCAGATTACTGGTCACTTAAAGAATTAACTACAGTGACAGGGCAGGTCAGCAGCAGAGCTATAAAGTTTCAGTCACCATATTTCTAGACCCATACCCTAGTCAGGGGATTACATAACCTCTGAAAAAAGAGTTAACCTCAAAACCAGTAATTAATGCCATAACTTGCCAAGAAAAGTCCCATTTTAACCGAGTTGGGGATATTTCTTCAAATTAAATGATGTCCAGATGATGTGGTTGTGGGAGAGTTGGGGCTGTCCCTCCCTCCTTTTTGGGGTCATAGAGAAATGTACATCTAGGTTAGGGACAGAAGTTACACATAAACTGGTTTAAGTGATCAGAAACTGGATTAAACCTGTAACAGAATAAAAGCTCAGTACACAGTGCACATAAACCAGTTTCAAAATGGCTAAAACTAGTTTAACCCTCATCTGTTCTCATGAAATTGTAACCAATGTTGTTCTCATGGGGTAATTTGTTACTTCACAATTTGACATTGTTGGTCTCATGGGATAACTTGTTACCCTACCCGCATGAACAAAAAGGAACAAGTGATAACAGTATAAATGTAGCAAAAACTATTTATTAAACGTACATATTGTTCAAAAGAGCATTTAAAATGATTTGAACCCAAAATGTTATTTAACTATGAACAAAATTTAAACTTTTTTTAGAGTTTCAAAATGTGAATGAACAATTTGCTAAGTCTGGAGTTCACACTTTTTTCAAACTAACAATTACTTACAAAACATTTCCTGTTTTAACTAAATATTGGATTCCTCACAAAGCAGCCGTGATATACTGTGGTACACATAACCAAATTGCTTACAGTCTTCTCATTGTTTCCGGGTTTTTCAGTCATTTGTTCTTGGACAAAAAGCACAACATCCACTCATGTTTGCAGAAGGTTCTACTGGGGTGCATTGTGGCAATTTGTAATTTAGGGCAGTCATACCAGACTTGATGGACTTAGACAGATTATGTGTATCTGTCATTCTTCATTTTATTTGCCCATAGATCAACTGTTCGCCAAACTCCTGCAAAAAATAGTGCTGTCTTCTTAAAATGTGATTTTTGCTTGAAGTTTCCATTGTGGCCTAGCCAAATGATGAGGCTGGCAATGGCAGCCACATTCAGCAGATTGAAAAATAGTATCATTGGCTACTTGTCTGCATGTGGTCATATGTCAGAAGTGAGCAAAATATGGCCCTCCAGGCCTTTCTATCTGACCTGCGGGGCCCCTAAAAAAATTAGAAAATTAATATTTATCTGCCCCTGGCTACCTGTCATATGGCCTTCATTGGCTTGCCAAAACTCGGTAAGGGGTTCTCCACCCAAAATAATTGCCCACCCCTGTCATACATTATGTAGGTGATCAAGGTTATCCACCTCACCGTTGTTTTTATTGTAGTCATGGATGATGTCTGGCTTTCTTTGCTCTCCACCCACTGACAGGTCATGGCTCATGCTTGACAGCAACAGCAACAACTTTGGACTTCTTTGGAACATAGGAAACTAGGATGAGTTCCCCATCAAAAGCAAAAATAGGTTGCTTCAATTTGCTTGCATTTTGTTTGGGATATCGACCTTTCTTTTCTGAATTGTACCCACATAGGTCAAGTCCTGCTGTAGCAGTCTTTCTGCCAGGTCACTACTGGTGAAGAAATTGTCACCCACAATATTTCTTCTTGTTTTGTACCAGGGATAAACCAGTTTTTCAGTGACATGGGTACCAAAATTACCTTGGCATGGAGCTTCTGGTTGCTTGCCTAGGTAGATGTCTCCAGACAGAAGGAATGATGTTGCTGCACCACAGCACCACCAAATTTTCAAGCCATATTTTGCAGGCTTTCTGGGAATATACTGTCTGAAGGAACAGTGACCCCTGAACACAATGAACTATTCATCAACCATCAGGTGTATTCCTGGAATATACCATTTCCTGAATGGCTCCATAAATTGCATCCAAATCTCTCTCAAGACAGCAAGCTTGTCCACAGCTCTCCTTTCCTCATGTGTCAGTTTATTGTCAAATCTCAGGTAGTTGGTGATTTAACAGAATTATTTTAAGCTCATGGTGGTGTGGAAACAAGAACACTCAGTGCATTTCTCCCACAACTCCTCCAGTGCCCTGTGACCACCATGGTATAGACCACTTAGCAGTAGGAGTCCAATGCAGGCTTTCACCTCTGTTTCATCCAGCTTTTTCCACTCCTTTCTATTTTCAGGATGGCTATCTTCCATTCTCTGAACCTTCTTTCTGCCTCTCTGTTTGTTTCTCTTATGCTAACAGTCAGGATATCTTCTGAAAGCAAGAAGTAGAATGTTTCCACCACTGTGTTTTTATTACTTTGTCTTGTTGACCCAACACTTTCATAAACTATGTTCTCCAATGATGTATTAGCTGTGGCCTGTCCACCCTCTGCCATTCCTTCCTCTAAAGGTATAATCAGCTGCAATGTTTTCTGGGGGTGGTAGCAGTGGTTCTGCTCCACATCTTGCTGTAGCTCTCCTTGGTCTTCCACAGAAGCCCTGGGCTGGTCCTCTTCCTTTTCCCACTGGAAATGTTGGCATCACTTCTACTTCTGCAACCAACTCCTCCTCATCTGAGCTGGATGAAGCTTCCATAGGGACATGGTCTTCTTGTTCTAAACAATCTCCCATGTCTGAAACAAAGTCAGCATCCTCACTGCCTTAGGATAAGATTTCATCAGGAGATGCGTCACTGTCATCCCCAGTTACCTGTGCAAGACAGGCTTCAGCATTAAATATGTGCTGCCTTCTCATCCCAGACTGCAGAAAAAAAATAAAAAATTGATTACTGCTGATTGCATATAAATAACAATCAAAGACAAGCCTGTTCACCTATTCTGTCACAGGAGCAATTCTTCTCTGCCTTATGGCAGTGCAAGTAGCACCCTTTTCTCCTGGGCATAGAAGCTAGAGACCAGCATCCACCCTTTGCAGGCAAGTCAACTGTGGGTGGATGCTGTTTGAAAATGTCACATGCAGGGGCTTACTGAGAGCAGGTAAAAGGGATGTCAAGCCCTTACCATTGAAGGGGACTCCATAGTATGCACTGTATTGCAGTATGATGTTATTCTATTTCTTTTACAAGGACAGCCCAGGGCTCCCACAGGGGGATTAAGGTGTCTCTTCATTAATGCAAGAAGCATGGAAAACAAGCAGGAGGAGCTTGCTCTCCTGCTTGCAAGTAGTAAAATTGACCTGGTTGGCCTAGTGGAGACATGGTGGGATGAAACTTTTGACTGGGCAGTAGACATAGAGGGCTATAGGTTGTTTAGAAGAGATAGGAAGGGGAAAAAAAGGTGTGGGGGGGTTGCGCTCTATGTTAGGGAACAGTATACCAGTTTTACTTTCTAAGTGGGACCAGAGGAAGGCGTAACTGAGACCCTGTGGGTCAAACTTCAAGGAGAGCAGGGGGAGAAGGATCTGATGGTAGGGGTTTACTACAGGCCATCACATCAGGAGGAAGAGCTGGATCTGGAATTCTCCAGGCAGCTGGGGGAGGCCATGCATGCAAAGGATGTTGTGGTCATGGGTGATATGAATTACCCTGAC
>NW_017728906.1:130724166-130731444 GCF_001723895.1 Crocodylus porosus | reverse complement strand
AACCCCCCTCCCAAACCCCAGACTCTCAGTTCCTGCCCAGTGGGGGTGATCCTCCTGCCCAGCAGCAGCCAAATCTCTGAATCAGATTCATCTGAATTGATTAGGGACAGTGATTCAAATCACTGAATCAAATCACTGTCCTCCAGATCAGCGGAATCCAAATCTCAAGCGAATACTAGCTGCTTTGCACAGGCCTAAAAAGTATAATATTAAAATCACTATATTTAGAGGGAAATCATGTAAAATAGCATTTTAATACCCATCTTAAACAGATGAGACTTTTTTTAATGAGGCTTTTCTGTGAACAGTTTAATCAAAATAGTATCTTGGCAACATTGTTGAGAAAGAAAGGAAAAGAGAACATTTGAACGTGTATTTTTTTAAGACAAGTTTTGTTTCCCTGAAGACTGCACCTTATGATATATGTGAGACACTGCATTGCTCACAGAGTTGACCCTCTTCTGACAAGGTAGCAGATTATAAAGAAGAATACAGCTCAGAGTCACAAGAATAAATACAACAGCTATAGGGCAACTTCAGTAAGAAATTACAGGATGGCAAGCAATACTATGATCATGAACAGATACAAGTGATTTTTAAATGTTCATGACCTGGTGAAAAATACCTTCTCACTCTGGCACAGATGCAGCAAAGAGCATTACTTCAAAATTAGCACCAATCTTCAATGGACCATTCAGTGTCACCAAGTATTCATCAGATGTGAATTACACTCTGTACAAATTGCCTGAAGGAACAGATACAGGGTTTTTCATGTTCTAACCGTGCATTCCTATTAGTATCAAAACAGTCCGTTGGAGGATATCTTAACCCCTGAAGACATGCAGTGAACAAAAATGCTACAATACTCAACCATTATTCCAAAGCACAGCCTTTAAGAAAGAAAGATAATATACTGTAGGCTTGACTACCTATTCCCTTAGACTCCATTATAATCACCCTTATGATGAGCCACACCTCATTATAATAACAGCCAAATTGCTTGACTCCCAAGGGTAGACTTACAGTCAGGGTGGATTGTAGTTATACTCAAAATAACCAAGAATAATCAAGATGAGTCTCTCAGTTTGATAATGTCTGACGATTTTTGCATAACTAATGCTCTTCTGACAGGAAAAAATGATTCAGATTGAGCAACAAGAATTAGTCTGGCTAATATTGATTAGCTGAAGAAAAGCAAATGATGTGCTAGAATTTCGATGAACACGGAATATAATTATGAAAATACACATTTTCTAAACAAAGTTTCTTTTTCTTTTCTTGTGTATTCCCAAAGGATTTTAAAATCTTGCATATATAATGCATTTAGTACCCCATGGAAAAATAATGCAAGAATCATTCTGCCTACAATGTCCTTTTATTTTTTCTCAATTGCATCTACTACTTGCCACATTTAGGGCCATATCAGCAGGGATCCTGGTTTTCTCTGATGAAAAAATCCCCAATTTTCAGTTTAAAAAATCCACATTTTCCATGATTCAGATGAAATACTACTATATATCTATATATACCACTATATATCTACACTATACAAATACCACTATATAGCTGTATATTAGTGGTGTTTCACTTTAATCACAGAAAAATGTGGATTTCAGGTTACTTTCTTAAATCCAAACATTGGGGATTTTTTATATCAGAGAAAACCAGGATCACTGACCATCAGGAAAGTATCAATATGTTGAACTAAGTGGAGCTTCACCAACTGGCACCAACTGAGGATCTGGTCACCGTCTTCAGAATGCTCATAACAATAGGAATGATGATTCAAGATGATTACAGTGAAAATCACAATCATTTAACAATCTAATGGTATTTACTGGGTTTCGTTATAAGCTCAAATCTTAGACCATGTTCATCAAAAGGTATACTATGGTTCATGAACCAAAAAAGCACATTCTGGATTGCTGTTGGGGCTGCTGTGTAGTTTTTCTTTGATAATATACTGAATCTATGCAGTTTCACTTGATTCAAAAAGGAAATCAATAGAAACACTTCACTTTCATCTCATTTTACCTTTATACCTTGAGTGTTGTTGGTTCTCAAGATACAGGGTGAAATCCAGACACATTTTAATGTCAAAGGAAAACTTTAGGTGACCATGGATTTTACCCTAAATATTTCTGTAGAGTATGGGAGAGTGTGAATTTCATGTGTATCAAAATGGGGAGAAATGGTAATATAAGCTACTTTAAAAAGGGTACCTCAACATTTCACATGACTTCACTATTTGCTTAGGCACAATTGCAAGAAATGTTCAATGAACTACATGTTTTTTTTTTAATTAATTTTACAGGGTGTTTAGGAAATCTATGATGAGGTCAGATGCATTGAACTAGACAATGCTTTCCTATCCTTTTTTCTTACTACTTTATTCTTTCTGTAAAGCACATAAGTAAATATAAATAGGGACACAGGATACAGAGGCGATATAAGACCATATAAGGAGACAGATATAGATATTTTATATATATAGACAGTTTATATTCTCATTCAACCACCTTTTATGGCTGGGATTTTCAAAGTGGTTCTGTATGCCTTCATATCAAACTGATTTCTAATGGAAGTTGGACAGTTTGTTCCCATTTGTAGTTTTGAGCATCTTTCCTGTATTTATCTACAACTAAAAAGTAAGCATAAACTCTTTTTCTCATTCGACTGCACAATTATTTATTGAGATGATAGCACTTGAAAGAGACTGAAAAGAGGTGAGACTACTGTAACTCAATTGCCATGAAAATGTTAAATGCAAGCTTGAATTTAAAGACATGTATATGGCAAAATTGTATGGCAGGACAAGCAGCGAAATCAATACAAGAACAAATTTGTTCTTTATTCTAACTAATTGTACTTTTATAAGATATTTGGCATATGTGACTATGTTTATTTATAAATAGCTGGAAAAACCTACTGTATTGATTCACAGCAGTGATTGATTGACATGGTTTGTGTGTAGTGTAATTACTGTATCCATGAAATGATTTAAAATGTACTGGAAGAAAATTAAACTAGTATGAGGGATATATGAGTCAAGTAAGTAGCCAGTTTAATGACAAAATATGCTAGTGCTCTCTTGGATGGTTTACTTGTTAGAAGATAAGTGTGTGGAACATCATCATTGTGTGTTCTCTGGCAAATTTGTTCTGCCCAATAGACAGATGTAATTTGGAGTACTGGTTGGAAGAACTCCACAATGGAGAAAGAAAACATTTATCTGGAAGGCTCTTTTCATTTTTTAAATGGTAGTTTCTCACTGATTTGAAATGTTCTGTATTGATTGAATTGTAGGTGGAAGGACATTTATTCCATGGATATAAGAAGTGATAGTACAGGCAAAATAAAATTGGTTTGGGATAAAATTATTTTGAGGAAGGATGGTAATGAGTGTCAAGAACTGTCAAGTCTCTATGGTAGACCAGAGGGACATATTCATGAGACAAAGGAAGTAGAAGAGTACGAGTCTGTAGGCTGGTAGGTTGAGAATTCCTATGAGAGAATGCAACCTGGGTTCTAGTCTTTACTCCAGTGCATGCTTAAGTATTTTATATTAAATATTCATTGGAGCAGGAACTGGAATCCAGGTCTCCTTCCTCCACCTCTCTCCCAATTCCCCACCCCTCCACCCCACACTAAAATGAATGTCTTTATCACTACTTATAGACTCACGCAGTTATTGAAAGACCCAGACTTAGGGCCAGCCTCAGCAATTTCACTTTTACTTCACAACATACTTCACTTGAAACTGCTTTCTGTCCCTGCACATCCCTAGGCCTAGTTCCCAGATCTTCTCTAATCCTTGTTCCCCATCTCTACATTAAGCTTGTCTTTGTTCTTTCCTGGTTGCCTCTAGTATCTTAGATTCCCTAGCTCCTGGTCTCTGGCAAGATCTTGACCAAGACAGCAGCCTCCAGCTTGATTTCTGGCTAGTATCTATTAGCCTTACACCAGCTCCGCAACTTGCTCTCGTCTTCATGTCCTTCACTGACATGGACTCTGGCTCTACCCACTCTAACAGGTCACTTATACCTTGGTCCTAAAAGAGACTGAACTGGATATGCAAGGAGGTTTCTTCCCATGCATGTAAGAGCTTCACTGAGCTACACTGTAGCTTCACTGATTTAACTAGGATTTATCCAAGTGACACACACTTATTGTAAATGTGCAAAGCCTGTTGTAAAAATGCTGTTTTCTCTTTTTAGGGGTTAGGTAAAGAAACCCCAAACTTCTCAAGATAACTTTCAGATGGATACATTAGGCACATCCCCATGAGTGAGAATGTGCCAGCACATATTTCATAGCATCATAGAAGTAGGGCCAGAAGGGACCATGTAGATCTTCAAGTCTGACCCCCCCAACCTGGGAAGGAGAAAAACTGGACTCAAATGACTCCAGCCAGGTAGGTATCAAACCTCTTCTTAAAGACCCGCAGGATAGGAGCCAGCACCATTTCCCTTGGAAGTTGGTTCGAGCTCCTAGCCGCCCTAACTGTGAAGTAGTTCTTGCAGATGTCTAATCTAAACCTACTCTCCAACAACTTGTGGCCGTTATTCCTTGTCTTAAAGGCCCCCAGGGTAGGAGCCAGCACCACTTCCCTTGGAAGTTGGTTCCAGCTCCTAGCTGCCCTGACTGTGAAGTAGTCACATCTAAACCTACTCTCCAACAACTTGTGGCCATTATTCCTTGTTATGCCAGGGGACTTGAAGCAGTGGCAGATAGATCTGCTACTCTGCTTTCTGCCCTAACAGGGGAAGAGGATCAGAGGGGCATTCAGGAAGGGTGGCAGGCCTGTCAAAGTGGCTGACCCCAACTAGCCTCATATAGTCAACTAAATTTTTTATCAAGGTTCCAGACTACCCCAAGCATTAATAGGTAAGACAGGTACCGGTGTGTGTGTCAGGAATCCTCTTTTAGGTCAGCAAGGCTACTACATTGCTACCAGGTAGCAGCTACCCTATCAGGCACGAGGTTGCCCTTATGACACTGGAGTCTGGAATGATGGATTTTTTTTATTCAAAAGACACAGATTCTGGGGCAGCACAATGAACACATGCAGGAGGCTAATATAACACCTGTTTGAACTCCAGAAACCCTGCCTTCACACTTACCTCAACGGTTTCTGAGCTCTACCTGAAAACAGGGACAGAGTTTAGAATTCAAATTAATTCATGTACTAGATCACACCATCACAGGTCACATCGTTATGTACCTTATCATCCGAATAGAACTTCTTGGAAGATTAAGTCTTGCACACACAAACTTTCCCACACGCCCTTTCTGGTTTTTTGCACCCTACTGATATGGTTCATTTGAATCTGATCTGGAAAAGATCCAAGTGTCCTTCATTAACACAACTTCAGCAATTTGAAAGAATAAAGTCCCTGGTCATTTTACAGTTGGAGGGATTTTTGCAGAGTAAGGGAAAACAGTTCAAGGCACAAAGGGCAGCTTACCTTGGGTCTTTGGAGACCTTTCCCCTGAAACAAGCCACACCCTCCTTCGCTGTGCTTCCTTGTAACTTTCGACTGTTTCCAAGGAGGACTGAACTCTTAAGAAGAGTGGCTTGTTAAAAACAAGTCAACAGCAGCTAGTAAGAATCATTTCATTCTTCAGAAGCATTTCTACTTTTCATAGCACCCAATGAGAAAAACAAAACAAAACACATTTTTAAATACCTGACCATCATATGAAAAGAAACATTTATTTAGTCATACAACTATTTACTATCCTGACCTGAGCTTTAAGGTCCCACAGCTAGTTTTGAGACTTGCTAATAATAAAACTAAGAAAGTGTAGTGGAAATAGGTACACCTGGTGATGGTGAATGTGTTCTGCAAAGTCAGAATTTAAAAGGATCTTATTTAATCAAGTCAATTAGATTAGGCAAAATTTGGAAGCAAGATTCAAGTTTAACACTGTTTGAAATGTGTCAATTAAAACAGTTTCATTCATAGCATTTTAAAGCAACAATTCGCAGCATTTTGTTAGTGAACTTAAACAGCAGTTTCAGTCAAACTAATGTGACAAGCATAGTCATTATCTGAGCTAAACAGCTATAGGAAATACATAGGATAAATATATGTAGAGACTACATTAGATGAGACCATGATTTTTTGCCCTTCCATAGGTGAACTGTATAATAGATAGGGCTGTGCAGAGCAGGTAATATTCGATTCGACAGCCATGTTGAATATTAAACCGGGTCCTGCTTCTATTTGCCATCCACTTCGAGTTGAAGCTCAGTCAAATGTTCGAGCTGCTTCGACTTCCCCATAGGCTATAATGGGGAAGGTCAAAGCAGGCTATAACTTTGGCATTTCTTGTCTGATCTTCATGAAACTTGCAGGAATGGTAGCACCTGAGGAGCCCACAAAGCCTGCCAATGTTCAATAAGATAGGTTCAGGGGGTTTGGAGAAACAGCACCCCAAATTCTTGAGAGAAAACCTCCTGTGGCTTCCATGTGGAAAGCCACAGGGAGCTCAAAACTGCAGGCTTGCTAGCCCCTGAGGAGCCCACGAAGCCTGCCAACTTTGACGGTGATCAGTGCAGGAGTTTGGGGAGAACTGCACCTCAGGCTGCTGACAGACAAAACTCGTGATCGAGATGGAGCGAGGAGGCGGCGTTTGCTCCGTCAGCATCTGGCGCTTGGGGACCCCCGGCAGCGGGAGGCTCACCCGAAGGAACACCACCTGCTCCACCAATCCAGGACCCAAGCAGGCGCGGTGGGTGTCACAACATCTGCAGCCATGCTGAACGCCCTCTCACTTGGCACACTGGTCAGTGGACAGGACAGGTATTCCCGGGCAACTGCGGCCAGATCCAGCCACATCAGGCTGCGGGTTGCCCAGTAGGCCAAGGGGTTGCAGTCCAGGGGCTCCACAGGCTTGGTAAGATAGGCAGACACCACGGTGTGAGGGCTGTGTGCCTGATCCTGGGGTCTGGTGGGTCTGGACCCCCTAATGTTTGCCATGGCCTTAGCTCATATTGGTGGCACCTGTGGCGGAGGGGAAGACTGGCTCATGGATGGCGGGCTGGGTTCAGGCCGTGGATCCCCCTGTCCCACTGTGGCTCCACCAGCCTCTTGAGCATCAGGTATGTGGCGCTCCACCAAGTCTCCACATCCTGGATGAGTCTGTATTGCGGGACATTTAGCACTGCTTGTTTGTCCCGCAGCATCTTGCCCCCCTTGATACTCCGGCAAGAATATACATCTTGCCCCCCTTGATGCCCCCCTAGCCTGCCACCTTCCTGCATCTGGAAAC
>NW_017728906.1:130703559-130724066 GCF_001723895.1 Crocodylus porosus | reverse complement strand
GCAGTCTTTCCCTCCCTACTAGCGTGCTCACCTCACCCCAAATTTTGGCATCATCAGTGAATTTAAACAGGGAAGAAGCTCTTCTCATCCAGAATGGCTGACCTACTTGACAGGGCTTTAAACTAGGATCACTGGGGGGGATGGGCAGTCAACTAATAGCTCAAGCCCAAATCACATCAACCATAGTATTAACAGGTTAGACAGCCCAAGGGAACCTACTCCAACAACACTGCAAGGAAAGGTCACATCCCAGTGCTCAGAGAAGCCCAGGGCTTCCCATGGCAGGGTCAACTGCCTGTACAAATATGCCAGGAGTTTGGGAAACAAGCAAGAGGACCTGGCTCTTCTCTTGAGTCACAAAGATTATAATCGCATAGGAATAATGACTGGTCCATAGGTATAGGCAGCTATATCTTGTACAGGAGAGACTGTGTTGGGAAGAGGGGTGGAGGTGTAGCTGTCTACATGAAGAAGCAGTACATTTCCCTTCAAACCAAATTTAGCAACCAAGGAGGGCATCTTGAGACCCCCGGGTTAAGATATGGGAAAAGAATGGGGAAGGGGATATAACTGTAGGATTCTACTAGAGACCTCCCAACCAAGAGGAAAAGCTCTATCTTGAATTCAATAGGGAAGTGGATGAGGCTGCATGCTTCTGATGCATGGTCATCATATGTGACTTCAACCTCTCTGACACCTTGTGGGAAGACCACATGGCCAAATCTGACCAGTCGCATAGATTTCTCACTTGCGTTGACGGACTCTACTGAATGCAAGAGGTCTAAGGGCTGACTAGGGAAGAAGCACTGCTGGATCTGATTCTGGCAAAGGGGATGATCTGGTGAGTAATCTGAGGATCGAGGGGAAGCTTGGTGACAGGGACCATGAACTGATCACTTTCTCTGTCCAACGCAGGGTGGGAAAATCTCTCAGTAAAACAGAAATCCTCAACTTTGGGAAGCCTGACTTTCACAAACTCAGGAGACTGCTTAATCAGGCACTAAGAGATCATGGCCTCTCAGAAAGGGGAGTCCACAAGGAATGGTTATTTTTTAAGGACGTAATCCTCAAAGCACAAGGAAAGTCCATTCCATCCCTCAGGAAAGGCAGTCAGCAGGCTGGGAAAACCCCTTGGCTCAATAGGGAACTGACTTAAAAAAAAATCCAATTTTCATTTGTAACCTGGGCGGTACTCCAAGAGGTACCCCCTCTCCAGTTGAAGGGATCAGAGCAGGTGCACAAGCACTGTGGGATGTGTAGAAACCCTCCTCCCACTACAGAGCAAAGCCAGATCACTAATGGGGACTTAACCATTTTAATGAAAGAACAGTAGTGGGAACATAACAGGTATAAACCAGGGGGTATAGGGGACACTACAATGCCCTGAGGGGGCAGGATTCAATAAAGGATAGACACTTACAATCATAGACATATTCATCCAGTTGACAAAAGACACGGTTAATAAACAGCAGAACAAACAATGCTGGTTGGCAAAATATAAAAGACAAAAAATACAAAATGTCAAATAACAAGAAATATAGGGCCTGGGTACCTGGAGTGGGGGAGGGGGGAAAACACAATAAGCCCTTTCCACTGCAACAAGAATTTCTCCTTATCACTTCACTCACCTGAAGTCATCCTACAGGGGACTTAAACACAGATTTCCTATGTGGTAGGCAGAAATTACCACACATCCACCAGTGCTGGTACTGCTCCAAGCTGCTAGGGATCTTGAGCTTCCAGGAGCCCCTGCCTCACATCAGACTTCCTGGCCTCTTATCAGAGGAGCTGGAAGCAGAGCTGGGAACCTCTCAGGTCACTGCTCAGATCCTTGCTGGAGCTAGGGAACCTTTCCTGCTGGCCACAGCTTCTCATAGGGGATCCTGGAGACCAGTGGGAAGCCTCTCCTGCCGGCCACATGCCACGCTGCTGAGGGTCCCACTGCTGCCTGCAGGTCCCACTCCTTCAGGTTCTTCTGGGGCAACTGCTCCCGCCCACTGGCCAAGCTTTTGTCAGCTCTTTGAAACTCCTTCCTTATGGTGCCTCACTGGTCTCCCCTGAGTCAGCTGTGCTGCCCTTTTTATCCCCCTCCAGGTGACCCAAGGGGCCAATCAGAGGACATGGAGGTGAGTCTCTGGGGCCTGATTGGTGCGGAAAGGGAATCCCAAGCCCTCCAATCATCTTTTACCCTTTCAAAACCCCTGGGCTAAATCACTACCAGCTAACCCATCACACATTGTTTTTAAAAAAAAGAACACAAAATCCACCTTTGTCCATGATTAAAATGAAACACTACTATCTCTCTATATTACTGGTGTTTCATTTTAATCATGAACAAATATGATTTTTGGGTTCCTTTTTTTTAAAACTGAAAACTGGGATTTTTTAAAAAAATCAGAGAAAACCAGGATCCCTGATCATCATGCAGGAGGACTACACAGCACTACCAAAACCTGTGAAGAGCAGACTAGAAGAGCCAAGGCAGAAACCAGATTCATGCTAGCTACAGGAATCAATGACAACAAAAAGTCATTCTTCAGATATGTGAGAAGGCAGAGAAAGAATGGAGACAACATTGGACCCCTGCTAAATCAAAGGGGGCAGCTGTCATCTGATGCTCAGGAAAAGCCAATGTTCTAAATGATTATGTTGCATTGGTCTTCCACCTGCCCAAGGGAATTACCCTGTCAGACACAATGCAAAACATCCAGGGTGCAGGAAATGGGCTCACAGTTGATATAGATCAAATAAGGGAACACCTTGACAGGCCTGAATGGAATGCACACGAGAATCCTGAAGGAACTTGCAGACATCATAGCATGCCCTATGGCAAAGATATTTGAGAACTCATGGCACTCAGGGGAGGTACCAGAAGACTGGAAAAGAGCCAATGTGGCCCCAATCTTTAAGAAAGGAAGGAAGAAAGACCTAGAGAATTACAAACCAATCAGTCTGACATCTATCCCTGGAAAGATCTTGGAGAAACATATCACAGGTTTCATCAGCAGCAGGCTAATGGAAGGCAACTTTCTGAGTATCAGCAAACATGGCTTCATTGCTGGAAGGTCTCACCTGACCAACCCGGTCTCCTTCTATGACCAGGTGAAGTATTGCATGGAAAAGAGAGATGAGGTTGATGTCATATATCTGGGATCCAAGAAAGCCTTTGACTAGTCTCCCATAATTTCCTCATGGTTAAGCTGGGGAATGGCGGCCTCGACCATCTCACAGTCTGATGGCTTGGGAGCTGGCTCCGGGGTCAGAGCCAAAGAGTAATAGTTGACAGGAGCAAATCAACATGATGCAAGGTGACCAGTGGTGTCCCTCAGGGCTCAGTATTCAGGCCAGTACTCCTTAACATCTTCCTTAATTATCTGGATTTGAGCATCAGATGCAGACTGGTGAAATTTGTGGATGACACTAAACTATGGGAGAAGGTGGTCACACTGAAGGACAGATTGGAGATAAGGCTGGCCTGGACAGGCTTGCAAGGTGGGCAGACCAAAACCTGATGGCATTCAACATAGAGAAGAGCAGAGTGCTCTACCTTGGGAGGAAAAACCAGCATCATACTTATAGTGCTAGGCAGTGCTACACTCAATAGCACCACAACCACTTGGGGGTCTTAACTGACCACAAGATGAAAATGAGCCACTAATGCAATGCCATAGCTGGCAGCAAACGAAACTCTGGCATGTATCTCATGCAAAGCCAGAGATGTCATTCTCCAACTTTACTCAGTCTTAATGAGGCCAGAGCTGAAGTACTGTATCCAGCTTTGGACCCCTCACTTCAGGAGGGATGTGGATAAGCTTGAGTCCAAAGGAGAGCCACCCACATAATCAAAGTCCAAGAGAGCAAGCCTTACGAGGAGAGGCTAAGGGACATGGGCCTCTTCAGCATGGAGAAGAGAAAGGTCGAGGGGACTTGGTGGCAGCCTATATATAAGGGATGTGCACCAAGATCTGGGAGAACAGTTGTTCACCAGGACTCCCCAAGGGATAACAAGGTCTAATGACCACAAACTTCTGTTAGGGTGATTTAGACTGGACATAAAGAAAAAACTTCTTTACAGTCTGAGTGTCCTGGATCTGGAACAATCTCCTCCCAGAGGTGGCCCAAGTACCTACTCTGGATTCATTCAAAATGTTATCTTGCTGGAATCATTTGACCCCAGCATACATCCTGCCTTTGGCAGGGGGGCTAGATTTGATGATTTCATGAGGTTCCTTCCAGTCCCTAATGTCTATGAAATCTATGCAATCTACTAAATCTATGTGATATACCTTGGCTTTAGGAAGGTTTTTTTATAGGTTTCCCACAATGTTCTTACAAGCAAGCTAAGGAAGTATGAATTGGATGAATGGACTGTTAAGTAGAGCAAAAACTACCTGAATCATTAGCAGAGGTCCTGGTCTTCTGTGTTTAAAAAATCCCCAATTTTTGGATTAAAAAAGTAACCCCAAATCCACATTTTTCCATAATTAAAATGAAACACCTCCCCCTGGTTTGGGCCTGACCCCACCCCATCCCAACGCCCTCCCTCCGGTTTGGGTCTGACCCAACTCCAACCTCTCTCCCTGCATTTGGATCCAACCCCACTCCCTTCTCCAGTTTGTGTCCAACACTGCCCCACCACCCTCCCCTGTTGTTTGCATATGACCCTGCCTCCCCTGTTTGGGTGTGACCCTGCCCTACTCCCCTCCCCCTCAGCTCAGGTCCAACCCTGCCTTCCCACCCCCCCGGTTTGGGTCTGACCCCAGTCCCCCGCTTCCTGGTTTGGGTACAAACCCACTCCTCCCCTCCCATGAAGTTCGGGTTCACCTCCACCCCCCTCCCCCAGTTCATGTCCAACCCTGCTTCCCCCTCCCACCAAGTTTGGTTCTGACCTCACCCACCCCTCTTGATTTGACCCCACCCTCTTGAGTCTGACCCCACTCCACACTCCATCCTCTCATTCAGGACTGACCCCTCCCCACCCCCTGGTCCAGGTCCAACTGCACTTCCCCCTCCCTGCTTCAGGTTTGACCCTGCCCCACCCACCTGCCTCCAGTTCAGGTCCAACCCCACCCCCACTTCCCAGTTCATGTCTGACCCCATCCCCCCTTTGGGTCTGACCCATCCCCATTCAGGTCCAAACCCCGCCCCCCCTCGTCCACCTCCCTTTGGGTCCAGAGGACTATGACAGATGAGCTCCTTCTTTTCCTCAGCTGACCCTGCCACTTTTAAAGAGCTCTACCAGGGTGCTTGTCCCGATTTGCACCCCCCTCAGGGATAGCCCTACCAATTATATTCCTACTTCCTTAGGGCCTCATGTAAAATTTTTGATGTCAATGGCAACCTCCCCAATGACTTCACTGCATATTGGATTAGGTCTTTGTAAAGCAGGAGACTTCTGTGTTCAGTTCTAACCTTAACATTTTTTCCTTCACTACATTTTTGCCGTAGGACTTTCTTTATGAAAGTGAAACCTGGAGTCAAGGAATGGTGATAGGAGAACTGCCTGATCTAAAATTAAATTAGTTAGAACTCTGTCCTTTGAACTCAGTGGTTTTGGATGAGAGTGTTCACCAGTTAAAAGGTAGCTCCATAATTCAAGTTGCATTTTTATATGATTAAAGGGAAGACTGCGGATCAAATGCTGTTGTGTTTGTATTCTAGGAATCACTTCTTCACTAATTCTACTCTAATTCTGCTTGAATATTATCTTAATGTTTCACGTTCCAGTTCTTAGGTTCTGACCATGCATACTGGCTTCTAAATCATAGGCTTCTAACTCTTCTATGTGCCCTGAAAGTGGGAAACAGTCACTGAGTAGATTTGTTTACAGCAGCAGTAAGAAGTGTTCTACATTCTTGCTCTGATGAAACACAGTTACTCATTAAGCCTATTGATGCACATGCCTATAATGTGCCCCTGATGCCCTGGGGGAGGGCCATTCGCAAGCATTCCATGCTCCTTGACTATCACTTACATTCACACCTGGCAACATAGTGATGAAACTATTCCAGTAGTGACCCACCAAGCCACTCTCAAGCTAAACACAGATATTTTGGGTATGTCCTGAGAAGCGCATGTTAAATGGAACTGTGTGCCATGCTGCAAATTTTTAGTGCAGTGCCAAAATGTTATCAGGATGTCCCAATATTAAAATAAAGACCAGTGTAAAAAACAGCACAGCAGACATAAAGTAGCATGCACCTTCAGAAACAAAGCCTGACTGTCTAAAGCCATGCTCTGGCTGCTGACCAAGCTCTGTGCAGCCAAATAAGTGCTGCTGCTGCCCCAGGAGGCTCCCAGGACTCCAGGTAAGGCTGCAGGGGACAGCACAGGTGCTAGCTCCAACCTCCCCTACTCCATCCAGGACAATTTGTCATGCACTGGTGACTGCGTGCAGGGGCATGCCTTGGAACACAAAGCAGAAACACAAATATGTGCCTCTGCTCTTTGTGTCATGGAAAATGCATGCCCTTGCATGTGGGGACATGCTTTTTGAGAGCAACTGTGGAGGGCACCTTCAAAATATCTTTTCTGCTGCATTTCTAGGTTTGGTTATGCAAGTGGGAGCAGGTGACTGGGCCTGCCCAAAAGCACTCCCTTCTTGGGACCATGATGTAGAAATGCCCCTGGACCCTAAAAAATTAGCCTAACATTTGTTTGGACTAGTATTTGAAATGAAAGTTCTAGACACCATCTTCAAAACTAGTTCAATTTTTGCTTTCAAAAGTCCTGGGGGATACAGTAGAATTCTTTTTTGTTAGTTCAGGTTGTGCTTAGCTATAATGAAATGTGTGTATATTACAGATGGAAAAGATAAAAGTCAAAAGGTATATCTCACTTCTTACTGCACTCTATTTTATCCACTCTGCAGTTTTATGGTGTAATCAACAGTATTCACACTGAGCAATGTGAACATTCAGAAGACAGAAGGCCAGGGTTATGGAAGAAAAGCTAAAAAGAAATAGACTAATAAAATGGAACAAAGTGGAATGTTTTATTCAAGTTGCTTCTCTGTTTCTCTCTCTCTCTCTCTCTCTCTTGTTTTATTGTTTTGGTTTTCACCATTTTCCTTGTTTTGCATGCAAGTTTCAGATGAAACTGACTGAGTTTCTAGAATACATTTTTACATTTTGGAAAGTTCAACTCAAATGTTATAGAGCCACCTGAAGTCAAAATTTCCCAATTATCTGTCCCTGATGGAACCATCTGAATTTTTATTGTAGAATCTGTGTGTGCCAGTCTTACCCAACTGAGCTCCAATGTTAATAAATCTTACTTCTGATTGGTGGAGCACCACCCCTTTCCTGAAGGGAGGCGTAGTGGAGCTCCCTGACCTAATTGCAGCCTGCAGCATGGCAGGTCCACTGGGCTCAGGGGAAGAGCCCCTGAAGTGTATAAAAGGAGAGTGTGCTCGGCATGCAGGGCAGATGTGGCAAGGGACTCAAGTCGAGTGGAGCCAAGAGAAGCTGGGGAGAGCTGCCCCAGCAGGCAATAGCCCTAGACTCCTGAATACACTGCTGGTGGAGCCACCGCTGGATCCCAGCCCTTTGATCAGGGAGAGCCTTCTGGGGCCTCCACATGGTGCACAGCCCAGTGCACGTGGCCAACCCTGGGTGCTGCAGGAGGCAGCTCAGGTCCAATGATACTTGGTGCACATAGCGGTGCACAGGGCCACTAGACCCTGGGAACCACACATGGTGGCTTGGGCCTGTTACCCTCAGTGTGCAGCCAAGAACCCTGGTGTACGCAGTGGTGCAACCCCCTCCCTGGCATGAGGCCAGACACCCAGAAGGCATTAATGAGGTGTGATGGAGGACCAGTGGTCCAGGTTTTGGGACCTGCATGAGGTGGCCCGAGCCCGAACAGAAGGCAGAAGGCAAGGCCTGGGTGTTGAGACCCACACAAGGTGGCCCAAGCAACAATGGAGGAAAGATGGCAGGGCCCCAGGTGGCCCTGACAAGGCACCTGTGGCTCCAGAAACTCCTCCCAGCCTGCTCCCTGGGATCCATGAGTATCCATGGAAGGGTCCCCCTCCCAGGGGGGGGCTGAAAGGGGAATCTGGCAGGATCAGGGACCAGGCGGACCCATCTAGGGTTGAGGAGGTACTGGGAACCTCCTTCCCTTGGGGGGATACTAGGGTTGCCACCCTAGGGGAAAAGTAAATAGTCTCGGCCATGAGGATGCCTTAAGCGGGGGAAAAGACTTGCGCCTCCCATGTTGTAAATAGTTGTATTTATAGATAGATAGATATGTTCTCATTATTTTTGTAGGTTATGTCAACAATTTGAGGTTTGTGTTATTGTTCTTGTTTGAAAATATCGGTGGATACCTGTGTATATTTGCTTAGCTATATTTACCTGTGGTTATTGTATATATTTATCTATGTTTTTATAACTCTATAAATATTTATATTAGTTGTATATCAATAGATAGTTCTTTTTTAAGGATTTTGGTAAACAGTGATAAATTTGTATATAGTGGAGTGGTTTGTCCCAGCTTAGCTCTGTAGAGAAAAGAGAGATCTGCTCTTTAGTGGCAGACCCCTCTCACAGCACTTTTGCCAGACCACCCCATCCCTTCCACTTGCAGACAGGGCACACCCCTGGCTGTACCTGGGTATTTACGTATGTAAATAACCTGAATTTCCAAAATGACAGAACTAAGGGGTAGTTGCAAGTGATTTAAAAATCAGAAAATATATAATTTCTTAAACACAGTTTGAAGTGGCCAATTTGTACCAAACTTCAGGATCTAGGACTTTAAACCAAGAGAGTGACTGAATAAAGAACTATGACAAAGTTGTGGTGATACTGTTATCCACACAAGTATGATAAAAGCTTTATAGAACACAGGACAAAAAAAAATCCTCTCTCAATAGATACACAACCTTCCAGAGCCTGAACCTGATGAAGTCATCGTGCTCAGCATGCGTGCCAGAAATTAGCAGACGTCACTGAATGAAGATGCAGCCATCCCACAATTTCTCTAGAATTTTCTCCTCATTTTTCTTACTATCTTGGCATCATATATATAATTAGGGTTGGAAGGGACCTCAGGAGGTCATCCAGTCAAAACCTCTGTTGAAGGCAGGGTCATCTCCAACTAGGTCATCCCAGCTAAAGCTTTTCCTAGCTGGGTCTTAAAAACCTCCACGAATCAAAAAACCACCACCTCTCTGGGTAACCTGTTCCAGTGTTACTACCCTCCTAGTAGGAAAATTCTTCCTAATATCTAACCTAAAGTTCCCTTTTTGCAACTTGAGGCCATTGCTCTATCATCTGCCACCACTGAGAACAGTCTAGTTCCATCCTCTTTTGAACCTTGCTTCAGGTAGTTGAAGGCTGCTATTAAAGCCCCTCGCAGTCTCCTCTTCTCTAGACTAAACAAGCCTTCAGTCTTTCCTCATAAGTCATGTCTTCCAGACCTCTCACTAGTTTCATTGCCCTCCACTGAACTATCTCCAATTTGTCCATATCCTTTCTGTAGTGGGGGGCCCAAAACTGAATACAGTATTACAGATTACAGATTAATTACAGATGTGGCTTCAGTGCTGAATAGAGGGGAATAATCACTTCCCTTGACCTGCTGGCAACACACCTAGCAATGCAGCCCAGTCTTTGCAACAAGGCCACACTGTTGGCTCATATTCAGCTTATTGCCCACTGTAACCCCCAGGTCCTTTTCTGCAGAGCTGCGGCTCAGCCAGTCAGCCCCCAGCCTGTACTGGTGTGTGGGATTGTTCCCTCATATGTGCAGGACTTTGTGTTTGTCCTTGTTGAACATCAGGAGATTTCTTTTGGCCCAGTCTTCCAATTTGTCTAGGACTCTCTGAATCCTAGCCCTACCGTTCAGTATATCTACTACTCCCTCCCTCCCCCCCATCTTGGTGTCATCTGTAAACTTTCTGAGGGTGCACTCTATGCCATTTTCCAGGTCATTGATGATGACATTGAACAAAACCAGTCCCAGGTCCAACTCCTGGGGCACTCCACTTGATACCAGCTGCCAACTAGACATAGAACTATTCATTATTACCCTCTGAGCCCAAAGCTCCAGCCTGTTTTCTATCCAGCTTACCATCCAATCATCCAGCCTGTACTTCCTTAGCTTGCCTGTGAGAATGCTATGGGAGACCATATCAAAAGTCTTGCTAAAATCAAGGTATATCACATCCACTGGTCTCCTTGCATCCATAGAGCCAGTCACTTCATCATAGAAGGCAATCAGGTTGGTCAGGCATGACTTGCCCTTGGTCAATCCATGCTAGCTATTCCTAATCACCTTCTTCTTCTCCATGAAAGAGAAAAAAATAGATGCCTTGAGGATCTGCTCTATGATATTTCCAGGGACTAAAGTGAGGCTGAATGGTCTATAGTCCCCTGGATCCTCCTTTTTCCATTTCTTAAATACTGGCATTATGTTTGCCCTTTTCCAGTCATCCAGAACCTCTCCTGATCACCATGAGTTTTCAAAAATGATGGCTAATGGCTCTGCAATCTCATCAGCCAACTCTGTCAGCACCATCAAGTGCATCCTGTTCAGCCCCATAGACTTGTATATGTTCATCTTTTCTAAATAGTCCATAACCTTCACCACTGTTGACTGCTCACCTCCTCCCCAAACTGTCTTGTCTGGTGCAGTAATCCGGGAGCTGACCTTACCTGTGTTGACTGAGGTGAAGAAGGCATTGAGTACTTTGGCTTTTCTGCGTCCTTTGTCACAAAGTTGCCTCCTCCATTTAGTAAGGGACCCACCGTTTAGTAAGGGACCCTGATCCTCCTCATGCTACCAACATACTTCTAGAAACTCTTGTTGTTACCCTTCACATCCCTTGCTAGCTGCAACTCCAATTGCACTTTGGCCTTCCTGGTTTCATTCCTGCATGCCCAAGAAATATTCTTTTAATCCTCCCTATTTATTTGTCCAAGTTTCCACTTATTATAAGCTTCCTTTTTATGACTTAGTTTACTGAAGAGTTCCCGGCTAAGCCAACTACTCTCAGTAAGTCTTCTTTAAAGTATAGCCAGCTCTCCAGGACTGTTCTCTCCCTCAGACTGTTTTCCAGGCAATCCTGCTGGTGAGTTCCCTGAGCCAGTCGAAGTCTGGTTTTCTGAAGTTCAGGGTCCTTACTCTGCTGCTCTCCTTCATTGCTTTCCTCAGGATCCTGAACTCAATCATCTCATGTTTGCTGCTGTCCAAGTTGCCATCTGTTAGTGTATTCATCACCAATTCTTCCCTGTTTGTGAGCAGCAGGTCAAGATGAGCATGGCCCCTAATTGGCCACTCCAGCACTTGCACCAAGAAGTTATCCCCAACATGCTCCAAAAACTCTCTACCATGCTGAGTTATTTTAATGATTGCCTGAAGTGTTCATTCATGTCAGGGCTTGTTATTTACTTGCCAATATGGACATGACATTACATGACTGCATTACAAATAGAGAAAAACACATTCTCTTCCAAAGTTTAAGTATTACCCTATTATCTGTGAATAGAAATGAGCACTGGTACTAGATGGCCAACTGCTTACAGGCGATACTATAAATGTTATGGACAACATTTATTTTTTGGACTGGAGAAAGATAAAATGCATCAGAAATACTCTACTGACTGAATATGTCATTCATATTGTCAGCCCTTCATATTTATTCTTATAATTCATAGCCTGATTATGTGCAGGGTCAATGAATCAAATGGATAAATATTTTCTAGCGACTTTCCAAATGATGGATTTAATCGATAATGTACCCAGAGTTAATCTTTAAGTGTTGCTGTTAATAAACAAACCTTCTTGGTAACATAAGGTTAAAGAGAGAGCAATGTTTATACATTCAAGACAAGATAAATAACGAAAGATCCTACCCATTGTCCCCTAAAGACTCTACAATGAGCAGCAGAAAACAGTGTCTCATCCTTACCTTGCAATGTAAATCAGGAATAATACCTTCTAATTCAATGGCACGTTATTCAGAGCCTATGGAATGGGGACACACATAAATTCATTACAGTTATATGAATGCGATATAGTGGCATGAGTTCAGATCCTCAAGCCTGCTCATGCTCCCTTCTTTCATGTATATAATCTAATCTCGTCCATGTATTCAGCTATGACACATCTTTTAGACAGAACATGGTATTGATGGATTTTTTAATATAAAGACTATTTGAACTTGAGGCATATTTAAAATAGAAAATTAGCATTGAGTGTGACACCTACAATGGTATTTAAGTGTCTAACACTCAATTTCATTGGAAGTTATTCATGTACGGTTATGCACCTTTGAAGATCATAACCAAAGTGACTAATTGCATGCCCTACAGGATGTATAGCATTATTTTTCCATTGATGGCAATCCAGTGACCCCACAAGTGCTGCTGTCACTACAATTTTAAAAGAACAATAACATAAAATTAATCTGAATGACCCATTTTGCTGCAATATGCAACACAAAACATCCTAACTTCCAAATAGCCAATTTAGCTGAGGAAAAAAAGTAGTGCTTAGCTATGGGTTGTTTAGATGTTTTGATTTTTGAAATATTGAATTAAAGTGTCAAAATTTTGGAAAAAAGGGATAATTTTGTTTTAAATCATAACATTTTGTAGACATTCTTCAGCCAAATCTATATATAGTTGTCCTGAAATAGTCAAAGAAAATGAAATAGAACAGATGCTGGTTTTCCTCATCCATATTGTTGTGGTTTCTTCTATTTGCATAGCAAAAATAATATGAAGAAAGCACAACACAGAGCTGAGTCCCTGAGAGAGATTCTACCAAATCCACACACTGTTGTGCTGGCTGCTCTTTGGAAGTTTCTAATACATCAAACCCAGTGAACATCAATAGAAAACTTACAAGTTTAAGTGACGTTATTTTATTCATACACACTCATACACATGCCCATACACACACATATATTATGAAACTTGACTTTAGTTACTCTAGTGACCACTAGCTAAACAGGTTAGTCCCATGATAGTGGACATCTCTTACTAAAGGTGTTAAAAGTTGTAATGAAGCTCCAAGACAGAAACGGTCAGCTCAAAAGGCAGAGTGAGTACAACATATTGGCAGTGACTTTTTAAAAGGTCTTGTGGTATGAACAAACATCTTACACCTTCAGTTATATAATTGTAGTAGCTATCCAAAAAGTGCCGCTTCCTCAGGATATGTTCAGGTTACTTTAAGCTGCATGATCCTGGATTGGGCGTGGTTTGTGCACATGTTCACTAGTACTGGGAACCATGGTGAGAAACCAGAATAAGTCAGTCAGGGGAGGGGCAGGTGGGACAAGTGGGAATGGGATGAGAGAGGGGTAGTGTGTCTCAAGGGAGGGTCAATGGTACCGGGGGGGTTGGGGCATTTGGTGTGATCGGTGGAGGCTGGGAGGTCTGCAGGGGGGGTTGTGCGTCCAGGGTTGGAGAGTTTTTGGGGTGGCTAACAATAGCCCATTCAGGGTGGAGGAGTAGGAAAAGCACAGCCCCAGGGTTGTTATGAGTGGCTGGGCTTTTCCAACCCTGGAGCCATGCTTATAATGACTTTTGGTAGAGCAGGTTAACTCATTCCCAATCTAACTTAATTCATCTCAGGTTCAAATATGCCTCAAGTTCAAATAGTCTTCATATTAAAAAATCCATCAATACCACGTCCTGTCTAAAAGATGTGTCATATTACATTCATATAACTGTAATAAATTTGTGTATATCCCCATTCCATAGGCTCTCAGAAATGTGCCATTGAATTGGAAGGTATCATTCCTGATTTACATTTACATTGCAAGGTAGATTGTCAGTTGGATTGAACTGTAACATCTGCACATAGCATTAGATACATAACAGGATCCTTTGACACCTGTATAGGAACTAACTATCTCTTGCATCACTTTTATGTACAATCAAGAAGAGTTTAAGGCCCCGTGTGTCTAGTGTATTCATTCAGGAAAAGACTTAAAGAGGCATAATTATAATTACAGCAGAATCTATGGAGTGAACAAAAGAGCCTGTATCCATCCCTGAGACCTCTCTGCTGTTCTGCATCAGATCCACAGCAAAGCCCAGTAATGGAAATGACAAGAGCTGCCCAGAAGCTAACAATAAATATCAAATAGGGGACTGAATGAAGGAGCAGCTCTGCTGGGAGGACATATTATTTATGAGAGGAGGATGAGGAACAGAAGGGAGCAGAGAAACCTTGGAGATCAATTTATTTTCTTTCAATCCTCTCCACTCTTTCAAATAATGAGTTGGCTCAGGCTCCCCATCCCTAACACCTTATCTTAAATCTTATGTCCACTCCTGAGTAGCTTCTCTCCCAGACCTGTTTGCAATCTCAGTATGGAGATAAGCAGCATAGTGAGCCCAAACGTGTTCCTCATTGCACCCCTGGAGTCACTGAACCACTAAATCTGCTGTTTAAATTGACACAGTAATGCCAGAATATAGAGTACCTGAATAGGCCACAAGGCAGAGGTGAGTTGAATATGACCCATTTCCTTCACGTTTCTCTACCAGCTACAGCAAAAAGACTTATCTCCTCTAGCAGACAGCTAGTAGCTCCCTGGAAAAGTGCAGGGACTCAGAGCATTATACTGCAACAGGAAAAATAATAGTTCTAAGTACGTAAACCACTGAGTATGGTGCAGAAAGCTGGCGGCAGAACTAGCTGTAACGTAAGAATACAGAGGTGGCCAGTATTACATGGAGTTGCTCTAATAGTGTGTGAAAGTAATTGGTATTAACAAAGGGAGATTGGGAGAAGAGTGAAACTGTATTAACTGTGGGGAAGAAGAGGAACAGACATTAATAACTGAGGGTGCAGATGGCATGAACTGTGCATGTGCATGCATAGCACCATCATGAATTGCAGTATGTGGGACTTCCACATTTAAGGACATTTAAGAATTTAAGAACAGCATGAACAGGGATAACTTGGAGAATGTCCCCTTCCCATTTCAGCCTCCAGGTAACCAAACTGTGGAACAAGTGTAGCTTGTTGCATGGCAAAATATGACCAGCATTTACCATTGTTAATGGTAAAACCCATTCTAATAGCATTGTCTGCCTATGTGAATTAGATAAACCACCTTTGTAATCTGTGACAAGATTAATAAAAGGGTTATTTTATTTACATAGTAAAAACCCACCCTTAAATAAAAGTTTTCTACTTAAAGT
Source organism: Crocodylus porosus (assembly GCF_001723895.1). NCBI lineage: Eukaryota > Metazoa > Chordata > Crocodylia > Crocodylidae > Crocodylus > Crocodylus porosus. Next base: position 130,708,896 of record NW_017728906.1, on the reverse strand, counting down.
CACAACAGTCTGCCATGATGAGACAAGCACTGAAATTTATTCATTCAATATTGGGATCCTGAACATTTCTGTGGTTTGTATCACACACTGGAAAGTTTAAAGGTTAAGCATACATTGTTGTAAACCACTAGCACTAAGTACATGCTCTGCTCTGTGCCAATCCATTGAGGATGTGACCCTGAGATTGCCTCCAAGCTGCAGGTTCTGGCTCTTTATCTTAAAGTGTACAGTCTCAGGCTTTTTACCACTGGAGGTTCCCTGTTCGGTCCTGAAGTGGGTCCCACTTAAAGATCAGCTGTCATTTTGGTCAACATATCAAGGATTATTGCACAAGTCAATTGTCTTGACAATTTCAGAACAAAATGAACAGTTGTCTTTAGAAAATTATTTGTTTATTGCAAAACCTATTTGCAAATCACAGGACAAAAATTTACCCGGGCTTAAATGGTTTTCCCTTTCATAATTTTGAGAAAAAATCAGGGAAGCAGAATATTCCACACATTACCAGTGCCTTCATTGCTTCTGAATGTCTTTCTGCTCACCAGAAAATGTGCAAGCAAGCAACATAACCATTCTTGAATAAAGCATATGTAAATAATAATTACAGTTCCCAGTTGAATACTGACTACAGCTGCCACTCACTAATGCCTCTGAAGTCTATCAATATATAGTGCCTAAATTTTCCTTCATCTCTCTTGTTAAACAAAAAGACTGAAACATACTTTTAACCAATTTGCCATTTGAATTGTCACAAATTGAAAGTTAAAGATGTAACCAAGCCTACTCGCCTACCTACTTGAAGGCCCTTTTTAATTTTTGGTCTGCTAAGGTATTTGAGCATGTTAGTTGCTCATATAGCATGCTTAACTTAACACCTTTATTTAATTATAGTAAAAATACCAATGATGATGGAGTCTTATGCTTATGATGAAAAGGTAGCTGACCCAGAGATGCTGGAACCAGTATTCCTGATGAGTGGAAGATAGCAACGGCTTGGTTTCTATAATTTTGTTATTCAGAAAATATCTGTTGGCTACTTATAAGGATTAAAATTGTAGTTTAACACGATTCTTAACTTTAAGTATGAGTAACTTTTTTGACTAAGTGCTTAAAATTAGGCACAAGCTTAAGTATTTACCTGGATAGGAAGTTGCTGAATAAGGTTTTTCCCACTTTCTTACATTGATCATAATTGGAATCCTAAAGATAATGCTGATTATCTTTCTTAGGAAAATACTTCCACCTGAAACTGAGGGAAAGCTAAATTCAGGCTTTGCTTTCAGGCTCTGCTCTTTGAGGCTCATTCTATTCTTGATAATAGAGAAAAACTCATTTATCCTGGAAATGAGATAATAGGTCTTTTTGTGCTTCAGGGTGTATTAGAACCACCCCTCTTTTAAGTTGGGGAGAAAGGCAGTATTATTCTACTGACAGACCTGGCCAGTTTTTATTTACAACTTTGTCACTACTGCATTTTTATCTTGCAATGTTATGTTACTTTTTCAAATTGGGTTAGTTAGATAATAACATTGGATTTGTTGGATAGTGTTTGTGGCAAAAGACCAACTGTGTGACTACAAAATCCCTTCCATCCTGCTGTCAAAGCCACGATAAAGGCTACATTGTAGCACTCCTTGTCAACATAAGGAGAAGGAGCTTTGGAGGACAGCGCTTTATTTATCCCAGGCCTGGTACACTGGTATATCTGATGGGTGTTAAAGCCATGGCTCATCCAGCTTCAACTATTAAGTTGCAATAAACCATTATGCACTAAGACTATATCTTACGTTCATAGCAAATCTCTCTGTCACTCACCAAAACAACACCAAATATAGTAGTGAATCTGTTGCCAAACATGTATCAGATTTCAGAATGAATTTAATACCAGGCTTTTAAAAGTTGAAAGATGCAGCCACTCTGCATTCAGGTCAGTTTAAATGTTAGTGTGACCGGTGCATCAAAACTAACCCTAAATTTAAGACTGGGAATAATTAAGCAGTGTCAAGAACTTAAATAGAGACTAAGCACTGGAAGCAGAATAAAATAACTATTCAGAGAGAGTTTCTTACAGGACTAACTATGCAAATAAATAATAAAACAAAAAATGTAATTACAGGGCGAAACATGTAAGGATAAGTTTGCACATTTCCAAAATAGATGCAGGCAACATTGGCATGATTCCAAAACCCAGAAAATATTTATTATTTAGTTTTGTCTTCCCCTTTTATAATTAATTCACAATTAGACAAGTTGTAATTATAATTCAGATACTGGCAAACTGCATTCGATGGTGTTAACCATTGATAGATTTGTAAACAAAAGCAGCTGGACTGGAATTTCTTCAAGGAAATATTTACATGCCAACAGTTTATCAAACTGAAAGTCTGCAGATAAATCTACACATGGGTATTATGTTAATGATGAAAGCAACGATGATTCATATTCTTAGTTTTAGCGGCTTTGTACTGCCACAGCTGTAAGAGAATAAAACCTGGAAGGAAAAAGGATAAGGAGTCAAGGTTTTCTTTCTCCAGTATTCTTTCAAAGTTAGCTCCTTTGTTACATTACATTGGAAATAATTATTAACAATAGGGCCACTATCCAAGTGTCTTTTACCTCTATGGGGCAGATTCTTGAAGATAACAAGGCAACAAAAGATACAGTTAATTTTTTTTTTAAATCTATGTGGCTAACACTGATTGAAATAGTAATAGTAGAAATATGTGTCTAGGTGTTTAGGTGCTTATAAAAATCAAACTTGGCATTTTTTGAAAACTAAATATTTTTTTAAAATCTGCTCCTAGATTGCCATTTCATGTCCAGAAGATAACAGTAGCAGGCCATGGCTTCACATGTGCTTTACTGTGGAGTAGACTAATTGGCTGTGGAGTAAAGCATCATTGTTTACACATGCAATGGTATTAGGCTGCAGTAAACTAATTAATGTTGCAGTTAAGATATTACTGTCAGGGCAAGAGATTTGGCCACTGAACCACAACAGCAGGGTAACAACAATGATAATAGTAATAATAAACCGAAGGATAAATGGGGATGTAGACTGGTGTAAATAATGGATGTAGACTGTTCTATAGGTGCCTACACTAATGAATTAGAATTCCTAAGTATAAAGCTTCTTGTTCCAGAGGACTTAAATGTGATCAGGTTAGGTGCTTAAGATTCATAGATTCATGAAGTCATAGAATGTAAGGGGCTGGAAGGGACGTTGCAAGATTATCTGGTGCAGCCTCCTGCACAACTGGGGTCAGGTGACTGTCCAGTCTCCTCTTGAAGATGTCCAGGGTAGGTGATTGCACCACCTCTACAGGGAGTTTATTCTACAGTCTGGACACCCTGACTGTGAAAATTTTTTTCCTAGTGTTAAGCCTGAAATGGTGTTCCAGGAGTTTCTCGCCATTACTCTTGGTTTTTCCCAAGGTTGCCCTGGTGAACAGTTGTTCACCGAGCACCTGACATATTCTCGTGATGTAGCGGTAAGCTGTTACCAAGCCCTCTCTCAGCCTTCTCTTTTTTAGGCTGAAGAGGCCCAAGTTCCTTAGCCTTTCCTCATATGGCTTGCCTTGCAAGTCTGTGGTCATATGGGTGGCTCTTCTCTGGACTCTTCCACATCACTCAAGTCCTTGCAAAACAGTTGATGAAAAAAGGTGGAGGTTCCTTCTCTTTCTTGCTGCTTTTTTGTGACCCAAATTTAAGGGTCACATGATGGAGTATGACAAAATAGAAGCATTCATGGATTTTTAAGGACTTAAACAAGATAAAACACAATTTCACATAGGCATCTAAATCCACTTAGATACCGAGTAGGAGGAATAAAATCTGGTCCCAAGGCACAATATACAGAGAAAGGGTAGAAGGAGAGACAAATTCTATTTCATCTAGTGGAAGACTAAAGTTCAGCTTGAAACTAACACCAGGCAACCCAACTAAAGGAACAATTCTATTCCCCTCTTGGGCTACATAAATGCTCTCATTACAGGAATAGGGTGATACCTGCATGTCTCTGGGCAACATCTACTTCTACCTGACATGCTGAAAAGCTGGCTCTGTGCCTCATGCACCTCCCTGTGCCTCATGACCCCCATAGTAACCTCATAGCAATGGTTACCTCAGAGAGGCACTTGCCTCAGTAAGTGTGTCTGTGCCAAATAAGGTAATGACATGAGGGCCAAAAGGCCAAACATGATTGGCTAAACCATGTCACTCCCTGTATAAAGGCCTCCTCCCATCGAGGCTCTGGGAGAAGCTTTGAGAACTGACATGGACAACTGACTAACTCTTAAGTTGTATGCACTGGCCTGATCAACTGTTGCTCTTTCCGCTCACCACTGTCTCCCACCACCGCTCCCCCTTGGCGTAAAATCCCACCCTGCTATCGACTGTTTCAGCTTGCAAGCCGTTGTAACCATTACACTGTGTTGTCAAGTTCAAATACAACCTGTGTCTCCATCAATCAAGCAATCTAAGTCAATAAATTCATTCTCTGTTCTCGTTCTGGACTCGAGGGGAACGCCTCCAGACCTCAGGTTGGGGAGGACTGGGTTGGAGAGCTTCTGGAGGGGCTGGACATGTTCAAGTCAGCAGGTCCAGATGCTCTCCACCCCAGCGTGTTGAGGGAGCTAGCTGGGGTTATTGCAGAGTCCTTGGCACAGCTTTACGAGTGCTCGTGGTGCTCGGGCCAAGTGCCAGATGACTGGAAGATAGCTAATGTGGTCCCCATCTTCAAAAAAGGGAAGAGAGAGGACCCAGGCAATTATGGGTCTGTCAGTCTTACCTCTATCCTTGGGAAACTCTTTGAGAAGATCCTCAAGGAGCACATCTGTGATGAGCCGGCTTCAGGCATGATGCTCAAGGGCAACCAGCACGGTTTCATTAGGGGCAGGTCGTATCAGACCAACCTGATTGCCTTTTATGATCAGGTCACACAACCAATGGAAGCAGGTGTTGCTGTGGACGTAGTCTTTCTAGACTTCAGCAAGGCCTTTGACACTGTCTCCCATCTCATCCTTATTAAAAAACTAGGCGACTGTGGCATTGATGCCTACACAGTCAGATGGATTGCGGATTGGCTCAAGAGTTGTACTCAGAGGGGGGTGGTGGATGGGTCATATTCGACTTGGGGAGAACTGGGCAGCGGAGTCCCCCAGGGCTCGGTCCTGGGGCCTGCGCTGTTCAATTTCTTCATCAGCGATTTGGATGATGGGGTGAAAAGCAACCTGTTTAAATTCGCTGACGATGCCAAAATTTGGGGTGAGGTTAGCATGCTAGTAGGGAGGGAAAGACTGCAACAAGACCTGGATAGGTTACAGGAGTGGGCTGACA
>NW_017728906.1:130688483-130702919 GCF_001723895.1 Crocodylus porosus | reverse complement strand
CTAGGGAAGTGGTGCTGGCTCCTGCCCTGGGGATCTTTAAGAAGAGGCTTGATGACTACCTGGCTGGACTCATTTGAGTCCAGTCTTTTCTCCTGCCCAGGCAGGGGGTCGGACTTGAAGATCTACAAGGTCCCTTCTGACCCTACTTCTATAATTCTATGATTCAAACCATTACGCGTGCATGCTTCCTTCACCTCATACGTCCAGATCCAAACGAACCTGAGATAGCTCAGCTCCTCAAAGACTCAACACTACCATGGGTGATACCTGCATATCTACTTCTATCATGGGGTCACTTATGTGCTCAGAGGGGATAATAGAATTTCTCTTACACAACAGATGGATAATTAGGCATCTGTAAGGGATGCTTCAGAAAGCCTGGAAGTAGTGAAAGGAAACATTAAAAGTATCCCTGCCCTTTGGGGAGGTTAGATGTGTAATACATACTAAAAATTACTTATCTCCATTAACAACACTTAGTCTCATTTCTAAGGAGAGGCACATGGTGGCGGTGCCTACCTTTTGCCAAATAGCACAGTATGCATATTCCTAATAATGGCAGACCTGACTTCTAAGCTTTCTTTAGTCTCACCACTGGGACATAGAATAGTCTAGGGGCATGTGTAGACAACATGTAGAGTTCCTGAAAATTTTAACTTTTAATTTTTTTTTTGGTGCAGTGCATTTTTGTTTGGATGACACAGCATTTGTGTTCACACAAATGGCGTTTTCGAGAGAGTTAAGCCTTGTGTGTCATTCCCCGTATACTTCAGTAAGGGGAGTCAAATACCAATTTACCCTCTATAATGTCTTTCCTAATGTATTACAGCAGGAAGCACATGTAAACCACCTGGGCTACCCAGTCCCCGGCCCCAGACTGTCACTGGGCAGTCCTGATCATAAGGGTGGCTCTTCTCTGGACTCTTCCACATCACTCAAGTCCCTGCAAAACAGTTAATGAAAAAAGATGGAGGTTTCTTCTCTTTCTTGCTGCATTTTTGTGATCCAAATTTAAGGGTCACGTGATGGAGTATAACGAAGTAGAAGCATTCATGGATTTTTCAGGACTTAAACAGGATAATCGAGCAAGCAATAGACATCCACCACATGTATAGGTGCCCTTAATGCCTGTCTGCCTGTTAAAAGGCAGTCAGGACTCATAGTAGATATAATATCTTTTATTAGACCAACAGGATTTGTGCAAAAAAACTCTTTAATTTTTGGGCACAAATACCCTTCATCAGGCATTGTAGAAAAGATTGTAAAAGTTGTCTTGGGTAAAAATGAAAGTTCATATTTCATAGGATTTCACAGAGGAGTAAATAGATGGAAATCTCCTCTGGGCAGTGAGTTCACAGCTGGTATGGAGCCTCTTACCTCCTGTGAGGATCTGTGTGATGATAATGCAAATTACCTCGAAACAAAGGCAGAAGCAGGGTTTCAGGTGGTCACAGTTGCTTTCTGCTTGGGAAAATATGAAGATTTCATTTGAAAAATTTGGTATCTTCTATGCATCAGGTATCCAGGTTGTAGCCATATTGGTCTAGAGGAAAAGGCAATCAGGACTCATAGTAGACATTATATATTCTATTAGACCAACAAGATTTTTGCAAAAGAATTTTTCTATCTGCCTGTTATGTTTTTCCTAAGTGTGTGTATTCTAATATATTCACCTGTGTGTTTCCAATCTCCTAAAATTGGCCTGTGACCCTAACCCCCCACCCATGCTCCCCTCAGTACCCTACACACAAATTTCGAGCATTCCTCATTGGCTGCTGGGTGGTTTCCAGGGTGTGCTACAGTACACCTGGCTGGGAGACACTGGAACTTAACCCTCCCCTTTCCCAAAGGAGTCATGCTCCCTATTGCTTGCTTTAGCACTTTGTACATATTTACTTTAGAAGAGCACTAGTTAAAAACAGAAATAATCTGGGAATGGGGACTGGCACCCAGAATTCCACCTCTTACCAATACTTTTGGGTGATGAAGACAGGCTCTTGTCTTCCTCTCCTTCTGACCCTATGGTTGTTGCAATGCTATAAGCTCAGCTTCAGGAAAAAAGTGTGGAAGACTAAACCTATCCCAGAGCTCGCTGGTTCATACACTGTACTGGATGAAAGATTAAATCCACTCCAAATAAGGAGGATTTATAACTCAGGTCTTTTACTCCTGGGGGAATACTCTAATTACTATCAGGTTATGAGACAAATGGTTGGTTGATGAGTTGATGTGAGTTCCCTATTGGTTCTATATATTTATAGGCAGAGGCCTGTCTGCAGATTTAGGCAGAGTTACATTCTTCCCAGCAACTAATTTGAACAATTACCCAAAATCCACATTTTTCCATGATTGAACTTTCAAAGCCACCCCATTTGCTCCAATATCTGGGCTAGGCTTTGAATTTGGGTTTTAAGTAGGAACCTAGTTAGAGGCCTGCTGCCCAAGCCCCAAAGTGTTATTTAAACAGTTTAGGTGGGAGTTAGGTGCTGTGATATGCTCAAGTCCATTACCTGAATTGCTTCTGAGCAAATGCAAAAACTCTGCAGTAGATGCTCAGGGAACTTTGAATTCCAAAATCCCAGATTTTCAGAGTTAAAAAAAATAACCCCAACTCCACATTTTTCCATTATTAAAATGAAACACCACTAATAAGTGTGTGTGTGTTGGGTTATTGTTTTATCTATGAAAATTTGGGATTTTTTTATCAGAGAAAACCAGGGTTGCTGCTGATGTATATTGCTGCCTAATGAGTTCTGTTAAATGCATAATTAATTTAAATCACTCTTTGGGGCTCAAGCTAGGCCTAGGGCACCTGCACTCTACCTACTTAAGGCCCAAATTCTTATCCTGGTCCAGATATTGGGGGTAAATGGAGCAGGGATGAGTGTTCTTTCCTTCTCATTTTTGACAGAGAAATGCACAGATGACTGTGGCAAGGAATGAATGGCTTAGATAAGTAAGTTGTGTATTTGTTGGAGTGGGATTGACAAGTAGAGGTGTGGTATAGGTGACCAGGAGGCTGAGCTGGATGGATAATACTTGTCTGGGACTTCTAGCATCATGGTGTCTGCTAGGGTGGATTGACAGACAAAACTATACAGTCCTGCTCTACAGCATTTTCCTCACAACTAGAAAAACGTACACTTGAAGGACATTCCTTGACATCACCTACCCATTGTTCTTGCCTGAGTCTTTTGATCATTTGTTGACTGTGCTGCCCTGAAACTGGGATCAAACTGGGTTGTTTTTTTAAGACTATATTGGCTAAAAAGACAACATGTTTGGTAAACTGCTGTAAATTGAAAAGTGGGAGATGAGTTTAAAAACAGAGGAGAAAACTGCAGCAGGAAGTGGTTCTGAGGAAAAGTTTGAATATAGCACAGAAAATCTGGCAGCCAGCTCTATTAAGCATCACATGGGCCAGCAATTCTGTACACAAATGGAAGAAGAAGGAGAAGAATATTTTCCCCACTACACAGAACATGAAAAAATAAAAACAGGAAACCTTTATATAGCAGGACAAATGCAAACCACAGTTTTCCAAAGATGCCCCCTGGTACTAGTGTTCGTCTTTGCCAGAGGCTCATTTGCTATGGCCAAATGCTTGCTGATTCAAATAAAAGCAACTCACCAACAATTTATGCAATGATTTAAATTGAACTTGGCCAGCTTGGATTAGAAAGGAAATTACTTAAATTGATATAGGAATAAACTTTGTTCAAAATATAGTTTGCTGTATCTGGCTCAAATTCAATGTAGAGATTGATACAATGCTATTTTGTTTAAAAACCACCATTTAAAACTCCTGTACATTTGAGTGAAACATGAAATTATAGACTTTATTTATTTAATAGTTAAGCATTTGCCTTCTTTCAAATGAAAGGTGGTTCATTGTGTAACTCCTCTGCCCATTGCTAAAAACAGTGAAAAGAATTGGCTTCACCAGAAGATAAATCTGTGATCTTTTTTGAAACTAAACACTTGACATAGCTACAGCTTTACCTATGCTTACAGGCTCAAATCCAACTCATCCTTAGACAGGAAATTAACATTTACATGACTAACTTTGGCTGCCTATGTTGCATTTCAGACTAGATAAAAAGATTTTAGTTCCTAGTTTTTCCCGCTGCTCCTCCACTGCCAATTTCCAAGTGTTGCAGGCCAAATGACATGGTCCTATGTGCATGGCCTGATCTAGTGCACAGGGCGAGGACCTTAGAGCCTATCTGGTATGCAGGGCAAGGGCTGCAAATTAAGTCTGGTGTGCAGGACTGGACTGATGTGGTGCATGCATCATGCACTGGGCCACAGCCAGTTGGGCCTGCGAACCGGATCTGATGTATGAACTAACACTCACTGGTCATGTGGCCTATGATGCCAAAGTGTTGGATACCAGTGCTCTAGGCAATGTCCTACTCATGGTTGGGACACTTTTCTGGGTAGTAAAACATCTTGATTCAAGTCTCTTCTGGGACAGGGGAGAGGGAAATGCCTAAATCACAAATTTCCTGGAAAAGTAACTTGACAGCTAACCTATTCACTCAAAAGTGGAACAATCTTCCTTCTTTCTCCTCCCAGTACGTATAGATTATTATCCACACTTTACAACAACAATTTGAACAATTTATCTGTAAATAAGGGAGTTGGATTTGGGCATGAGATCTAATAAGATAAGAATAAAAGTTATATTCAACTTTGTGCTCCTTCTCTCAGAAAGTACATGGGAAGACAACCATCTTTCATTAGTGTCGGGGAAAAACTGAACCGAATGGATCGGGCCCCAAGGTCATGGTGGGCCAGGGTGGCGATCGGATACGGACAGGTGGGATTAGCAGCTGCGGAGTCTGAGAGGCACCCAAGCGTATGGTTTTAACTAAAGATGATTTATTTACTCACGCATTGAAGCGGAGGCACAAGGTTGCTTTCTTCAGTTACAGTTGCCGAAACACAAACGATTAACAACAGAGGGGTCTGTTGGCCCACGAGGTTCAGTCCGAAGACCTAGTCCCAGGGCTGGTCAACAGCTCATTAATGGGGAATACAAACGACGAAACGTAAACTGTAACACTGTACACGGTAAGTCGCGTGACGCCAGTCCCGCAGGACAACGATGAGAAGCGGTGATGTTGGAAGCCGAAGTCAAAACCAGGTAAGTCGAGCCGAGGTTGCAAACAAGGTCCGAAAGGGTGATCCAAAATCGTAGCCGAAAGTCAGTGTGAAGGTGAGTTGGAAGCCAGGTAAGTTGAGCCGAAGCCGTAGTAGAACAAAATGCCAAGCGAAGGAGGCAAAGGAGGAGATCTATAGGCCCTAAAGCCTGACTGAGAGACAGACCCTGCAGCAGCAGCCTCTGTCCTCAGTTAACGCGATCTCCCCCTTAGGGAGGGGTTCACTGAGCTTTTATATGAATTTAGTGGCCAATCAGGGCGCTCTCCGCAGAGAAATTTCTAGTCAGATTACCTCATGTCAGGTTCTGACTGAGCATGCTCTCAGTCAGAAGCTGACACAGTCTGAGCATGTGTCTGTGGGGAAAGTAGGTCAACAATGATTGACAGGCCCGCAGGTCACCCAGGGGGCAAGGGCTGGGAGAGCCTTGGAACTTCCCACTCACAGGGTCAAATGCGCATGTCAGTTTAACCTCTTCTGTGTTGTCAGCATACACTTAAGATTTTTCCATGACAATTAGCAAGAAGGCAAATGCTGAACTATTAAATAAATAAAGTACGATGAATAAAATGTAGGCAAAGTATGCAAACTGCTGAGTCTGGACATTACATCCTCCTAGAAGTCCTGATCAGAACCAAAACCCATCTAACCTAACCCTACTCTTCAAATCTAATTCAACCCATCCCCTTCAAACCAAACCAACAAACCAAACTCAGCAGGTTTTACTTTGACCTATGTGGGGAGGCATCACATTTTTTCCTTAACCATACTCAAATGAACCAGATCCAGTCCCTTAAAATAGTTCATCTGCAGGAATCATTACATATTTAACATTTTGAGAAAGATTATCAACTAGGAAAATCAGCCTGACTCTATTCAATCTATGCTGATATACATAAATCAAGGATAAACTTTCCTCCACCCCACCCCTGCTACAATAAAGTAATGTTATTCTTCGTTAGTACTTAAACTAAGTATGGATTCATATACTATACTTTCAAGTTTGAAATTAATGGAAGTATTTTTTTTCTAAAATTTGCCATATTTACTCTTTTGCCTTCTCAATGCCCATCTACAGTGTGGAACAGCAAAATGATCTATCAGCAGCAGAAGACTTTCCCCACATTGGACCACCAATGCATTATCTGGAGAGTTTAACCCTCCCTAGTCTTTACAAGTAAATTCAAATGCCCACTTTCTGGTCATGAGTCATCAAGCAAAAATCCCATCTGCAATAGACCAGACATGAGTGTTGAATGGACAATACATGAAAACTCAAGCATTTCCTATGTAATGAATTGGAACAGAAAGAAAAAGTGTAGTTGCCTGAGACAGCACTTCAAGGATCTCCTAAAGGTGCATTTGATCAAGTGCCACCTATTGGCTAAGTACACTTTTGGCTAAGTTCGCTATAACTGGGCATCAAAGAAAAGCCAACGTGAGGGAAGGAATAGGGTTTTTTTGAACAGTAATAGCATCCCCTATACAGGAGAAGCACAAGGGAAAGGAGGTAGCAGTAGTAGCAGCAGACCACCTCATATTGAGGGTTGCCATGAATTATGTGTCAAGAGGTGGTTATCATGTATAGGCCTGCACCATCACCTACACACAGGCTGCACTTGACTCAACCACCCCCACTGAAGCACTGTCATCTTTGATTATGAGGGACACACAAAACAATGATTCTTGTTCTCTCTCTTCATAGGGGATTTTTTGTCATCTACTAATTCTCCAATAGTAATCTTATTGCCTTACCAGATGCCATGTATGTCCTTAACAGTTTTGCAGTGTTGTAACTCTAAGGCAGCTAGGATAAGATCTTACCTGGATGAAGAAGAGTACAAATGCTGGCTTTTTTATTATTTGTATCTGCAAGTTTCTTGTAAATTGACCTCTGAACTTGCTCAGCTTTTAACAGCAAAAAGGTTTCAAGTGGAAATACCAGCATCTGTTTCCCAGAGGTGTGCTTGTTATTGATCAGCTCCCTGGGAGGTAATACTTTATCTTTGTCCTCTTCAGTTTTTAAATTGAGTTCAGATTGTTCAAGAGATCCATGTGGATTCTTATTTCTAGCTTTCAGTGTATCTCCTCATCACTGAAATGGTAGATGGCAGCTTCAGTAGGGCACAATGAACAGCAGTCTAACATTTATTAGCTGGTTCTGAATGTCTATTTTGTCCATTGGTTTGCCTACTTTATTTGTTCAAGCCAAATATGCTAATGAGGATAATTCGATTTCATTAGGCTTGAAATCTGAATATCACTTTCAACTCAGTAATCGGTCTAGGCGTACATATATAAGCATGGCTCTTCCAACATCTTAAATAACACCTCTAGTATTTTGGTTCATTTTCATACTGCTCTTCACATCTCATAGCTGGACCACAGGAAACTCCACTTCTCTAGCCTTAATTAATGGCCTCCAAAAATCCATTCAAAGTGCTGTTGCTTGGATCATATTCTTCCATGCCCTTCACCATTTAACCTCTCCTTCCTCCATGCTCTAATATGATATCACAACTTCACACATCCATACATTGTGAAGACATAAAGGATCATTGCATAATCAATTGCATATAGCCCATAAAAATACATTTTTACCCTCATACCAAGCCCAATAAATGGTGTATGTCTAAAGTCAGGAAAGCATTTGCTTGATCTGATAATAAGGGTTTTTTTGGAGTTTTTCTAATGCTTAAAAATTACACTTGCTGTTAAAAATGTGTGCCTTATTTCCTATTTTAATTTTTCTGATATTACTTTCTAAGATTGGTTCTTGCTGTATCTTTCTCTACCAAATAAGGAGGAAGATAGGGATGATGGCATCTCAGGGTTTATATACACATACTTTCTGACCGTTGACTTAACTTTTTAAAATCAACTTAACTGTCAGAGTATGCACACATATATGGAGCAGAGTCAACTTAAATACCTGTCAACTTAAATGTGGGGTAAGATAATACACTTCTGAGGTGTATTATCTTGAGTTGCATTATTTAAATTGAGTCTGTGGGGGGAGGGCTCACAAGACCACCAAAATTGCTCATTGAGTTGGTCAAAATTGGTTTAGAAAAGTCATGGAAACTTTCACTAATCTGTTTGATAAAATTAGCACCATTGAGCAATTTGATATAAGGTAAGCGTTGTGATGCTTCCCTCCAAAGAATAACATGCTTTCTTTGTGTAAGTGCTGTCTTAGTCTGTGGCTAACTAACTGAGTTTGGATAGCTAGTTCTGAGTATATCCAATACTGAATTCTGAATGTATTTAATACATATGTGCCCTTGTTCACCCTCGTGATACCCCAAGGCTAGAAATAGATGTTGTCAAATGAAGCATATCAGCTGTGCTGGGATGCATCCTGGAATAGCTGATCTGCTTCACTGGGAGAAACACAATCACCCCTTGTCCTGCCCATTGATCTTGTGGGGAACATCAGGTGATGTGTTCCTGACTTCCAAAGACACACCCTGGAGATTGTTGGAGGCACATCTTTACAAGTGGAGAACCCCAACTTTCTCTGCTTTCCTGGAGGCATGGCTCTGGAAGCAGGGGAAGCCGGGCAGGTATTCCTTGGGTTTAAGGGGCATTATTCTACACAGGACTTTCTGGAGCATACAAGGCAGACCTTCAAACTTGAGAACACCTGCCTGGTACAGCTGCGGTGTTCTTACACAGGCTCTGGGAGGTTGTGGCTCCAAGAGCCTCTCTAATTAAAGAGCCTGGAGCATCGCATGTATCAGCATCCCAATGCTGGAAAATTGTGGTGGGGCACTTTAACTAAAGCTCGTCTAATGAGCTTTAATTAAAGTGTGCCTGCTGCCATTTTTCAATGCGGGGATGCTGATACACATGATGCTGGAGTCTGCTGGAGCACAGTAATTACCATGCTCCAGGAGATGCAATTGATTGAGTTTATTCCAGCAGACTTAAGTAATTATAGCACATTGGAGCAGCCTCAATGCATGTGTATAGGTGCCCCTGGACAGTGTGGACAGTTCTAGGCTGCTTGTGCTTTCTTGCCATAAAGCAGTTTGGATTGGCCTCTATCATAATAAAGAGGCACAAATTATTACTACCTTTTGTTGAAGCCACAAATTTGGGTATTTGTGGCACAATAGAGGGTATAGATGTCTATTTGCTTTCACTTTGTGCTGCCATAAAAATATATATTTTTTATAAATTTATCTATACAAATCTATTACCACCCTAAATTCTTTGTAGGGTAACAGCTTTTCAGAATTTAGACCCCCATTCCATGGGTCTGATTTGTATTACTTATCCCTAAATGTATGATGCATTTAGCTAGATTATTTTTTTGTTTGCTTGTTTGAATGGGTCCAGTTTACTCATCACTCCATATGAATTCCTTGTTCTTAGCTTTATATAACCTTCCACAACCCTTTGCATCATCCACACATTTTATCAGCAGTAATTACATTTTTCTCTTTAGTTGATGGATGAAAATGTTGACTAGCATCAGACTTAGTATCAATCCCTGAAAAACCCGACTAAAAGCACCTCCATTAGATAATGTTGGGTCTGCTTAAGAACTGTCCATTAGTCACTGCTTAATTCACTCAGTGTGTGCTTTGTTAAAGAGTGACACTGCCTTGCCAGCAAGCTCACACTTCACTGGTTTTGACATCCGGATTGTAATTTTGGGGAGGTGCTTGGTGGCTTTACCCCACAAAAGGATTTCTCAAAGTGGTTGCAGAACCAGCAGCAGCTGCTAAACTCAATACAACTCTAAATGCAGTATACATATCTATGTTGGAGGACAAATTTTCCAGAACACCTTCACTCAGGCTCACACACTTAAAGCCAACTTGGATCAGCCACTTCAGTAGGGCACAATGAACAGCAGTCTAACATTTATTAGCTGGTTCTGAATGTCTATTTTGTCCATTGGTTTGCCTACTTTATTTGTTTAAGCCAAATATGCTAATGAGGATAATCCGATTTCATTAGGCTTGAAATCTGAATATCACTTTCAACTCAGTAATCGGTCTAGGCGTACATATATAAGCATGGCTCTTCCAACATCTTAAATAACATCTCTAGTATTTTGGTTCATTTTCATACTGCTCTTCACATCTCATAGCTGGACCTGGAAACTCCACTTCTTTAGCCTTAATTAATGGCCTCCAAAAATCCATTCAAAGTACTGTTGGTTGTATCATATTCTTCCATGTCCTTCACCATTTAACCTCACCTTCCTCCATGCTCTAATATGATGATAGCTTATTCCCACTTAAGCCATTGGCTTTTGATTCAAAGTGATGCAGGGAGCCAAACACTTTCCATGCAAAGACCCAAGGGTGGCCACTGATGTTTAAAAATAAACATACAGAATGTCTCCCTGTAACCTGGCCTATGTCCTGTATCTTGTACATAGGAGACTGTCAGGTCCAAGGGACACAACAACTACAAAAGGCACACTTCCCCTTTGGTGGTAAGCATCAGGTATATCACAAGCATCTTTGAGAGAGCTGAGGGACATTTCAGAAGAGGTTTCAGGAAGATTAATTATCTATATGATAGTTAGGTTAGCTATATCATGACAGGGAGAAGAGTATTGCAGCAGGAGTTAGAGGGGAATTTTGAAAGTTACAGACACAGTGCTATGGACAGCAGTAAGAGTCAGACCGGGTACAGAATAGCCCAGGTCGATAAGCCCAGAAAGTCAGAATCAAACGGATAGGTTCACACCGGACTAGAGAGTGGAGAGGGAAAGTCCAGGTAGAGAGAAAAAGGGCAGGGTAGAGACCAAGTTCTATGCCCCGAAGACAGCCTTTGTACTCCTTTATATTCTTCTGGCCTAGAATGGTGTGGTCACAAGCCAGTTTTATGGGACTAGACCCAATCACCAGTCAATAGATGACCCTGAGGTTTTTTTCACTGTTGTGTGGAACATATATAGGAACTCCTATATATATTAGTCCTTTACCTATTCTTTAGTTCACGATTCATCACCCATGTATAGTGCCATTGTAGCACCATGGAATGAGAAGCTGCTTTTCCATTGGTAGAGGATCTTGGGGCCTCCATGTGCTCGAATATATCTAGGAAATATATTGCAGTGTCTTCCTAAGCCATAACTTGCAAAGTATTTAGGGTGTATTTTTAGATGGGATTGAGGTACATAACTGGGAGAATGACCCACAGCTGGGATATGGTGATATGTTGAGCTTAGGAAATGGGGGAAACAACACACTAATGTGGTGTGCACTGAGATACACCAGTTTCTGTCACTTCCCTCACGTGTCTGGTATGTAAGTCTTTCTATCCCTTTGGTGTGCAGCAATGGATAATCACTCGCTATCTCTGATGTGCACTGCCTGCTTCCGGAAACCAGATCTGCTGGGTATGCTGGTTTTGTCTTGTCCAGTCTGGAGATGTAGATCAAGTAAAGCATGGGTCTCTGAAGATAGAAGGATTGACCCAGGTATCCTTGTAAAACAGTTGAGTAGAAAGACTGAGTATCTTTGTTGTATCAACATAGAGATCTCCTTGCATGTAGCTTCTTCGCATTGTTTTATACAGCCACTAGTGTGTAACTACAGGATGCTGTGTTTGGCACTCTTCTGTTGTTCTGGTCATCAGTAATGTAGATATGTTCCTCCATATCTCAGCTGTGTGGATTGGCCAGTGGAGGATATAAACCTTTTATATACAGTGAATTTATGTTCATAAATGGGAATCAGAAATCTCAGCTGCTTTGATCCTTCTATTGAGACTTTGGGGATGCTGGCTGCCTCACCAGGCAGGCAATTTTGAATTGTTGCCTTGGGGCAAGGATTTAATGGTTAGGTGGGGCAATACCTAAGCCAAGGTGCATAATGAATTACTTTGCAACTAGCCACTAATGTACACACAACAAATGGGGAAGAGACAAGCTCAAAAGAATGGAATCCACTGGGTGTGTCTGCATGTGCTATTATGGTAAAGCAAAACATTTCAGCACTTGTTGGGCCAGATGTTTCTCCTGGGTGCTGCATCTACATGTGTGCCCAGGATCACAACACGTTAAACTGGGTTGGAGCAGCCCTGGCTGTCAGTGGTTCTGGGGGATCACCTGCCAGCCTGGGGCTGCTCTGACCCTGCCCAATGTGCTGTGGAGGGGCTCACTGGGGCACGAGGGTGCTTCAAGCACCCAGCAGCAAGCAGCCCTGCATTAGCCAGCAAGCAGCCCTGCACTGAAGCACCCTTTTGCCCTAGCCAACTGCATCAGTGTCTACATATGTACTGCTGCAGAGTAAAAAACTCTGCAGTAGGATGGTATTTTTATTTACAATAGGGCCACACTACTAAACATACTAATAGTGCTGCATCTGTAGATGCGAGATGTTTACTATGGAGTTAATTAGTTTACTCCACACTAAACACCTTGTGTAGATGCACCCACTGAGTAGGCAACTACCTAACCTAGGCAATAGGAAACAAAAAGAAGTAGAATGTGTCTTAAGCCACACCACTAGTAGGTAGGTAGCCCCTGAGGAGTTACAGCATGCCTACATAACACATGGCTGAGCTAGCTTGAGTAAAGCAGTATAACCCTATTTGACTGGCACTTTACCCACAATAAAAATATAAAATTAAACTCCAAACAGAGCTAATAGCTTTTGGAGCACTGAACTAATGCAGCTATATCTTTTTGATTTATTATTGATTTTATTTATTAGATTTATATCTTGCCCTCCATAGAAAAGCTCAGGGCAGTATTACAATAAAAAAAGCAAGATACATTACAAAAACATAAAATATTAAAAGGAGAATAGTATGTAACAAACAGCAAACTCCCCAAGCAGTGCCCCCAAACTTAACCCCCTCTTGTTAAAAGTCTTTCACAATAAAAAGGTCTTAAATTGCTTCCTGAACATATTTTGGTATCTGAGCTTGCTCATTCGGGCATATCCATAGACATCTGAAACAGGACTGAGGCACTTATATCTAAAATTTCTTTCTAAAAATCCCACATCAAATATTATTTAATTTGTAAACTCTGTAGAATAAGTAAGAGTAGAAGAACAGGGTGCCAGCCTCAGGTGCTGTTTTAGAGGGGATGCAAGAAGAGTGGCTGCTGCCACTGCTGGCTTGACTGCCGCTGCTGCCAGGCTAGCCACTGCCACTGTACTGGCCACCATGCCACCCAGGGTGCAGAAATAGTTTGTTATGCTCCTGTCTAAGCTAGGTTTACCATACATTTGAGTTTTCCGAGACATGTCCTTTTTTCAGGCCCTCCACTCTCCACCCAGGTGGTTTTTGAAATCTGAACCAATGTCTGGGATTTTGCTTTGTTCCACTGGCAAGAGTGGGGGAGGGCGATTTGAGGCAGTGGGCACAGATGCATCAGTATGCGTGCACATGTGGCCAGCATGCAGCCGAGAGGGGTTGTGGGAACAGCCTCGGCAGCTGGATACAAGTAAGCCTGTGGGGGGCAGGGGTTGGAGGGCCAGGGCTTTAAACTGTTCAAGGGGCTGTGGAGGGTGTGTGGCAGTATGTGTGTGACAGGGATGTGTGGAGGGGAGCGGGGGGTGGGGTGCCAGCACTGGGAGAAACAGTCTGGGCACAGGGGCTGGGGCTGTGGCAGAGCAGAGGGAGTAGCAGGATGGTTCCTTCCCCTCCAGTAAGGGAAGGGGGCAGAGGGCACTTTGAGGGCAATGGGGAGCTCTGTGGCTAGGTCAGTGGCACCAGGGTTGGTGCCCTTGCTTGCGGGGCCAGGCTGCCTGGGAGACATTGCTTGCGGAGGGGGCATGGCCAGGCTGTGGGGGTGCCGCAGGCAACCCCTCTTCCCTCCTGCCCATGTGAGGACTGAATTCACTCTGCCACTACCCACATAAATTTCTTGCTCTAACCCAGTGAAGACAGGAGTAGCTGGGGGCCTTCTCTGGCAGGGTTGTGGGGAGCAGGAGGCTGCAGATCAGGAGTGAGGGGCACCACTTGGGATGGCAGACTGTGGGTCAGGAGTGAGGGGCACCAGCATGGCTGGGGGGTGCGGCTGAGGGACTGTGGATTGGGACTAAGGGGCATTAGCATAGCTTGTGGGGGTAAAGGGGCAGTGGTTTAGGAGTGAGGGTCAGCAGCAGGGTTGGGGGGCTATGGGTGTGGAGTGAGGTGTCCCCCTGACAGTTGTCCTCTTTTTTGGAAGTGGAAATTCGGTAAACCTAGTAAGCTCACTGGGCACAAAGTTAACCTTTGTGTTCTCTAGGATCCTACAGCACCTTCCCTGAGCATACCCAGAATCCCCCAAGTCTGGTCAGATCATCACCG
>NW_017728906.1:130675983-130683483 GCF_001723895.1 Crocodylus porosus | reverse complement strand
CAAAAATCTCCTGCATGCAATCACAAACACTCGCATCACTAAAGGCATTGCTCATACCTTATGATTTAGCTCTGTTGTTAAATATACCATGTAATGTAACCATTGCACACATTTGTAGTTATTTATACATAACCCAGCATAAAAGATTTAAACAGCATCAGTGAATTATAGCCTTTTCCCCCTAAAAGTGTGATTAACTAAAGAATTACTATGTTAAAGATGTAAGCATGTCTCAATTTTTACTACCTAATTGAGAAACATATGTTTAAACCAGAGTGTGCATGTGAGGAATGTGGTGGGGGAAAAGACATGAAAAACAAATGATACAGCCATTGAATCAGTAATTCGGAAGTGGGCGGGAGCTTTGGGATTAATACTGCTTTATGCCCCAAGTCTTTTTTAACTGGTTTCCAAGTATGAAACAATATGGATATACAATACAAAATATTTATATATAAAAAAGAAATAAACAAGCTCATAGGTTCATTCTCACTAAGCTGTCCTATCTGATAAAAAAGTGTTTTATCCTCTGGGTCTAAATTACTGAAGTTATAGCACATTGTACTCCTGAATTGCCTACTCAGGGCTTCCAAGGACAAAACACCTACATCTGAATGTACAAATAGCACAGAAATTCTTCTGATTCAACCCTCATGCATCAGTAAATATTTATAACTTTCTTTCTTTTGAATTCAGGCTAGTTAATCTATATTAACCTGTCATATTATTTAAAAAATCACATTGTGAAAAAAAAGAACAAGAATCCATTGGAATAGAGACAGTCTAATAATCACTGAACTTTTTCAAACACTCCAACATCTCATCAAGCCTAAAGCAGTGAAATGAACCTTCTATAACTATTGACAGAAACAGAGAAGAGCTTCGTTAGGGAGGCACCTTAAAGCACACACAATCGTAAGTGGTCACACACTGACCTTCCACATCCCACTGAGGAGCTTCTGTCATTGCTACACAAGGATTCAGGACAGAATTAGCATGCATTTCTCTGTTCCTCAACAATTGTTTCAATCTATTTTCAATCTGCATTTCTCTCCAGTCTTACTCTCATTTTCCATCACTTGCTCTCTTTTTCAGTTCTCTGGGTATGCGCCCTTCTGCTTTTTTCCCTATCCTTTCACTCCTCCCTTCCCCTTCCTCTTCACAGATGATCCAAGCTTTTTTCAGTGGAGTAGACAACCCTCCCTGCCTGTAGATACTTACTTTCAGAACCATTTCAACCTTCTCTTTGCTCTTTATGATCTTTGTGCATTGAAGAGAGATAAAAGGAAATTGAGTAGGCCTTAACTTAAAGGCTTTTTATTCTGCTGTGATGCATGAAGAACAGCCCAAATGCTTGTGAAAAGTCGGAGAGGGGAAGAAAAAGAAAGGTTATCTAAAAAATACTCTGGAAAGGATCAGCTTTGGAGGCCTGATAAAAGGGATTGAACACCCTGCCCCTTCCCCCTTCCCCCCCCCCCAACTATACTGTAAACACAGGCTAACTGGACCACCATTGATGATCCTTACATTTAATTCTGCCACATATTGAACAAATACAATAGCCACTTACAATAGTAAAGCTGCCTAGATACCTCTGCAGGGGAATTAATCCATAGTATATACCAGCACTTTGGCTAGTTTCAACGAGTGTGCTAATAAGGGCTAGGCATAAATCCTATACCTAAACATTAAGATAATCTAAAGCCACTAATTTATATTTTATGTGACTATGTCTCTACATACCTTTTAGAATAAAATGTTAGTTAAAAATATTCTCAACTATAACAACAATTAAAAAAAATAGCTGTAGGATGCTGAATCCTTGAAACAGAAAGCACAAAAGGAATTTCCATGCAGGGAAGAACAGTACCAATATTAAAAAACAGCTTTATTTTGTACTGCTTATGAACTCAATCTGGTACTGAAGTCATTTTTTATTAACTGAATTTTTTGTTTATGTAAATAGCACCAGGATCAGGTCCTATAGTTTCTGTTTTACACCTTCATATGACTACAGTTACAGTAGTCTTAAAAACTGTCTTTATATAGTCAAATACATTCTTAATAATAAACTTTGCTATCTTTTATCATGGGTATTTATAATAATTATAAAGCTGTTGTTTTTCAGCTAGCTCTATGATGAATCATAAAAACTGCAATTAAATGACTTCATATTGATCATGAAATTAAAGTGAACTGAATATGAACTGAGTATCTGATCTAATTCTATTATTTGACTAAGTCTAAAACAGATATATTCTTAACTTGTTTGATGAATTCTCCTAACAGATGGACAAATGTAGAAAGCATTAAATATGTCAGTTGTAAGATATAACCCACCTGCCACAGCTGGTATAGGTATGGCATGTTTGTAATTAAGTCATACTTAGTCAGAGTTCAAAGGTTCTCAACAAATGCTAAATATTTTCTTTATTTTTTCAAGATTTACAACAATAAGAATATGTGATAAGATAAAAACAATGAACAACTCTTTCTTTCAAATTTACTAAATTGCATTTAGCTTTAAGAAATATTTTCAGACTCTTGCTCCTGTCTCAATATTCTTGTCAACTAAAGTCTCCTATTTCCAGTCTCCAGGTAAGTGATTGGAGCCTACCAATGTTGTTATCAAAAGTGATCTGGGTCCTTTGTATGTGTTGCCAGTGTGTTCCCCTGTGAATACCACAGTTCTGAAGTTTCCTGCCCACACTTATTGTGTTTACCCATACAGCACATATATTTTACAGTCCATTGAACTAATGCAGGGTTTACATCAAGGGATACAAAGTTATATACTATCCATGCAGATATACTGTAACTACTTGAATCCAAGATGACTTCAAATTTAAGATTCCCCCCCCCCAATAATTAGATTCTATGCATGGAAAACATATAAAATGTATTATCATTTCCCATGTATAGAATCTATTGCTGGGTGGTTGTCTTAGATTAATTCCCCCCCACCCAAATGCACTAGAGCAAGTAATGACAGAGGGGCAGGTCACAGGACAGTTAAGTGCTTCAGCCCTCCCCTTTGTCTTCTGTCACCTGTCTCCCACCACTTCCCCCACTTATTCCCTGCTCTCTAGTGCCTGTGTTCCCTAGTGCCTGCCACTCCACAGTGCCTGACCCCCTGACTGCCCCCAGCTTGTAGTGCCTCCACTGTGACGGCCAGAACCAAAGAAATTAATAAGCAATAAACATGTGCTTCTTGGAGGCATTTGGAACTTTTGTCTAATATGAAGCTTGTATTTTTGTAACCTGCAAATGTAGCTTGTAACTGTTTGTGGAACTGACTAGGCCTCAAAGACAAAGCTATAGCTGTGAAATTAGCTGACCTAGTAGTTCTTTCTTGCTCAGAATTTAGCCTTGATGATAATAAAAACTGGATTCAACTGCCTTTCTTGAAATGTACTGGATATCTCAAAAAAGCATAGTCAGAGAGTTTTGAAGGGGCTGGATTTAGGTGGGGTAATATTAATTTCAAACCTGAAGATGTTGTGTTGCAATTTGCTTATTGGATAAACCCAAGCTTGGGCAGTAACTTATTATAATGATTTCTAACACCTTTTAACTCCATAGGATAACAGCTATAAAGCACTATTATGAATGGCTATATAACTAAAAAATTAGCATAATTAGAATATAAAATAATACACGTCATAGTAACCCTCGGGAAGAATGGAACAGAAAGCTCATTACTGTCCCATACCCCCATGGATCTCTCTTAATCCCTGTGAGAGCGAGAACCAGATCCTGACCGAGGGGCTTCCACTGGTTATCCTTTGGGCAGCCCGGTTCAGAGATGTCTAACTTTGGTTAGTAACTTATTGATAGTTCCTCAGTTAGAAGATGCACATGAAGTTGAATCAGCAAGTAGAAATTCTTAATTTCTTTATTTTATTATCACTGTCAATTTTAATCTGTATTGTTATGTTGTCTGTTTATTAGCTTAGCCTTTTTATTAACTATTATATGTGCAAACTATCTTTTGTTGTCATAAGTAAAATTCATTCTTTTTTGTAAGTAAAATTTGTCATTTGTTTCCTTTCCAACATCGCCTCCTCGATCCCGAACCAAAAAGCCCAGTAGCTAATACAGTTGCAGTGCTCAGTGAGTCTGCAACTAAATTAATATACTCACAGTGCCCAGCTGGCCTGTGACAAGTGGCGTTACGAACAGGATCGAGGATGGAGAGTTTGGAGGGGAAGAATGGTGTAGAGGGGTCAGAAGGGCCCCACTGATTACTTTAATAGAAGAGGTTATGGGTATTAAGAATCTGGGGTGGGATAAAGAGAGATTGAAACCTGCCTGGAGTGACCCTGCCACAGTTCCCTGTCAGTGGGCTGCGTTCACTGCCGTGCAGAAAGGCAAACCGAGGAAGGGATGTCTGTCTTGGCTGCTGGCAACCTGCCTAAAACTGGGAGCAGAGGAAGCCACTCAGCTCATCAAACGATTCAATCCCTAGAGAGTCAAGTAACCCAGCTTGAAAGTGAATTAAGAAAAGAGAAAGATTCTAGCTTTGTTGTGTGTGCAGCTGCAAGGACAGCTCAAGATCGACTAGAGATACTAGACCATCGAGAGGGAAAGTTACTAGTTACACAGGCAATTGCCTCCCTTTAGCAGAAAGTGCAAGTGGCATGATCAATTGAACCTTCCCTTGAAAAGGTTTGGCAGTGTCTTTATAATGGGATTCCAAAAACTGAGCTGTGGGATAACTCAAAGAGTGAAAGTCTGTATGGTAAAATTGCAGAAACTAAGCCAGGGAATGATAAGTATGTGAGGCTCCCAGCAGAAGCCCGTGAAATCCCCACCTCCTTATGCCCCAGCAGGGTTAACCCAAACCTTCCCAATGGTGATGACCCATGTGGGGCAACAAGGGGGAAATCCCCAGATGGAGACATGGTCTTTTACTCGCACAGAAATCAAAGAACTGGAAGAGCAACATAAAGCTAAACCAGGGGAGCCAATAATATATTGGTTAGTTCAAATGTATAGTGAAGAAGCCTCAGCAGTATCTGCAAGTCACACTTAGGCAGCACAATTGGTCCTCCGCCCTGAAATCCAGTTAGGTCAGTGGGTCGGGCAGGACCAAAATATTACTGTTTTCTGCTGCAATGCAAGCACCTGCTGCAGGTTATGGTAACATGGAAGAAGAGTTTAACACCCCCCCCATGAGCATAACTTAATTTAGAGAAAGCTATTCATTGTCTTTACCAGCTGTCTTGGACAGAAATTGTTCAAGCAGGAAACTGGAGGCATACTTTAGATGAAAAGTTAATAACGGAGGCTATGTGGAGAAAGTTTTGCCGGAGATCGCTCACTGAATGCACTTCAGCTTTCTTGGCACTACAACAAGAGTTAGTGACTCACCCGGTAAGAGATGCGATACGGAGGCTAGTACAGCTTCTGCCCATCTTGCAGAAGCCAAGGCTTCCCAAACAAATAAAAACTGCCAAGGCCATGGCAGTGGCCTCTGAGAAAGATGACCCAGCCGAGCCCCCCAAATTCAGGAAAGTGAGAAATGAAAAACCCAAAGCTCCATGGGTGCAAATGTGGAGAGAGCTACTGGCAGCAGGGTTCAGTAAAGAGCAAACTAACAAACTGCCTACCATAGTCCTGCAAGGGTTATGGATCAAACACTGTGAGGTGAAAAGGGGAAAAAGACAGAAACCTTGGCACCCCTCAACCCCCTGCAGTAGGAGTCTCGGCTGACCCAGCCCCCGTGCAAGGGGCCATTGTGGGGGCAGTAAAGGATCAGGGACTGGTAACGCAGAATAATATTAGCCCCTTAATCAAAGTGCCTACAAAAAATGTTTTCATGGAAGGAAAAAGTTAATTGACATGCTACTAGACACTGGTGTCCAGCTATGTGTTTTAGACTGCAGAATAGAAAGGGGCACAGGGAACCCCCTACCAAGTGGTAGGAGTTGAAGGTGCCAGACAACCAGGACATTTGGACCGACCCACATTCACCTTGCCTAATGACTCCATAGTAACAGCAGCTGCTGTAATGCTCCAGGGAGGGCCGAACCTACTGGGACTAAATGTGTTGCAAGAGCAGCAGTTTATTCTTAAACAGGAAACCTGGTAGTTTGGCTGTACCACAGCCCAGGAAATCAAGCAGGAAGACGTGATGACAGTGGTAGCCCTATGTCTTATGACTCCGGTCGCCCTGCCAGCCATGAAGGAGGTACACTGATCTCAATACCACACACCTCCCCCCCAGGTGACACAACCCATCCAGAACATCATCAATCAGCAGCTGAAGGACGGAACCATCATTTGGACTCATTCTCCGTACAACATCCCGGTGTGGCTGGTATGTAAACAAAGTGGGGATTGGCAATTGACTATTGACTTTAGAGCTCTGAATGCCAATACCAACCATTTGACAGCTGCAGTCCCATCCATGCCTACGTTAACAGAAAACATTAGGTGTTATGGACCCCAGTGAATGAAATCCATGGATATTAAAAACGTGTTCTTTGCTATTCCCATCCATGAAGATCACTAGCCTTTGTTTGCCTTCACATGGCTAGGACAGCAGTATACCTACATAGTCCTACCCCAGGGTTGCGTGCATAGCCCCACCTTGGCCCATGAAGTGCTGGCTGCAATAGTCCATCAAGTCCAATTAAGCCACCCAAAGGTGCATGTCTGGCAGTATGTTGACAATGTCATGTTGGGAGGCCAGGACCAGGAATTAACCATTTGTGCTTTTGAGTCCCTAAAAGACAAGGTGCAGGCATTTGGATTCATGCTGTCCAGCAAAAAGATCCAAGAAGATGGGCCCCAGTGTAAATTCCTGGGAATCCAGTGGCAACAAGGTGGATCCACCATACTGGTGAAGGAGCTACAGAGCCTGGTAGATTCTCCTGCCCCCAATAATGTAAAAGAGCTGCAAGCCCAGCTGGGAGCGCTTTAATTTCTGGTCCCTGCATATCCCTGAGTTTAGTGTGTTGGCCTGGCATTTGTATAATTTGTGCAAAAAAAGGCACAGTGAGAATGGAGCCGCAAGCACCAACATGCCATGCAGGCCCTCAAGGAGGCGATAACCATCCATGCCTCCCTAGCAGCAGAACACCCAGAAGGGGAGCTCTGGCGCCATGTAAATATGTCTAATGGGGGGCCCCAGTGGAGCTTATGGCAAAGAGATATGCCTAAGGCGGAGGGAAAGACCCTTGAATTTTGGAGCAAAGACTGAAAGGGGGCTGAAGCCCAATACATCCTGCTAGAACAAATGCTGTGTGCAGCAGCCACAGCTTTAGAAGCCACAGAGGCCCTGAGAGAGGAGTTACCCACTGTCATAACCACTCCGGTACCCATCCTGGGAATAGCATTGTCGGATGAGAAAGGAGGTGCTTCCTTGATGGGAGATGGCTCATCAGAGCTGGTTGCATCTGGGTACATGTTGACCATGTTTTCTGTGACTTTTTCCACTAGTGCTGGACGTCCTTTAGGGGTTACCCGCTGTGCCTGACTTAAAATATAATAGAT
>NW_017728906.1:130663421-130675883 GCF_001723895.1 Crocodylus porosus | reverse complement strand
ATCTATTATATTTTAAGTCAGGCACAGCGGGTAACCCCTAAAGGACGTCCAGCACTAGTGGAAAAAGTCACAGAAAACATGGTCAACATGTACCCAGATGCAACCAGCTCTGATGAGCCATCTCCCATCAAGGAAGCACCTCCTTTCTCATCCGACATGAAAATATCAGAAGACACAGAAGTCTGGTTCACCAATGGCTCAGCCAAAGGGCACACCTGGAGGAGTGCTGCCACACAGATTCAAGATGGTAAGCAGCTTACAATGAAGGGAAACGGCCAAAGTTTGCAGTATGCTGAGTTGGCCGTTGTAGCCAACGTGGCCAACTATAAACTGTTAGGCTATACAAAACCCATTTATATCTACTGTGATTCGTAAATAGTAGTAGAGGATTGCACCAAGTAGCAATCCTTGTGGAAAAAAGAAAACTTCAAAAGACAAGGCAAAAATATTTGAAGCTATGATAACTGGGAGACTTTGTGGATAATGGCAGAGGGAGGCCTTCCCCTACATATACGACATGTTAGTGCAGCACATGGGAACAAAAAAGCTGAAGGGCCTGAAGCAAAATGAAGCAGGCAAGTAGATGAGCTAGCCAAAGGCAGCACAGAAGCCCTTGTTGCTGAGGCAGAAGCTCAGCCACCCCCAGAGAAGGTGCCCAGCCCCTCCCTCCAGGCAACCCCTGGAGTGCTAGCCACAGAATGGCTGCATCAACAGCATGGGCACCCTGGCTCACGTAGCAGCCACCTGGGGCATTCACCTAACCAAAAAGGAAGCATGGGAATTAATCAACTCCTGCATCACTTGCCAGGAAGTCAAGGCCTGACTAACCCCTGCCTTAACTACCCCTTTGTCGTTACATAATGAAAAAGTAATATGACAAGTTTGGCAATGTGACTTTATAGGCTCACTTCCCTGCACACCCAGAAAGCAACAAATATGTTTGTAGCAGTGGAAGCAGTCACCAAAATGATGTTTGCTCGGGCCTCTACCAAGGCCACTGCACAGGACACCTGTATAGCACTAGAAAACCTGTTAGCCTTCTACCCATCACCTGTAGAGCTGCAAAGTGACAATGGTTCGCATTTTCACAACCATCTTGTCTATAAGTGGGCTGCAAAACATCAAGTGCTGTGGATCTATCACTTTCCCTATCACCCGCAATCTAATGGACTGGTAGAATGAGCCAATGTTATCTTAAAGTGCAACCTGTGAATGGCTGCTGGTTTGGCTTTCAAAGACTGGGACCTGCACCTGGATCGCTCAGTCAACTGGGCCAACAATCGGCCCCGCTCCAGAGGAAGCCCCATGCAGCAAGCCTTTGGCTAAGGCAAGCCCCGCAAGCCAGCAGTGAAACAGCCAAGGTGTGGTTGGGGGAAACTCCAGGCGGGGAATCAGGTAGTAGTTAAGCATCCACAGGGGGACAAATAGGAAGGGGTGCTAATGGCATGGGACACATGTAACTCATGGTGGCTGTCAAGATCAGATCCATCTAATGGGAGCCAGACTCCATTTTTCCTTGTTCCTGCAGATTGGGTCCATCCGCAGGCACAGCCGTAACAACCTCATCCTGCTCCAGAGCAACACTGCCACCCTCATCCAGCAATAAAGGAGTAGAATGCCATCAGGACAGAACTGCTAATCATTTGCTGTTGTTTAAATGATGTGGGGCATTCCCATGCTCCTGAACCCCAGATTGCATCTGCTGCCAAGGCCTTGAACACACTGAAATACTGGGAATGCCCAACTGCAATCAAAAAAGTGCAAAACCAGCTTCTCAGTCATTGGTGATGGATTGTGGACTGGCAAGGGGGAACCTGTCAATATTACTGTGGGACAGGGTGGTTACTTGGTTTCCTCCCATATGCCAGAATCGGGAAAAACGAGTGTAGGATAGGGGAAGATTATTGTTGTTTCTTCCAATAGCCCTGGTGCTGTTATATTTTGCCTGCAGGTACACTGCTGACCCTGAGTCCTGACATGACCACTGCCATAACCCCGACTGGAGCTTAAAATTCTACAAGCACCTGAAGCCCAAAGAGACAACCAAAACCTTCAACCCCACCTGCATGGGAAACAATTGCTCTGACAGTCCCCCTACCCAATGATACTTTGGCACAATGGTATACAGCTCACCAAATACACCAGTCCTCCAAGTATAGCAAGGTACTATGGTGGTTTAAAAACAGCTTTTATGCTGTTAAGTAGTGGTCATCCCATATTCCAGGTATTTTGTGGTTCTACCATATGAATGAAGGGGGGATTGCTCACGGAATTACATATACTACAGCCACCTATAACCAAACAGTCTGGGAAAGTCTGCAGGGTACAACCCTGGTCAACCCAGAAAAACTAGCTGAACCCATAGGGGGCACTGTGCCACAATCATTTTTGCAAGATACCCATGCCATCGTCGTACCTGGACAATGTGCGTTCAAGTACTCATATGGGGATACATTCCAGTGAATAAACCACCCCATTGGGAAGTTTACCAATCCCAGAAACAAAAAGGGAAATGGTTAGCACCCAAACAGGAGAACCCCTGTCCGTTTTCTGCATTAAGCAGGGATGCACGTTGCTAATCCAAAAAGAGCCACCACAGGTGTATCTGCTACCTCGCTTGCCTAATGTCACCCCATGGTGGAAGTCCCAGACCAGGGCTTCAGTTCTCCTTAATGCCTCCTTGTTTAATATCCGTATTACCTTTAACCCAGAACAATGGTTTATCAGAACAGCATTCCCCAACTGTTCTGCCAGCACCCACTAGGCAGAGAAAATGTTGGGCTGGACTTGGCCAACTGTTTTCCAACCCACAGCCCAACAGCCTCCAAGCACCCAGAAAAAAGGAGGTACCCTAGACCACGTGTGAAACAGGCTTAATTCAGCCATGGAAGTTTGGAACATAAATAAATCACAGAAAAACACCCAAAAAATCATGGATATACGACGAGCTATAGGTTTTCTCATTAAAGGGGGTATGATTAATAACATGGCCCTAGAATACATTGATGAATTAGTAGAAACCATTGGCCATAAAGCAGCACAAATAAATTATTGTTAATGCATGCAGCCTTTCAAGCTGATGCTAATCAAACTCGGAGCACTGCATGTGCCCAAGTGCAGCTTTCACTTAACTTTCACTTTTCCCAGTTGATAAGAAATTTCAGACACGAAGAATGACCTGCTGGCTTAAAATGCCATGGACTATCCCACTTCTGACCCAATGGTTAGTTTACTGAAATGCATGAAGCACACGATGGGAGGGTTGTATCAAAATAAAATGCTTTTTGGTTCTACATAGGGTAGCAAACAGCACATGGTCCACTGCCCATCTCTTAACAACAAGACTGGGAGGAGGCTGTATATAGAACTGGGACTTGCATCGTCCCATTTGGGAAATTATAAACCCAGAAAGCCCCAAGTATTTAGCTCAATCTCCAGTATACCCTGTAAATGGCATTCTAACTGGCTTGGGAACTTTGGAAGGGATGGCCCAATAGCCCCCTGACATGATTTGTATAACACCCCTACTAGCGACTCCCTACATTACCCTAGCTCAGCGGATTTGTTAAGAAGGTCCTGGCTGCCTGTACTATCCCAACAGAGTGTTTTGGACCTCCTGCATCTGCCGCTGTGCAGAAGCTCAAGATTTTCAAGGGGCATCAGCTATCCTGGTTGTCCAAGACCAGGAAGCTATTTTAATGTAGCCAAAAACCCAGCTAGAAAGTCTCACTCTTAACCTAAGTCTTCCAAAGTCCTGGGTTCAAGATGTAGACATGCCTCAACTAAAAGGGTGGGATAAAGTAGCAGCCTACATTAACAATTTGCTTGAAGATGCCCGAAAAGGTAAACATCTTACTCTCATAGCCCAAGAGGAAGGGCTAATTACTAAGTGTGCTACTAACATGCCCCCACTGTGTAAGTACTATGAAGTAATTTGTACTGTGCAAATGTATGCCTTTACTAAAAATGCTCCTTTTCCCTGGTTTGTAGTAGTAATAAGTTTAGTTATGGAATTAATATTCTTTAATATAATTTTTAAATGTTGTTGTTATAAAAATAAGTCTAATATCTGTGCCAAAATAAATGCTGTTTCTGCCAACCATGTACACACCACCTGGCAGAAATCATATTTGTAGGCCTTACCAAATGCTCAAAGAAGCAAGGGGTGGATTGTGATGGCCAGAACCAAAGAAATTAATAAGCAATAAATATGTGCTTCTTGGAGGCATCTGGAACTTTTGTCTAATATGAAGGTTGTCATTTCTTTCCTTTCCACCATCACCTCCTCGATCCTGAACCAAAAAGCCCAGTGGCTAATAAAGTTGCAGTGCTCAGTCGGTCTGCAACTAAATTGATATACTCACAGTGCCCAGCTGGCCTGTGACACTCTACCCTCCAGTGCATACTTCTTTCATGACTTGCCCCCCCTCCCACCTGCTTTCCCAATGCTTGTGCCCCCTGTGACTGCCCCCCTCACTGTCCCAATACTTGTCCACTCTGCTGCACCCTCCCCACCCCCACACTTCTCCCACCACCACTTATACTTCATCATGGTTCAGCCCTGCTCCAGCCTGGGACATGGACCACATGGTCATTCCAGCCCCTGCCTGGCCATGCAGCAGCCTTGGCTCTGGCTCTGGCCCTGGCCCCATACCCAGGTAAGAGTTGGAGCTGCCATTATCGTCACTGTTGCTGTGCGGCTGGATGGAAGCTGGAGCGCCCACGTGGTCCATGTGATGTGGAGGAAGAAGTTGCAGCATGGAGGAAGAGATGGCATGGAGACAGATAACATCAAGCAGACAGGGTGGCAGAAGCTCCTGAGGGACAGAAACTGCACCTCCCAATTGGGACCCTGGTCCAGGTCAGGGTTCGAGCTGAAGATGCAGCTCAAATATTTTGCTCAAATTCAACATGAGGGCCTTTCTTCTTCATGTTGAATGGGGTGGACCTCATCTTGCATTTCAGTAAATAGGGTATTATCTAATATATACAAACACAGACTTCTAATTTTGCCTACTGCTATAAGTATAAATCATTACAGGTGAAGTATATTCTTGTCACCATGCCTAATGTTTTCACAAAGTATACTAAAACACTAAAGGTGCAAGTATGAATGGTATAAAAACACAAAAATCTCACTCTTGGGTGTTCAAGCAAAAATATAAATAAGGAAAACTGTGCTAAGTTGCTGAATAAAACAGCTTATAATTAAAAGGATTTAAATACTGAGTTCCTGAAAATGTCACCATTCAGCAAAATCATGCAAGCTTATATTAGCAACTCACTGTGAAAGTGCCAACAAACTTAACTCTCATTTGTTTTTGTTTGTGGGCTGATATGACAGGAGTTACAGCCTGGGCAATTTAATGAAAAAAAACCAAGCCCTTTTTAACCAATACTCATTTGGAGGTATTTGAATGAATGTGCCCCAAGAGTTACAAGGTCACAAGTGTTATTAAAAACAATTTTGACATAATGTTTGCAAGGCTGAAGTGATACATATGTCACAAAATACTTCCTCCATAAAGACATTAACTAGGGGACATTTATATTCATGCATTTATATTCAGTTCTTTGTAGTTTTTGGACTCTTCAGTAGTGAAGATGTGATGTGGCAATGAGAACACAGGAAGGAAAGACAATAGTTTACTTCAGTGTGGTAGAAAGAGGGAAGCCCACAGAGACTGGCCAGAGAAGAACAGTGGGTGAGAAGGCAAGTGAATAATCAAGAGTCTCTGTAGCATATAGAGAGGAGAGGCAACTTGCGCAGGTTTGAGCTACATAATTTTGGGTTTTTTTCTCTTTTTTTTGTTACAGCACATTTTGAATATGATAACCACACAACCTGCACTCACTTCTTACAGTCATTAATATTATAATTCTTACACAATACACATATCAAGTGCAACAAATCTGAAGTAAGTTTGTAAGAGTATTCAAATGGTAAAAACAGGATTGCTCATTTGTCAATTAGCAAATTAGATGTGCATTTTGCTCTCATTAATGGAGAGCTTTATTTTGTGGACAGCATGCTGGGTTGGAGTCCTGGGTTCCCAGCACTGCCATTGCAGGACTTTGGGCAGCTCATTTTGCCACTTTATTTCCTTATGCTTCTGTTTTCCCTCCTGCTCCATCTTCTTTTCAGATATCACCACCAGATTGGGACGGAGCCTGTATCTCACTCTGTATCTGTACTGGGCCTACCACAGTATCCTGATCTTGGCCAAGTCTCTAGGGACTAACCATAATAATAAACTCCCATAATGATACTATTTTAATTAAAACACTGGGGTTTTTAATACTGCTAAAATTTTATTTGAAGACCATAGCTTTTAACAGTAGTTCAGCTTAGAAAGGCCTTTGCAAACCAAATGCCATCATATAACTAACAGCTGCAGGACCAAGCCCCTGCAAGGATTGAAGTCAATGGGAATTTTGCACTAAAATCCAATAAAAGCAGGAACAGGTCTATTGCTCCTATATCCTGTATGCTTTCCAAAATTGTTAATCTGTGTTCTAGCTAGCTGATGTAATTATAATGCATTTCTCACTCTCTCTGCAAACAGGATGGTGTTCAGGGAAATGAAATATCACACCAATGTACGTTAATGTGACACACATTTTCTGACTTAAAGAGTCATTATGGCTGTACAATATTAGAGTGAAAAATATCGCGATCCATTCTCACTCTGCTATATTAAAAGAAATAAAATATTTGTGACATAAAATGGGGGTACTTTTATCTAAATAAAAAAAAAAGCTGTTCACTTGAGCTAAAGAACATGATAAATTGTGTTTCCTTTTAGGAAGTAGCTTTATTGAAAATGGCAGCTATTTTCTCAGAAGTTATTTCCAGGCACCTGTAATCTAATGAGGTTTGTCCCTTTCAAAGAACAGTTGTATGTGCATGCCCGAATGCACACAACCTCTTCAGCCCAGAGCTGATAAAAGCATCTGCAAGCCATAGCTCAAGCACTTTTAAATTATATAACTGGGTGGTTTATTTGTTTTAATAAGATGGGGCAAATGTGAATCGCAGTGTACTTCTAACCTTTCATTCAGCCTGATGTTTTAATCATCTAGAGGAAGAGAAACAAAACAAAAGAAAACGATGGCAAACAAATGGTAATGATTCATGTGATGTTTGATAAGACAGTAACAGGAAGTCAAAATAAAAGCAAACATATCGCAACAGATGGAAGAGATCTTAGTCAAACTGTAACCCTTCAAAAAACTGAAAGGAAGCAGCTAATTAAGGATGAAATCTATTTTTGTCTGCTCTTCATATATTTAATTCCAAATATAGACAAAAGAGGATTGATTTCCCACCAAAGCAGGAAAACAAAAAACCAGGAGTCTGACTTTTTAACTATGGGAAAACCATTTATGCTGAGGACAATGCTCCTTCAAAGACTTCTAAGTATAACAGAGAGCATAATCCTGGTGCTGAAGCTGTTTCGCCAGCTGTAGCTAATTACTAGGCTTTTCTTTTCTTCATAAAACAAACTAATATGCTTTAAGGTTTAAAAAAGGAAAACACACCATCTCTCAGGAGGTACAAGGTAACTAGCAGCATGGAAGGCTCATTGTAGGACTGCAGACAGATGGAGGACAAAACAGGGAGGTGACAAAGTGGTCCCTATGCCCACTGCACTGCAAAAGAGGAATCTTTGTACTGGCCAAATATAGTTTGTGAAGAGAGAGGCAGGACAGAATCTGGTTTATGGCTTACATGGATTCAGTGTCTATAAAATACCATGAAAGTGGAACTGAGGAAGAGAGGTTGGGGTTGTAGGGCTGACAATTCATGAATTTCATCCCCCATGTCCTAAAAGAAAAGAAATAATGCAAACAGGCTGCATCTACACATGAAATTAATGAAATGCAATAAATTCTGAAGCAGTCTGAGCCAGAATCAGGAGCAGTTCAAGTTGAGGTGGAGCTTCCTCAGACTGGCAGCAGGCTTGGGGGGTCAGCCCCAGGCTCCGGATGGTGGTGTTAGGGCTGTCTGGGGCACAAGAGTATTAAAGTGTGGAGTTGTGCAGCAGGCAACCATAGATGGAGGAAGAAAATATTATTTGGGGTGGGGGGAGTGCATGCATCAGCATAAGAACTACAACTCCCATCATGCTTTGCACAGCGTGATGCATTTGTGGTTAGCCTCTTTTGCCTCAGCCATATGGGATGTTGGCCCGGCTGCATGCCAAGTGGTGCTGCTGCTGTTGCTGGCCATGGCAAAATTAGTTTTGTGGGGGCTAAGCCCCATCAAGCCCTGGCCTTCCCCCACTTATGCAGGCAACCCCCATAGTTTAGCATCCCTGTGTCCTGGCCAGCCCCTGTTACTGTCTACATGTGCTTTTTGTCACATTATTCCGCCACAAGACAGTACTGTCCTCGACAGTACTATCTTATGAAAGAGTTAATTAATTTACTACACCCTAATACCAGTGCATGTGTAGTTAGTGATATTTGACTGCGGACCTAATTAGTCAACTACACAGTAAAGCGCATGTGTAGATGCACCTAGAGGGGCATAGCTGGACAGCTTTATACCCTGGGCAGCTGTGTGACATTGAAGGCAGTGCTATGTGCCACACTGCCAATCACAGCAATGTGATCAGCTATTTATGCTATTAAATTTAGTAAAGCTTGGAGGGAGAAAGCAGAAATCTTAACTTTCTTGAAGCAGAAATTTTCATGTCCACCTGAAGCAGTTTGTCTGGAGAATAGATATGGAGCCCTAGCAACAGGGGGCAAGAAGCATGTTCCGTTGGCAGAGGAGGACAGGCCAGGCCTCCCTGAGGTGGGAAGGATTGAGACAACTGTCACAAAAAAGAAGCAACAGGTGATGGTGTTGGAGACTCCCTTCTGCTGAGGATGGAGAGCGCCATCTGCCAGCCTGACCTGTTGTTTCGAGAAGCCTGCTGCTTGCCCAGAGTCTGGATCTAAGATGTCACAGAGGGATTACTAAGACTCATCTGGGCCTCTGACTACTATTCCATGCTGCTCATCCATGTGGATATCAACAATATTGCCAGGGGAGACCCTTAATGCATCAGAAGTGACTACAGGGCTCTGGGTGCAAGGGTGAAGGAGTCTGGGGCTCAGGTGATGTTCTCTTTGATCTTTCCAGTCAAGGAAAAGGCCCTGGGGAGGAGTGGGTGCATCCTAAAGATCAATATCTGGCTGTGCAGGTGGTGTCACCAGCAGGACTTTGGCTTCTTTGACCACAGGATGATGTTCCAAGAAGAAGAATTGCTAGGAAGAGATGGGATCCACTTAACAAAGAGAGGGAAGGACAGCTTCACAGACTTGCTTCCTAACCTAGTGAGGAGGGCTTTGAACTAGGATCGCTGGGCGATAGAGACCAAAGGTAAGTGGCGAAGTCAGTGACCTGGAGGAAAAACAAGCAGGAGGGGCAACAGGTCAGGTATTCTTATTCTTCCTGATAAATCAGGGCAACAGGCTAGTTACCTCAAGTGCCTGTACACAAATTCATGGAGCCTGGGAAACAAGTAGGAAGAATTGGAAGTCCTCGCACAGTCACGGAACTATGATGTGATCGGAATAACAGAGACTTGGTGGGATACCTTGCATGACTGGAGTATTGAAATGGATGGGTATCAACTGTTCAGGAAGGACAGCCAGGGGAGAAGAGGAGGAGGAGTGGCACTTTATGGAAAAGAGCCATATGATTGTTCAGAGCTCCAGTGTGAAACTGGAGATAGGCCTGTTGAAAGTATCTTGGTTATGGTCAGAGGAAATAGCAGCAAGGGTGATGTCATGGTGGGGTCTGGACCATGAGACGAGGAGGAAGTGGTGGATGAGGGTTTATTCAAACAGCTAGCAGAAGTTTCCTGATCAGAGGCCCTGGTTCTCATGGGGAGGCTTCAATGACCCTGACATATGCTGGGAGAGCAGTACAACAGTGCACAGGCAATCCAGGAAGTTTTTGGAGAGTGTTAAGGACAACTTCCTGGTGCAGGTGCTAGAGTGGTCAACTAAGAGCTATGCTCTTCTTGACTTCCTGCTCACAAATGGGGAAGAATTGGTGGGGAATAGCAGCCACAAGATGATTGAGTTCAGGATCTTGAGGAAAGACAGGATGAAGAGCAGCAGAGTAAGGATCCTGGACTTCAGAAAAGTAGGTTTTGACTCACTCAGAGAACTCATGGGCAGGATCCTCTGGGAAGCCGGTCTGAGGAGGACAGGAGTCCAAGAAACCTGGCTGTACTTGAAAGAAGCATTACTGAGAGTGCAGGAACAAAATCATCCTGATGTGCAAGAAGACTAATAAGTGTGGCAGAAGACCAGCTTGGCTTAGCAGGGATCTCCTCAGTAAACTAAATCACAAAAAGGAAGTTTATAAGAAGTGAAAATTTGGACAAGCAACTAGGGAGGAGTATAAGACTATTGCTTGGGCATGCAGGGATGAAGTCAGGAAGGCCAAAGTGCAATTGGAGTTTCAGCTAACAAGGGATGTGAAGGAGAACAAGAAGTTGTTTGGGACAGCTGTTTGGGACAGATCTCTGGCAAAGGTGCACAGGTCCAAGCCCATTGCACCCCCAAGAGCAGAGGATCCCAGCAGATCCCTCTGGTGGACCATGATCCCACACCCAGTGTGAAGCCAAGAGGTAAGTGGGGCCCACGGCAGAAGGGCACTAGATAGGAGCAGGAGGCAGCTGAGAGGAGCCAAGGAGGGTCATGTGCCCCCCCCAGCTCCTACTTAGCCCAGCTCCCTTTGGAACCATGCAACCACAATGTGCAAACAGGCATACTCTGGGACCCAGTGTGCGGGTTAGCATGTGAGTTCAGGCAAGCAGGAGGGGCATGAGGCCTTAGGCAGCAAGCCTGAAGAGAAGGGTCATCACAGCAGTAACCCAGACTACTACCTGTGTGATGGTGGTGATGTGCCACACCCTGAAGATCCACCCCCCACTGCACTTGGAGCCTTCTCCTCTAGTACTACTGAGGTCTCTACCCAGATGGAGCAATGGCTCTTGGCTGTGGAGGCTGCCTGGCATGAATGCAGGCATCTGGGATCAGAAGGAGACACTTTCCCTTGTGGGGTGTACTCCATGTTAGAGTCCCTGGAGTGCCAGATCTAGGCTGTGGTGCAGAGGCTGCATGCCATCAATGGCAAAGAGGAGATCGATGCGTACTACCAGGCTCTTCCCTGAAGAATGAGGAGGGAAGAACAAGGAAGGCTAGCAGGATGAGGGCATACAAGAGGAATCCTTGTGAAGTCCAGCTGGGGGTTACTTGGACAAAGGTCATTTCCAGCCCCAAGGCACCCTGCACCAGGGTCACCTACTGCCTACAGAACTTCATAACAGATACAAACCCCTCAAAACATCAGCAGAGCAAGCAGAGTTGCCGACTCCAGCACTTGAGGAAGGAAGACAACCAGAAACCACACCTAAGAAGAGACAGAGTGGTTGTTGTGGGAAGAACTGATCTGCCACCCTGAGCCCTTAGTCTGTGAGATCTGCTGCCTCCCAAGTATCTGGGATGTAGCTGAGAAGATCCCTAAACCTGTCCAGCCCTCCAACCACCACCCGATGCTCCTCATCCATGTAGGAACAAATGACACAGCTTGGAACAATCCTGGCTGGGTCATAAGGAACTACATGGCTCTGAGGGCTGGGCGCAGAGGGCTGGGTGTGCAGGTGGTTTTCTCCTTGTTCCTCCCAGTTATGGGTCACAGGCTCAGAAGGGAGAGGAGCACTGATGAAGTAAATAGAAGACTGAGGCATTGGTGTGACCACCAGAGCTTTGGATTCTTCAATCACAGTCTGCACCTCAGAGACAGAGGCAGTGGTCCATTGGGAAGAGATGCTCTCCAGTTCAACCCAATGGAAAACTGGGTCCTTTTCTAACTAAATAGGGGGCAAAAAGAAGGTATCAGGTAATGCGGGGCCCCTGCAACACGCTGGGAAATTTGGTTGTCACACCAGATGACAAAGCTAACCTATTTAACAACTTCTTTGCCTCCATTTTCCTGAGCAGGGACCGGATCAGCCCTGCCACTGAGCCCCTCTCAGGCCCCAAGGGAGGCACACATAGGGCAAGGGTCAGTGAGGATCTAGTCAGGGAACTTCTGGAGGGACTGGATATATTTAAATCAGCTGGTCCGGATGATCTGCACCCCAGAGTGCTGAGAGCATTAGCTGAAGTCATTGTGGGACACCTGGCATGGCTTTACGAGCACTCATGGTGCTCTGGTGTGGTGCCAGAGGATTGGAAGAGGACCAGTGTGGTTCCCATCTTCAAAAAAGGGGGGAAGGAGGACCCAGGAAACTATAAGCCAGTTAGTCTTACCTCAATCCTGGGTAAGCTTTTTGAGAGAATTATTCTGGCACATGTCCACAAGGGGCCAGCAGGGGAGATTATGCTTAGGGGCAACCAAAACAGGTTCATTAGAGGGAGTTCCTGTCAGACCAACCTGGTGGCCTTCTACGA
>NW_017728906.1:130661363-130662929 GCF_001723895.1 Crocodylus porosus | reverse complement strand
AGGGATGTGGACAACATGGAGAGGGTCCAGAGGAGGGCCACCTGCATGATCAGGGGCAGCAGGGCCTACGAGGAGAGGCTATATGGGACCTGAACCTGTTCAGTCTCCACAAGAGAAGGCTGAGGGAGGATCCAGTAGCCGCTACAAACTAGTCAAAGGGGACCAGCAGGCCTTGGGGGAGTCCCTGTTCACCCGAGCACTACCAGGAGTGACTAGAAATAACGGTCACAAGCTGGCAGAAGGTAAATTCAAATTAGACATCAGGAGGTGCTGCTTCACTGTCAGGGCGGCTAGGATCTGGAACCAACTTCCAAGCAAAGTGGTGCTGGCTCCTACCTTGGGGATCTTTAAGACAAGGCTAGACAATCACCTTGCTGGGGTTGTTTGACCCCAGTACTCTTTCCTGCCATGGCAAGGGGTTGGACTTGTTGATCTGCTCAGGTCCCTTCCAACCCTACTAATTATGAAACTATGAAACTATGAAAAGAAGCTTTTTTCAACCTGATTGGCTGATCTGCTTTACAGAGCTTTAAATTAAGATCGCTGGGGGACAGGCGGATGAGCATCAGAGCAAGCCCAAGAAGTAACAAGCTCATAATCAGCAGGTCAAGAAATACAACCAAACTTACTCTGACCCCAGCCTAAGGTTGGGACTCTCCTAAATGCAAAAGAGAAGCCTAGGTGGCAGGCTTAGCTGCCTGTACACAAATGCCAGGAGCACAGGGAACAAACAGGAGGAACTGACCCTTCTTCTAAGCAATAACAAATATGATCTCATAGGGATAGCGGAGACCTGGCAGGACTTCACCTATGACTGGAATGCAGGTATAGATGGCTATACTTTGTATAGAAAGAAGGGCAGGGTTGTAGCTCTCTGTATCAAGAAGCAGTACACTTCCCTACTAGCTGACATTGGCATCCAAGGAGGGCAACTCAAAACCGTCTGGGTTAGAATATGTGGAGAACATGGTGAAGGGATATTACTGTAGGAGTCTGTGGCAGGGCGACCTAGGGGTGCCGTGACCTCCCCCAGTGCCCCTACCTACCATGCCAAATAGGGTCTCGAATGCACCCTCTATCTCGCCCGCCACATCTTGTTGGTAAATATTGTTCAAGGGAGGCTGCCTTTTTGCCCTCCTTGGCTCAGTGCCTTGCTGTACCGGGGCTCTGTCCAATTGCTCACCTGCATCCTCACGGCTGCCCCCTCGCTTCCCTCGCAGCCCTTGCCGCACCGGAGCCTATCTCCCATGCTCTTGCCCGCACCGAGGCCTGTCTCCCGTGGCTCTCGTAGCCCGCACCGGGGCCTCGCCTCGTGCTTCCCCGCCCGCACCGGGGCCTCGCCTCGCGCTTCCCCGCCCGCACCGGGGCCTCGCCTCGCCATCCCAATATTGCCCACACTGGCTTGCCTTTCCCTTTATACGAATCACCCGCCCTGGGCCCTGTGCCTCACACTCCCCACGCTCTCGCCCCCAACCGGGGCCTGTGCCTCGCACTCCCCACGCTCTCGCCCCCAACCGGGGCCTGTGCCTCGCGCTCTTACCCCCAACCGGGGCCGGTGCCTCGTGC